>NW_027100335.1:0-300000 GCF_031753505.1 Anomalospiza imberbis | reverse complement strand
AGATCCACTGTGATGTCACAGATGTGATGTTCCAGCAGGAACTTCCAGCGTCCAGCAAAGAGCACAACACAACCACTGGCCCTTGTGTCAGCCCACCCTGTGCCAGCCCTCGTGCCAGCTCACCCTTCACCATGTTCCCTGTCACTCTTCTCGTCACCTGCGCCCTGATACTCCCATCAGTCCTGAAAGCTCTCTGTTGCCTGGATTTTGTCATCCGTCCCTGCAGGATGCTCACATTTGTCCTGAGGAAGGTACAGTGCCATTCCATGGAGGTGGACACCCCCCAGCTGCCCGGCTGGGCTGGAGTTCTGTGGGGATGGGGTGGGACAGAGACCCCACTCTGAGGTGTTGCTACCTCTGCAGGCTGTCACAGACAGAGAGGACGAGATGGAGGTGGACATGCAGGCTGATAGAGAGGAGGAGATGGAAGTGGATGGAGAAGAGAGTGGAGATGAAGAAATGGAGGTGGACATGCAGATGGATACAGAGGAGGAGATGGAAGTGGATGGAGAAGAGACTGGAGAGGAAGAGATGGAGGTGGACATGGAGATTGATACAGAGGAGGAGATGGAAGTGGATGGAGAAGAGAGTGGAGACGAAGGGATGGAGGTGGACATGCAGATGGATACAGAGGAGGAGATGGAAGTGGATGGAGAAGAGACTGGAGAGGAAGAGATGGAGGTGGACATGCAGATGGATACAGAGGAGGAGATGGAAGTGGATGGAGAAGAGACTGGAGAGGAAGAGATGGAGGTAGATGTGGAAGAGGAGATGGACGTGGAAATGGAAGAGTACACTGAGGACATGGACATTGATGAAAAAGATGAGGAAGAGGCCATGATCTTGGGATGAAGACCAATACCAGCAGCAGGACAGGCATGTGGTCCCCACAGGCAGAGCGGGTCCCCTGCTGCCAGGCTGGGACTGGGCTGGGTGGTCCCTGCTCAGGGATGTGGGACCCGGTGCATTGGGTTCTGGTGGCCATCCCCAGCCTGTGCTGCGCTTGCTGGGCCAGCCCGGGGGCACATAGAAGAGCCCTCTCTGCCTGATTGGAGTGACCGTGCCTCTTGCTTTTCCTCAAGGACCGATGGAGATCCCGGACAGAGATGCCACCCTTTTGTACATACGTTGTAGAGTTTGTTGTTGTCTTTAGGCTATAGGTTTTAGGGCTTCTTTTTGTCTTCTGTAAATACATTTCATTGACTTTTGTTAGATATGTTCTTAGGTATATACGTTCTATAGATTGTTGTTGTTACAAATATTCTTATAATGCAAATGTGTTCTGTGTTTTCATTGCTGTTTTTCTGAAAATAAACAAGCTTTATTTTTCACACCCCAGTTCTCTTTCCATTTGCTTCAGGCACAGGTAGCATTTGCAAAGGTTGTGGTTTCCGCTTGCTCCAGGTTCCCAGGGCTGGAGGTCGGTGGGGAGCTGGCACAGCCACAACCATGTGCTGCTACCCAAACCAGGGTAAGCTGGACCACATGGTGTCGCTTAACGAGGTTTCTAGAGCAGCACACAAAAATTAGGTTCCTCCAGAACTGTTATTCCCTTTTCCTCTCGATGCCCTCGTGCTGCACGTTGGGCACCAAAATCTGTCTTGGTTTCAAAAGACAGGTGTCTGCTAGGGAAGGCAGAAGCCCTCCTGGAAATGGAAAATGTAAACCCCACTCCCTCCAAATTATTATAATTTTGAAATTAAAAGGCTCTCAGGCAAAGATATGGGAATAGGAATAGCAGCTCTTTACTAGGAAAATTAAAAAGATAACTGCAATAATACAAACAAACAAAAAACCCAAACTACTGACAGAGTCAGAATAGAACCTGACACCCTGTGGGTCAGGGTGTTGGTAGCAGCACCCCCAAACCCAGCTGGGGGAGCGGAGGTTTGGGGGGAACAATTGGAAGGGGGTGGGAGAGGGGGCACAGGGGGAGGTGGGACCCCCTGAGGCTCCCCCAGGTCCCCCCAGGCCCCATCCCAACCCCCCCAGTTCCCTCCGCAGCCCCGGCTGAGGGGGCTCAGCCCAGGAGCCGCCGTCGTTCGGGGCTCCCCACGGGAGAGCTCCCGGCTCAGAGAGGCCCCAGCAGAGGAGGGGATCTTGTCCCTCCTCGAGGGCCCTGAAGGCTCTTCAGGCCCCTCTGAAGAGGAGTTTTTCTCTTTTTAGGGATTTTTGGGGGGACCTCACTACTCCAAGGGTGTTTTTTCCTCCCCATTTTCAGGTGTTTGTGGGGCCGCAGCCCCACAAGCCCCTTTTCAGGGGCGATCATGACGGCTTTAAGTGACATTTTTCTGGGGGACTCACTCCAAGCCGCTGTAGGGGATGTTTTGCCCCCCAGGGTGGATTTTTGGGGTTTAAGGGCCCCCGCTCTGGTCGGGTCCCGCTCTAACTCCCCTTAAGAGGCCAACACCACTCCCGCTGATTCCGGCAGCAGAGCCCAGGGAGGGTTGGGAGTCCCGGGAGGATTTAGGGGTACCTGGGAGGGTTTGGGGGTCCCAGGAGGGTTTGGGAGTCCTGAGAGGATCTGGGGGTACCCAGGTGATGCCGATATGGCGATGGGGAGCCCGTGCTGGGTATAAATTTCATGATGAATTCCTGGGGGGGGTTTGTCTATCTCCAGGGTTTTTGGGGTCCCAGTGGATTTTTAGGGGGTTCCCAGGGGGGTTTTCAGGATTCCCATAGGGGAGGATTGGGCGATCCCAGGGGGAACCCAAGGCTGGTTTGGGGTACCTGCCGGTGACAGAGATGGGGACCCCCTGCCAGGTATGAACCTTCTCAGGGGGGTCTGGGGGGTGCTGGGAGGTCTTGTGGGAATTTTGATGTCCTGGGAGGGTTTGGGGGGGGGGTCTGTGTGGGGTTGTGCGGTCTTGGGGAGTTTTTGGAGGGCTCAGGGATGGTTTTGGGGTCTCGGGGAGGTCGCGGTGTCCCGGGGGGTTTGGGGGTTCCCGTGAGAGTTTGGGGGTTCCTGGGCGATGCCGGTGACAGAGCTGGGACCCCGTGCCGGGTATGAACCTTCTCACTGCGCACGGGCAGTGTCAGCGTGTTCAGGGAGATCCTGGGGGTCCCGGGGGTCACCCCAAACCCTAGGGGACCCCAAATGCTCAGGGACCCCCCAAACTCCCCTCACCGCTGGATCTACTGCAGGCAGGGGGACACCAGCACTCGGCCCCCACCCCCCACCATCACAGGGGGCTGTGGAAGAAATCTGGGGGTGCACGGACAGGTCGAGGGGACCCCCAAAGTCCTGGGAAAGAGGGAACACGGGAACTCCCAGGAATTCCCACTGGGGGCTTAGGGGAGATCCAGGAGGAGTTTGGGCCAGCTTAATTGTGTCACTATCGTCAGGAAAGGGGACTCCAAGGGTCCCCGGTGTCCCCATTCCCAGCAAAAGGTGGGAAAACCCGGGCTGGCTGGGAATAGGGGTCCCGGGTGTCCTCGGTGTTGAGGAAAGGAGGGGCTGGGCGCTGGGAAAGGCAGGATTAGGGGTCCAGGGGGTTTCTGGGAGAAGGAAAAGGGGGCTCTGGGGGCTGGGAGCGGCGGGATGCCCGGGAAAGGGGTGCGGGGGTTGCCGGTGCCGGATAAGGGGGTGCGGGGTGGAACCCATGCCGGGAATGGGGGTGCGGGGGGATGGCGGCGCCCGGGAATGGGGGTTCAGGGGCCCCTCGGTGCTCCGGAATGGGCGACCAAAGAGTCCCGGTGCCGGGGGTCCCCCTCACCTCTCGCCGCCCCCCCGGGCCCCAGGAGCGCCCCCAGCCCCAGCGCCGGAGCCATCGCGCTGCTCCGCTGCGGCCCCGCCCCCAGAGCCGCCTCCGGCCCCGCCATTGGCGCCGCTCTTTGCTGCCCGCCAATGGCAGCCCGAGCCTCCAATGATGTCACCGGTCGCCGGGCAGATCCCGGCGGCGCAGGGCGGGAAAGGCCGGAGCGAAAGTGCCCGAGGGAGCGAGGGGACGGGGCAATTCCAGGGAATTCCCCGGGATCCCCTCCTGGCATCCCCCAGGAGCTCCTCGGCCGCGCCCTGCGGGACCCCCGGGCCGGGCCGGGCTGGGCTCAGCTCCCGGGCCCTGCGCTCCAACCGTGCCTGGAACCCGCCGGCTTCGGCCCGAAGCGGGGCAAGGCCCGCGATCCGCGGATCCATTTTTGCCTGCGGCCGCGGCTCCCGCCCCGGCGGAGCAGGAGCGGGCGCTGGGACTGCGATCCCTGACTGGCCATCCCCTTCTCTCTCTCTCGCTCTTCTCTCCCTTTCCTTGGGGCGGTCACAGGTCCCAGAGCGGCTGCAGAGCCCCGTGCCCAGGCCGGGTTTCCCAGCAAAGGGAGGCCTGGGGGTGAGGTGCCCCGGGCTGGCCGGGAATGGGGGCCCGGGGGTCCCCGGAGTCAGGGAAACGGGGGATCCAGGGTCCTGCCAGAGGAGGAGAGCCGGCAAAGGGGGTGCAGGGGGTGTCAAAGCAGGGTAAGGGGGTACAGGGGGTCCTGGAAATGGGGAAGGAGCTGCGGGGGGGATTCCAACGGGGTCCCGGGGGGGCTCTCCAAAGCCCCTCCCAGAGGGGAGCAGGAGCTGGGGCAGGACTCTGGGGAGAGAAAAGGAGGTGACCCCGGCATGGGGGGACATGGGGGAGTCACACGCACTCCCAGGGGGGACACGACCCCCGGACCCTCCTCCCCTTCTCCCGCAGGGGAGGCCGAGCCCCAGCCCTGCAGACGAAGCCCAACACGAAGCCCCCGAGCCCTGGCAGCACCTTGGGGGGCATCCGGCTGCAGCTCCGGGGGCGGGAGAGGCAGGATCTGGGAAGTGGCAGCAGCTGCCGGGAAGGGATCGGCATGGACTGGGACAGGCTGGGATGGACTGGGACACCGGGATACACCGGGACACACCGCACCCAGGACTGGGACCCACGGGTGTGGGAGGAGGTCTCAGAAGAGATCTACCGGGATTACCATGGGAAACTACTGTGGTGTAGGGGCATGGTAGTAATATTCCCGCCGTTCCCTATGTCCATCATTTGGTGTACCCTCCCCAGTTAATGTCAGTTAAGCAATGGTACCATCCCAGGTTCTGGAAAGTTCTTTGTTCTAAGTTCTGTTATTGGTTCCCTCCTTGTAACCACTCCTTCCCTTATCTTCCATTGGTTCGTACTATCCCTATCCCTCCCACAAGATCTCACCCCATTGGAGGTATGTACCCCGACCCCACCTCCTCTCTCTCGGATATAACCCCTATCCCCTCCTTCGGCGGGGCTCCGAGGGCTCTGGTCACTCAGACTTTTTGTTGAGGCGCTCAGGGCAGCTCCCCTCTCAAGAGGTTGTCTCCCTTTGCTCCTTTTACCTTTTCCTGCCTTGACTAAACCTCTGAGAACTGCAGCGCTCCGTGTGCCGACCCGCCTATTTGGTGGATTCGAGCTTTAGTCATCTGGGGCTCCTGCGACCGGCGGGCTCCCCCGCGGGACTTAGGTCCGGGACGCCACACACGGGGAGCAGGATCAGAGCTCACTGGGACCCAGCAGGACCAGAACTGGGGCAACAGGGATCATAGTGGGACCAACTGGGAGTGACTGAGAGTGACTGGGATCATACTGGTGGGAACTGGAACCTCACTGGGCTGAGTGGATGTGACTGGGAGTACGCTGAGGTACTGTGAGTATGCTGAGGTCAACTGGGATCATACTTGGAGTGACTGGGTCTATGGTAGGGGCCACTGAGAGCAACTGGAATCATTCTGGGAGTGACCAGGATGATACTGGGATCATACTGAGGGTAACTGAAAGTGGCTGGGAATGACCTGGAGGGAACTGGGGGAACTGGTCGGTCTGGGGCTCAGGGTTGTTCTCCCCCAGGGCTGCCCTGGGTCCTGCTGCCACCCCCGGCCCACAGAGCCGAGGGACAGAGGACAGGGACAGGGCACAGCCGAGGGACAGGGGCGTCTCAGTGCCAGCCGGGCAAAGGGGTAAAAGGGCGTCTCGGTTCTCAGGAATGGGAGTGCAGGGGGGTCTCAGGGTCACAGAAATGGGGGGGGGGGCAGGGACGTGGAGAGGTAGAAGGGAGTTGTAGGGAGTTGCGGAAGAGGGGACAGGGGGAGCCACGCCACTCCGGCGCTTCCTGAACTCGCAGCAGCCTCCTGTCCCCTCCTGTCAGGAGTTGTGCAGAGCCAGAAGGTTCCCCCGAGCCTCCTTTTGTCCAGGCTGATCCCCTTTCCCAGCTCCCTCAGCCCCTCCTGGTGTTCCAGCCAGGGCAGAATACTAGTGCTACACCAAGAGCAATGTAGAGGCCTGACACGGGTGCCTTTATCACCTCATTTTAAGCTTTCATAAATACTTAACAGAAGAACTCTTCAGAAAGCACCAAAGTCAGCAGCTCAAGTGACAATCTCCTTGGAAAATCGCTGCGGCTCGGCCCCGCCCGGCCCGGCCCCGCCCAGCCCCGACAATCGGGTGCCGTGGGCGCCTGGTAACCGGGAACGCGGCAGCGGCGGCGGCGTCTGTGACGTGCGGGGCTGCTGCGCTGCTGCGCTGCTGCGCTGCGGCACAGCTCAGGCGCCGCAGACCGCGCTCCGCTCGGGTGTGCCAGCCTGGGCTCGTGCAGGCGGCTACACTCGCCATTCGCCAGGCGAATTGTTCGCAGAGCATTGCTCTCTGTGGAGGATTTCTGAACGCGCAGAGCATTGGTCTCTGCACAGGATTCCTGAACACGCAGAGCATTGGTCTCTGCACAGGATTCCTGAATTAGCAGAGCATTGGTCTCTGCACAGGAGTCCTGAACACGCAGAGCATTGGTCTCTGCACAGGATTCCTGAATACGCAGAGCATTGGTCTCTGCAGGGATTCCTGAACACGCAGAGCATTAATCTCTGCTAGAGAGTCCTGAATTTCCTTTGAAGGTAAGGATTGACTAAAGTTGAATTTTTTTGTTTTGTCTCATCTGTGCTCTGAGGGGGAATGCCAAAGGGAAGTACAGGATGTGATAATGCCAGTCTTCTGCTGCAGCATTTCAGTGGCATGCACAGCTGAGTGGATGAATGGCATATAGTCTACTGATTGTGCTTTTTTTTCACGGAAGAAATGCAACATTTTCTAAATGTACTAATCAATACTTTTTTTTTTTCCTATAGTGATTGCTTAAACGACTTAAAGGTGAATGAGTTCTGGTCAAGTTTCAGTGGGTTGTTATCATCTGGTTATTAAAATCATTAGGGAGATGCCTCTGAATTGAGGTGCAAACAAGACCATGTGCCAAAGTCAATAGTCTGGATTTTATGTAACAGTAAATGTGAGGAAGAGAGAGAGAAAGAAAGAGAAAAAGTGGGGGGGAGGGGGAGCGATGGGGGGTTGAGAAGAGGGAGGAGAAAGAGAGTGACAGAAACAGATTAAGTAAAAAATGTCACCATTCCACGGATCCCATCAGCATACCATAAAATCCTCTTCTGGTCTTCTCTGTGGTGAGGTCTTGCAAAAGGTAAGACTCCAATGGATTAATGCAGATTTGGGCAAGGTGGGACTGCCCAGGTACCTCCCTGGGGCAGGGCAAGTCTGACTCTGTCTATTGCTACTTTCAAATAATATCAAATCTTTAGCACCAGTATATCCTTGGAGTCTGCCATGAAGTGGGTTCTGGATTTTCAGATCTGTTGTGTTACTTTGCATGCCCTGCAGTCACCTGGTGCGAGGCCTCAGGAATGGGTCTGGGGGCACTTTGGAGGTCTTTGATAGGAGGTTTGTGTGCAAGCCTGGCCTCAGCAGACGAGTCTGTGGCTGTGAATTCCCCACCCTGAACCCAGACAGAGCTGATTTTCAGGACAGCTGCTGGGTTTGGCTTTGTGGTGGATAGGTTTTTCTCCTCAGCCTTGTTTACTTCTCCCCAGACCTGAGATAACCAGACAATAGTGTCACCTTTGTCTTGTTTCACGTTCCCTTAGGCAGCTTAACTCACAGTCCAAAGTTCCAGTCAGGAGGCATTTTCAGGGAAGGCTGGGCTTGGGTGGTCGCAGCTTCTTTATACAGTTTTGTCACAATGGGCAGAAAGTCCTTCATAACAACACTTAAGCCATTAGCCATAACATTCCAGTCTCTCACAAGTGCTGTGAGGAACAGCTGAGAGAGCAGGGGTGGTTTAGCCTAAAGAAGAGGAGACCCACTCCAGCTATTTTTAAGTATTTAATATTTAAGCTACAGCTTTGTCCATTCTAACTATTAATGTTCAGATTTTTAGCTCCAGGTTTCAGTATGATCCATCTCTGAATTGCACAACATAGCCATATAGTCCAAATAAAGTCCAACTAGAGGCCTAACAATACTAGCTACTTACACCAAACAAGCATTTAGCTACTTTCAAATACTATAAAATTTTTAGCACCAGTATAATGCCTTGAATCTGCCATGAATTGGGTTCTGGATTTTCCGAGTTCCATTGTTGCTCCTTCCAGTTTCGTTGAGGCATTGTCGCTCATCTGGGATATCCTCCCTTCAAAATGGCTTCTGGATTCCCAAAAAAGATCCGGACACCTCGTCTTTGGTCCAGGGAAATGCTGAAGTCTTTTACTGTAAGTACCCACGGGGGCTGTGTTAAGGCTGGAAACTCCCCTCGTGTCCCTCCTCTCCCTGCCCCTGTTGTCAGCAGCGCTGTGAAGCTGCAGACCCCCTCCCCACCTCTTTGTGCCCTGCTCCTGTTGGTGGGGGCTGTCCTGGTGCAGCAGGGAACGCCGTGTGTTGCCTCAGGGTCTTGCCTGGCTGTGCCACCAGAGCCAAGTGAAACCAATGTGCAGCTGAAGCCCTGAGCGTGTGTTCTGTCCCTTTCCCTTTGCCACAGCAGTTCCTTCTGTCAGGCTGGGCACTCACCTGTGCTGTGTAGTAAGCACATTTCTCTCTCTCTCAAGATTTTTCATAGAGGTGCACAGAGAAAAAGAGAAAACAATTTCTATTTCTGCTCCTTGTTTTTCCTATGTGGAATGTGTTCAGAAAATTGTTTACCTAGAGTGAATACTTAATTAGAGTCTAGTGAAAATGGTTTGCACCTAATAACCAATCAGATCCACCTGTGTCTAGACTCTCAAAAACAAAGTCACAAGTTGTTAGTTAGTTAGATATAGCCGTTAGAAAAGTATGTAGTTTTAAAATCTTCCTTTACATAGTATATTAATGTATTATAGCATAGTTATAATAAATCATTCAACCTTCTAAACTAATGTTAAACATCATCATTTCTTCCCATTAAGTTCACCTACATTTTACAACACTCAGGGTCTTGCCTGGCTGTGCCACCATAGCCAAGAGAAACCAATGTGCAGCTGAAGCCCTGAGCGTGTGTTCTGTCCCTTTCCCTTTGCCACAGCAGTTCCTCCTGTCAGGCTGGGCACTCACCTGTGCTGCTCTGACCAACCTGCCCTTGGGCACCTGGGCATGTTGAGGGGGGGGAAGCTCAAGCTCTGCCCAAAGCCTTGAGAGACACGGCTGGTCCCAGCTGGAAGAGCTTCCAAGCCAGCTGCTCTCTCTCATCGCCCGTGTGGGTGCAGATCCAGCCCTGCAGACAGCACTGGAGTCAGGGCCACAAAGGTCCCTTGGTGTCTGGAGCTCACTTGACTGAAGATGCCCCACTGCTGAGGCTCTGTCAAGGAGATCCCTCTGTTTTCTTCTGTGCAGGGGCCTGTGAGCCCAGACAGAGAAAACAAATGCTAATTAACAGAGAGAAGGAAATCTTGGGCACATTCCTGTGCACCTCACTCTTGGTACGACGTTCCTTTCTTGCTTCTCTTGGACTCGCCCAGCAGTGCTATCTCCTCACTGTGAGTTCTCAGTGTTGTGCAGGGATGGAGTTAGGGGAGTTCTGAGAGCTCCTCCCCACTCTCTGAAAAGGTCACTGCCTCAATCCAATGAACTGAAGAGGAAACCAATGCCCAAAGAGCAGAAATCCCCAAAGATGTCACTTTTAATCCCGGAGAAGCTAATGGGACAGAGCCTTGTGGTTGGAGTATGTGTATTCCACTCTGTATTATTAATTTATTGGTGCTAAGTATTTCAGCAAGTAACTTCCAGGGCTTCCAGGACTGTCCTAGACTATGTGATCACAAGTTGTTCACCAGTGCCACTCGTTCAAGAAAAGCCTTTCTGAACAAGCACATCTCTGAGGCTCCAGCTGGTTTATTTTTGCCTTTCAGCTGCTTCCAGCTAAGTCCCTGCGGGAGAAGTTTCTCAGCATGAAGAAGAAGGCCAGCACTGGGGGGAGTATTCTGCCCAGAACTGACAGCCCATTTCTGGACATGAGTGAGCCTGATCAAAAGGTAGCCTTTTCCTGCTCTTTTCCTTTCTGTTTGATGTGACGTTTGAAGAGGGTGTGTGCTTGTGACAGGCTTGCCTCCAGCAAAATACCTCCGTGTCCAGGTCCTGTTGTCAGTGCAAACTGCTGGGAGTGGTGGACGGGGAGTCCTGATCTGCACTAAGCCAGCACAAATAACCTCTGCTGAAGCTGCCGTTGCTAAAACAATGGGGGGAAGGCTGGGGACACAAAGGCACAAAGTTGCCATTTGCCATTCTCCTGCTGAAGTGGCCACCTCTTGCTTTGGTGTGGTCGCCATCAAATGCTCGGGGTCACAGGATTCCCTCCAGAGTGGCAGCGTTGGCCTCTGAAGGCCGAGGACCTGCAGTAATTACTTCAGATTTAACAAAACGAATTGCACGAGTGCTTTGGGTTGGAACAATGTGTTGGACCCTGACGGGGTGTTAGATTTTGCAGGCTGCCAGATGTACAGGGGGCTCGCCCTGGGCAGAGGGGAATGGATGTGCTTTATGTGTATCAGTGCCTACGTAGAGGTGTGTTTAAAGCTGCTTTTCTGGCAGGACTGGCTCAGTACAAAGCACAGTCCAAGGGGGTAGGTGACCGAGGTGGGCTGTTGAGCAGGAAATTGGCAGCAAGAGACCTGTGACACACTGGTTAAGGATTGCCCTGGAGAGGGGCGTTGGGAACACCTCAGAGAAGGGCACAGCTAAGGGACAGGGGGCTGCAGCCACTCCCATCAGCAGACTGTCTCCTGTGGAGTCACACAGGAGACCTGCTTGTGTGTCTGGAGTGACAGCAGTGTGTCTGGAGAAGGCAGACAAAGCAGGGAGAGTTTTCTCAAAGCAATGCCTCTGCTCCAGAAGCATTTGCTGTTGTTGTGTCATTCCAGACATGCCTCTACAATGGTATCATGTAAGATAGCAATAATTACAAGAAAGCACCCATTTAAAGCACATGGAAAAAGGAGATACCAACTCTCCTTTCACCCATGTTGCTGAGAAAATAACTGAACGTTACCCTTATTCAGCATTCACCTCATTTGTCTTTTTCCTAACTTCTGTGTTACTTTATTTTTGCTTTACCTCTGTTTGAAACGCACTAACTTTTAAATACAATTAAAGGGGACAAAATCATCGAAGCAAAAGAAAACTATCTATTAGTAAAGATTCAGCTGAGGAGACATGAACACACACACTCTCAGAGAAAAGGCAATCTTTCTATCCCCTTTATACCTGGCCAGGGAGGTCCCTGTCCCCTTTCCCCTTGGATGGGTACTTGGGAACTTCCATTCTGTCCAACTGCCAGCTCTTCTGTCCCCTCCCCTCTCATCCTGCTTCCTTTTGGTCAGGTCTCCATCCCTCCCACAGCAACACCCAGCAAACCAACCTGAACAAATCCAAACCACAAACAACACACAGAACCAACAAATTCCATTATTTCACTTAATAACCTTTTGGCTGCAGCAAAACATCACCTTATTTCTCACACCTCCTCTGGTACTGTTCTTTTCTTACTGATGTCTAAGTTCTAGATCAAAAAAGGTATTTGCAGTTGTGTGGGCCTTGGTTTCCCTGTCTCAGAGTAAAGGACATCCCAGAATTGTTTCCCACGGAGTCTGATGTAAATTTGTGGGTTTTTCTTACTCCATGAGTGCTCACTCAGTGCCCCAGAGCTCTGTGACCACATGGGCACAGGGCTGTGCTTAAGGTAAGTGCTGCCTGGCATTCTGGAGAAGGAAACCTGGAGAAATACATGCCAAAAGAGCAGCTTGGCTTGAGCCTGCTCTGTGTGGCCCAGCAGCTCTTGGTCAGCTCAGAGCAGAGGTGGGTGAGCCACTGCTTGCCCAGTGTGGGCTGGGCAGAGGTGCTCACCCAGGGCCTGTACTTCACTGGGGGTCAGTGTCAGGGATCCTTCATGAGCCTTCCTCCCAGCAGCTGAACCTCTCCCTGCTCTCTCTCGCCTCTCCAGGTGTCGTCAGTTCCCCTGAAGCAGAACTTGTTTCAGATTTCCCCACCAGAGGTGGTATTTCAGAACTTTGTCGCCCATGAGGTCTCTGAGATGGTGCTGTCTGTCACGAATAAGGACAAGGTAAGTGCTGGGGCGTGGAGCTTTAACACTGTGCTGGAAGAGGAGAGTGGTGTAATTCCCAGAGTGTGCAGCAAAGCAAGTTATCTGCTGCAGCACATCCACAAGAAAATGTCTCAGCACCTTTGTTCTGCAAGATGGTGGAAATCTTCCTGTGCTGGGAATTCTCCCCTGATCTTGGCCATGTGTTGATGGTATCTATCCCAAAGGAGCTGCCTTCTCTTGAAAGCTCTGGATTGATAGGAATGTTGAGGGCTGTACAGTTCTTACCTGCTCTCAAGCTTTGCCTTGAGTGTACACCACATCCTGTGTCTCCTTGGTTCATCTTGGCTCCTCTGCCTCTCTCAGCCTGTTTGGCTCCCTTTGTGCAGCTCACAGTCAAAGCTCAGGGGCTGAGTCTTCTCCACTTTGTGCTGGAATCACTTTTCATTAATGGCACTGGCACTGCAGGAAGTGTCTTCTGAAACAGCCCTGGAATCAGGCTGATGTAGCAGAAGCAGCAGGAGGCTTCAGGTGCCACTTCGGGCTCCTGCTAGGCTTCATCCAGCTCTGCTCAGGTTTTCCAAAAGCACCATGGTGCTCTGCTTTTCCTTTGGAGAACCTCAGCACATCCAAAGCCAAGTGCTCCTGGAGGTTTTTACCTTCACTTGAAGAAATTGTGATTGTTTTGCAGTTTCCCAAGAGAGTGGAGAGGGACAAAGCTGAAAAATGTCAGCAGTTGTGTTCCGCTGTAAAGAGGAAAACTGAGACCATTTGAATTTCAGTCAGGGCAGCATTTTCTCAAATGAGCCTTGTGCCAAAAGCAGGCTGATGGCAAGAGACGGGAGGGAGTCAAAATCATCTGGTTTAGACTTTTTGAGAGCATTTTGGTGCTCAGGGGTTGATATCTATGTGCTAGAAAATGCACATTTGCAGTGTCTGTGTTTCCCAGAGGGCAGAACCTGGCCTGCTGGCTGCAGGCAGGAATGCCCAGCAGCTCAGCTTGCCTGCACAGGCAGCAAGAACCCCTGGAGAGCCAAGATTGGCTTTTAATACTGGAACCACACTGTGAGTCAGTGCTGGTTTTGTTTCTCCAGGCAGAAAATGCCTTCGAAGTCCATAGTTGGTAGGCACAGCCTGTCTGTGTTTCTGTCACTTTTGGCAAGCTGATTGCTCTCATGGTTTCATGATTCTTCCTTGCTGCTTTACTGCTCATTTAAATTCTCTTTGCCATCTCCTTGTTTTAGGGGTTGTCTTGCTGTGTTCCTTTTGCTTTTCAGGTTTGCTTTTATTCCCAGTACGGCCACAGTGTTTGGTCTCCTCTCTTGCTGGTCTGCCTGCATGGCTGTATCCCCAGAACTGCCCTACCCAAACCTCATCTGCTAGAAGGGAATTTCTTCCTTCCCCCAGGATAACGTGCTGTTTTGCTTTCAGGCAGCACATTCCCCCTCTGGAACACGACTACTGCATGGCTGTGTGCAGGCAGGAGCCAGCAGGTTTTTTGGCCTTGTTGAATATGCAGAGGACTTGGTTCAAGTGCTCTGTCTCCATCCTGCTGGTGCTGACCTGCTCGGCCCTTCCTTCCCACCAGGCACTGCCCTACTGCCCCAGTGCTGGCCAAAATGCTGGACCCAGACAGAAGGGATTCGAGTTCACCCTCGGGAATTATGTGCCTGTACCTCCACAGCTGAAAGTGCTTTGGAAAAGGGGTCAAGGAGGGATGTCACCAGGGCACGGACAGGTCTCCTTTCATCCTGTGTCCACAAGCAGCAAAACCATCGTTTCATGTTTTTCCTGCAGTTTCGTCGGGTGGTGAAGGTCTCCATGGAGAGCTCGCCTTACTTCCAGCTCACGTGCTCCAACGACGCGTACCGCGTCGTGCTGCCGGGCGCGTCCGCCCTTGTGCGCATCCGCTTCACCCCCGACGAGAACAAGGTGAGACTGGAGGAGCCAAGCCACAGAATTCTCTCCGAAGCCACTGTTTTCCCTGTCCTCGGTGCACCCCCACATTCCATGCTGTGAGCCTGGCTCCAGGCCGTGGGCAGGCAGCCTGCAGCCACTCACAGCCTGGCACGCGCTGTCAGGCACTGCGCCCGGGCCTGACAGGCTCTGCTGCCCCTCCCTGCACATTCCTGAGCGTTCCCAAGGGAAGAGCACGGGGAACAGTGAAAATGACAGAGGGGCGTTGATAGATCTTCCGCCATCTCTAGGTACAGTGGAAGGGATTTCATTATTGTGGAAAACACTAGAGGAACAGAGAGGTCAGAGGGCTTTCCTCCTTCCTGGCTGGCAACAGCTTCCCTGCCTCACCCTGGGCTGGAGCAAAGACAGTGCTTTTTCACACCCTGTGTTCTCCAGCCTTGCAGCTGTGCTGTCCCAGAGCACAGCTGACCATGATACAGCTGCAGGGCCAGGGCAGAGGATGTGCTGTGCCCGTGAGCCCAGCCTGGCACAGGCACACGGGGCTCTAGGTGCCCTTAGCCAGCAGGAGGTTGGTGAGCTGCAGGGGCCTTGGTCACCTCCCTGAAAGAGCTCGTGTAGGGCAGGCACAACCTGCAGGCAGAGCTGTGACCCCAGAGCCTGTGGCAGTGACACTGCTGTGGCTCTGTCTTCACGCCTGTCACTGTGGTGGCTCTGTCAGCTGGCACCCGTTCCCTGCCAAAGGTGCTTTTGTGGGGAGGTTTGAACACCAGTGCTGGGGCCCTGGCAAGTCTGATCTCAGTGCTGTGATCTGGAGGCTTGTTCATACAGAAGGGTTTAGGACATGGCATGGAAGGGAGGAAGCCTTGCAGGGAAGCAAAGAGAGGCTCTTTCCAACAGCATGCTGCCACCTCTTAGCACTGTTCTTCTCCTGACGTGGTTGGAGAGGCAAAGTTAGAGGGCAGTTCTGAGCCATCTGATGTTTCTACACCAGGCCAGAGGTGCAGGAGCTTTTTGGGTGCAGCTGTTTTCTCATCTTTTTGCTGCTTAGAGTCACTATAACACTTTGTCCTATTCTCCAACAGTGGGAATATAGAAACCTAAAGAGGAATGTCCTGTGTTCCCTAGCTCCATGTTCCCTAGAAGGGGCTTAGGAATTATTTAACATCATTAAAATTTAGAGTAAAAATTAGGGTGTCCTAGGGCTGTTCTCTGGATGACCCAAGTGACAAAAGAACTTAATGCCGCTGAGATAGGTTTTGCAAAGTGCACTGGTGCCTTTAAAATGTGACATATTAGTAGAACTTAGTGTTCATTTTAGGGTGGAATAGGTAAATTGATGCCCTTGAAGGGTTATAGGAAACGGTTTTTCTTCTGCCATGGGGATGGCACTAAATGTCCCGTGCTGAGCTAGTTTCTTTTCCTGCAGGATTATTCCCACGAGCTCGTCTGCATCACTCCAAGCGAAAGGATAGTTGTGCCAATTCGGGCCATTGGTGCCCGAGCTATCCTGGACTTCCCTGAGCAGCTGGACTTCTCGGGCTGTCCGGTCAAGTGCAGCACCCAGAAGACTCTGCTGGTTCGCAATGTCGGTAACCGGGCAGCTCGTTACCAGCTGAGCACCCAGAGGTGAGGATCTGTCCTTGTGCAAAACACCTTTGGGTGATAACAGGGCTGGGAAAGAGCAACAAAAGGAACCAGAGCATTGCAGCTGCTGCTCTCTCTCTGTGTTGCAGTCCTTTCTCCGTGGTTCCGGCCATGGGAACTCTGGGCGCTGGTGACAGCATGCAGGTGACAGTGGGATTTCACCCGCTGACGACCGGTGACCATTCCGGGTCCCTGTGCTGCAGCACAGGTGAGTGCTGGGCCCTGCACGGGGCACAGGACAGTTCTCCACCGGCGCTCCCTGTGTCCCATCCCCCTCCATTCCCTCTAGAGGTCCCTCCCCTGTTCAGCTTTACCCCAAAGAAAACAGAGAACTCCCTGGTGTTTAGGGGGTTGATAAAGTGGATCCCCTCTAACAGGGCTAAGATGTTTGGACTCCTGTTTTTCTGGGAGTTGCTGAGTGGAGGAAGGAGGAACCCTGACTCTCCACGACCCTGTGGCTGTGCCTGGGTGAAATTTTATTAATTTTATTTTATTCCTGGGCAGTGCTGTATGTGAGGTGTGAGGTTTCCATCAGACTCTCTCCAATGCAAATGTGTTTCTTGCACACCTCTATCCCATATGCTGCTTCTCCACTGGCTTGTCACAGACCCTTTTGCTATGTTGCCCTTACACATATATTTAGTTTCTGTCTAATAACATTTCCAGGCCCTCGAGTTCCTGTTTGGTGACAAATCAAGACAAATTTTTCCCTGTCCCCATTTCCCAGACTGTTGATGCTATTGCCAACCTCTCACATCTATCTCCCATTTGATTTCTAGACTGAGGAATCCCATTCAGCCTTCATACAGAAGCTGCTCTGTACTTATTAATCTTTCCTTTGTCCCTTTTTTATTTAATTTGAAATGCTCCAGCTTGGTTTTTGAGATCAGAACAATATAAAATCTTTCAAGACTGATGTGGCTGTGGGTTTGGACAGGGAGATGATGATGATTTTCACGGTGTTTGTTTTGTAGTGGTTTGGCATATTGCAGAGCCAGGCTGGTTGTGTTTCCTCACCTGTGTCCCCTCCTGCTGTGGGCTGTCACTTCACTTGTTCCTCTGGGCCTCCTTTTGCTGCCCACATGCCCCCAGGTGTATTTTTTTGTCAGCAACAAGGGATCCAAGGGATCAGAAGAGACAGGAGTCTGGTGGGGTGCCCAGGGAGACCCTGGGCAAGCCAGGACTGAACAGAGCTCCTCAGCGTCACCTGAAGGACTTTGATGCAGAAATCCCCGTGATCTGAGTGGGTCACCGGAGCACACTGACAAATCTCACTGCACATACTGTCACCTTGGGGCCAAATCTGCACAAACACTCTCAGAAATAAGGTGTTTAAGGAGGTGCCCAGGACATCCTCACGCCGTACACCCAGAGCTGTCAGGATGTGATAAATGTACTGATCCATGGAACTGCTCGTTCAGCTAAAAGCTGTGACACTTTCTTCTGTGACCCGTGGTTTGCTCTGTTCCTTGTGCTTCCATCAGCAACTGAGCTGAGCAAAGACTCCCCTTTGCTTTGTTCCAGGTGAAGAAAGCATCCACACAGAGCTCCATGGAGAAGCTGGAGCTGTCCGTGCTGGGTTGAGCACAAATTTTGTGGAGGTTGAGAAGACTTTCATCACCATGTCAAACCACACAACCGTGTTCATTGAAAACAGAAGTAACGTCACGGCCCACTTCCAGTGGAAGACTTTTCCTACTGAGGAAGAAGAGAATAAAGAGAAGAGGAGGTTAGTCTGACAGATGCATTTCACTGAGATACATGGCCCAAGGCTAAAACTGACGTGTGGCCTCGGGGGGGTGTTGGTGCTTTTGAATGGTTTGGGCCAAGTAAACCGTGCCTGGCACTAGGGTGTGTGTCCCTGCTGGCTTCAGGAGCTCAGCACTAGGCATTCCAGTTCCACTTAAACTCCAGCCAAGGATGGCATTTTGGGAAGGAAATGTTGGCTGCAATGACTGGATTTCCTCAAGTTCTCATTGGGCTTTTGCCTCTCTAATCTTCTTCCTACATGACCTGGCAACATCCTTAAACAGCTCGCCCGCTTTCCAAAGGTGATACACACTCTTTTTTTCCCTTAGTTCCTTCAGAAGCTCCTTGCCCATCCAGGCTGGTTGTCTTCCCTGCCAGCTCGCCTTTCAGCACACAGGGACAGTCTGTTCCTGTGCCTTCAAGACTTCTTTCTTGAAGTATGTCCATCCTTCCTGGACTCCTTTGTTTTTAAGGGCTGTTTCCCAGGGTTCTCCCTAAATCAGTCTCTTGAACAGGCCGAATCTGCCCTCCAGAAGTCCAGAGTAGAAGTTTCGTTGATGCCCCTCCGTGTTTCACTGAATATTGAGAACTCTTATTATTTCACGGTCACTGTACCCCAGACAGTGGTGAACAGATGAAGTTCATTTAGTTATTAGGGAATTTCCTGGTGATATCCCGTACCTGGACCCCAGGGAGGCAGCACACTGCCCTGTGGAATGGATCCAGTCAATGTACAGGGCCTTCAGCTCCCCTTAGAAGGGAGTCACCTACTACCACTGCCCTTCTTTTCTTCTTAACTCTTGAGGCTGTGATCTGTCTGACAGACCAAGTGCAGCTGGGAGACTCTCCAGACAGAATTTTTTCTTTAGTGTCATCTGCCTGCCCCGCTGGAGCCAGGCCTCATACCTATTCTGTCAGGGCACCTGGGTAGGTGATGGGGGTCAGGACGGAATTTTATTACCTCCCCAGCAGAGACCCACTTCCATTCCCCACTGTCTCCTAGGCCTCCTCCTTCTGCCTGATCCCAAGAAGGGCCGGGCTCCTCTGGCTCCTGCTGAGCTTCTCTCAGGGTTGGACGGGTGTAACTCCACCAGTTTATTTCTGTGTCGCTCTCCCTAATGCTCCTCAGCCTTTCCACTTCTTCCTTAAGCTCTGCCACTGGGCAGAGCAGATCATTCACCTGCCCACACCACACGCAGGTGTCTTTTGCACCTCATCTGATATTAACACCAGGCTCAGACCCTCCCTGCAGCCAGGGGCCTGGAGAGCTGCGTCCTTCCTGGGAGCTTCTGTTTGAGTTAGTACACTCCTGCTGGCAGCAGCAGCAGCAATGGCTTGTCATCATTTGTAAAGCATAGCTGGGGGAAATATAAAAGAAGAAAGAAAAAAAAAAAAAAAAAAAAAAGGCAAGCACCTCGCAACCAGCAAAAAGACACAAGCCACTACACAAGGAGGGTGGGTGGCTGCACCCTTTCTGCTCAGCCTGCTTGTGCAAAAACTGAAAAAACGCCGGGCCAAAACTGCTGGGCCAAAACTGCCGTGGCAAGCCCCTGGTTGCTGCGGGCCAGGTCGCTTGCAGCCCCCAGAGCCATTTTAAATTGCCTGCAAAGGACCAGGAGATCGACCCTTGCCCACCTGAATGGCTGGTGAGAGGGTCCTTTAGTGCCCTGGGCTTCTTGGCTTTCCAGTGTTCTCTATCTCCTTACACAGTGTCTGACTTCCAGACAAACTCTGTGTGTTAACAAAAAACCCCATGACCCTCTCTGGCTACTTCCCTGGGCTGTTTATTTCCATTTTTTCCCACTTGCCTGCCTCAGCCTGGACCCCAGGTGATCCACTGTCCCCTCAGAACCAACTAGGTTTCCCCAAAGTAAACTTCAACCTGGTTTTGGTTTTGTGTTTTTTGTTTGTTTGTTTGTTGTTGTTTTTTGTTTTTTTTTTTCCCAATTACATCTGTTTTCATGCCAGTTTGTGTCCTAGACTGCCACCAGGACATTTTATTCTTCCTTACTTCCAGTCTTAGGCATGGTTGTAGCTCCAAGGCCCCTGTCCTGCTGTCAGAGCAGCTCTTGAGATCTCAGAGCAGAGAGGACTTTTTTATGAGAGGAGATAGTGCAGGACCCTTTCCCTCTCAGGACATTCTTGCTACCATGCACTGGGATGGGGCCCAAAAAGCTCTGGATCATGAAAAGGCCTCTCCAGGAGTTTGCTGTCTCCCTCCTGCACAACAAAGTCCCTTCCCCTCTCAGAGCCTCTGCTTTCATGCATAAAACCTTGAATGTCACTGAAGGGGTGCGGTGCCTGAATTCATCCATTTCCATTGGGATGCTCCTGTGAAAGGCAGAGTAGGGAACAGGGCAGGTCCAAAATGGAAGAAACAAAGAGTGATGCTGGTAACATGTAGCTGCAACCCAGCTTCGTCTCCCCTTCCCAGGGAAGTCCTGCTCCGAGATCTTTATCTGCCTCCCCCGAGCAGCTCAGTGGTAGGAAAAGCCACTTGAAGTGGCTGGTGGATTCTCCCTCAGTTTTGGCAGAACCTTTGAGCCAGGAGGTTCTCTTGAGGGCTGCTGGCTTTGGAAACCTCTCCTGAGCTTGCAGGTGTGGAGTAAAACTACCTGCTGTGCCAGTGAGCAGCAAGTTATCCTCTGATCCGTGTGGGACCCCACGGCTTGGGGTCAGCCTTTGCTGGGGAGCTGCTGCTGCTCCTCCCCCAAGTGCTTTGCCCTCCTGCACTCACACTTCCCTCTGCAAATATGTGGCTTATTCAGTTATCTGCTGGCCTTGTCTCTCCTGTGGCTGCAGGCAGTGTCGTTTTCTGGAGCCGTGGACAGAGACGTGGCTGGAAAACTTAACGGAGGAGGAAAAAACAGAGAAGGAGAAGGGCTCTTGTGAAGATTGCACTGCCCTCCTGAGCGACACGGTCCAGGAGGAGATAGCAAAGGTGCAAGAAGACCCCATGCTGTTCTCCGATGACATTTTTTTCATTGAGCCAGTGGTAAGTGGTAGCTGCATTTTCCTCCTCTTCCTCCTCCCCCTCCTCCTCCTCCTCTCCCCCCTTCCTCCTCCCACCCACCCGGATGCGGTCACTCGGCAGATGCTCAGCTGGCCCGATGTGCTGGGAGGAAGGATGTGGAGTTTTGGTGCAGCTGCAGAGCTCGCTGCTAAAAGCGTTTCTGCCCTGCAGGCTCAGGGCAGGGCTGGGAGCCTGACAAAGCCGAGCTCTGCTGCCAGGGCTCGAGCTCAAGGGCGCTCCGTGCGTGTCCTTGCAGTGCCCACAGGGAGCAGTTCTTGTAGGCAGGGGCTCCCCCGTGGTGCCTGGGGTTCAGCAGAGGGTGTTGGAGCTCTGCCATTTCACATACTGACCTCAGGCTTGCCATGGTTGGCTGGGAAAAGGAGGCCAAATCCAGCCCAAGGTTGATCACAGAAATGCCAATCCCCTCCTGTAACCACGCCTTGCACTATTTCTGAGTGTCCCTTCCAGTGTCCTCTGACAGCCTGGACACAAGGGTGGAAGGTTTAAATGGGCCTTTTGAGTTCTCCTGCACACACAGACAGAAAACCTTTTCCTTTTCTGCGTGTGCAAGCAAACCACCACATCCTCCCACCAACCAGAGCTCTGATTGTGAGTCCTGGCGTTGTGAGAGACAATAGATGCCTGGAGTCTGCACAGAGCAAAATCCCTTCTCATCTTGGAGTAAACCCCAGAATAATCCCCACCTCTGCTTCCTTTCAAAACAGGTTACACGAATAGTTTTATTTCCAAGGAAGGGGATCATGGTCTCTTCCTGTGAAGAGCCACCAGTGCACAGTGGCAGTTACATCCCACTGTAGCTGACAGCAGCATGATGTGACCAAGGGCTTGTGTCAGAGCAGTAGCAATATTGTGGAGAGTGGGAGCTGATCAGCTGAGCATTGAGAGCTTCCAGCGGTGTGCTGAGCTGGGTTTGGAGTGTTTCCTTGGGCTCTTTGTGTTGTTCACTCATCACTGATGCTCTAAATAAAGGCTTGCAGGACTGTGGTTGAAAACAAGAAATGTGAAGTTTGAAGATAAATGTTTTGCTGTCCCTTTCTGTTTTAGGAGGGAGAAATTGGGCCGAATTGTTCGGCCGAAATCAAGGTGACCTTCAAACCCCTAGAGGCACTGGAGTACCAAAGTGTGGCTTACTGCAGCATCTCAGGTACAGCTCCTTTCCCCTGCCTCTCTCACCCTCAGTGCAGCCACGGTGCAAGCCTGAGCCCACTGGGCTCCCCTGTAACTGCTGGGAAGAGTCCCTGGTCAGCAGGGCAGTGCTGGCACATCCCCACTGGCCCTGCAGCTCCCAGGGAGTCTCCCGTGCAAGGCCAGGGCTCAGAACAGCCGTGTGTGGGTTACTGACCCCAGAACAACCCAGGCAGTGCAGGGAGAGGTTTTCATGCCATGGCTTTGCCAGCATTCCCTCAAAGGCCAAAGAGCTACAGAGCAGAACAGCTTTAGTGAACAAGCACTAAGCCCCTCTAGAGACCACTGACCTCCAGGATGGGTCCATTTGACATGGCTCCATCATCAGGTGGTAGGAGCTGAGTTAGAAATGTGCTCCCTGACCCTGGATCACTCCCACTGCCCAGACACCGCCAGACCAGAGTGGCTGAGCCCCGCTGAGCCCTGGGTGTTTGCGGAAGGAGCACCCTTGGCCAGCACCTGCTTCTGTCCCTGGGTGGGAGTTGTCACCTTGCAGCTCAGTCTGTGGAAATAGAACACAATGCTGAGTGCCAGAAGTTGAGGACTTTGGCAACAAAGTCGTGTGCTTCTGGGCCAGGTAGTTTGGCAATTGCCAAACTCTTCATGAGCTTTGTGCCTGCACTGAATGGAATTCAGAGCTCCTCTAAGTGCATGGGAAGGAAACCTCAGAATCATAGTAAGTTCAGGATGGAATGGACCTCAAAGGCCTCTGGGCAGGGACACCTCCCACTAGGTCAGGGAGCTCCAAGCCCATCCAGCCTGGCTGTGAACACTTTCAGGGCTGGAACCTCCACAACGCCCCTGGGGAACCTGCTCCAGTGTCTCACCACCCTCTCAAAAATTTCTTTCCATTTCTACCCGTTACTCCTTGGCCTGTCACTAGAGGACATCAGAGATGTTTGAAACTCGGCAGACTGGTGGCTAGGATTGGAAACCAGCCCAAGGAATGGGTTAGAAATTGCAAGTCAGCCGCAAGGGCTATCTCCTGAGGGAACAGAAGGGTCCATATCTTCTCCTGCAGCATCAGGAGCCGGTTGCATCCAGCTCAGAGTCAGGGACTAGCATTGAGGCAGCCTGGAAAATGCAGTGTAACGGAGGGAATTATTGTACTGAAATGGACATCTCTCCCCAGGCTGTGAGAGCAGGCTGCCCCTGCGCCTCACAGGGGAGGGCCAAGGACCCTTGGTTGAACTCAGCTGTCGTACACTGAACTTTGGGAACGTTTCTGTCAACACCCCCCACGTTTATGAGGTGAGCAGCAGGGCTTGGGATGGATCCTGATGGCTCCTGGTGGGGCTGTGGAATTCCTGCCAACCTGGGCAGTTGTGAGCAGGGAATATTTGATGTTCTGCTCAGATCTGGGGCCGTCTGAAAGGTGTGTCTGTTGTTCATGAAGCCCCAGTCCCTTCTCTGGGGATCAGCTGGGAGGCTTCCTGCAGAACAACCCTTGGCATGTGAAACCAACACTAGGTCAAAAAGCTGCATGTTCAGAGGCTTTTGTGGCAGTGGCAGACACAAGGCACCTTTGTACTGGGCTGCTCAGAAGCAGCTGGAACAACCTGGCTGTGTTTGAGCTTCAGTCCACTGCAAACAGCTTCCAGTCAAGTGTCTCCTGCTTATTCCTGGAAGCCACAGGAAAGCCATCCAGCTTCCTGGCTCAGTGCTGGCCCTTGCAAAGGGCTTGGGAGTTCTTTCCCTTGCTGGCCAGTCCCTCACCACACTTCACCTTGGTGCATCTCTGACTCCAGAAAGAGAAAAGTGCTCCTGGGAATAAAGCAAAGGATTTTTCTACCTATTTGCCTCCCCCACAATAGTGTCAAGTTTGAAAAAAAACAAACAAAAAAAAAAAAAAAAACCAAAAAAAAACCAAAAAAAAGAGAGAGCAACTGAAAGAGGTGGAAAATGAGGCACTGCATCATGCCAGACACTTTCAAAAGCTTGGCTGTGGAAGGGAAAGACACGCTGAGTTTTCCTACCATAAGATGGTGCTGTCTATACATTTAGATGCTGATCCCTCATTATCAATGTATTGTTTTCATGACGTGGGAAAAGGTGAATGAGTAGATGGTACTGCTGGAGCTGTGCTGGCTGGGGCAGCAGCAGCTCTGTGGTGATTCACCACGCAGCTGCAATCACCCCACGTTGCTCTCAGGGCCAGGTCTGAATGAGCTTGGTGATGCTGACCAGAGGTGGAGTGCTCTGTGTCCATGGGATAACCCCAGGGTTATGGACTCCACTTCTGTGGAGTTACCACGGCTTTGCATGAAAACCCAAAGGCAGAACTTGTCCTGTTGTGTTTTTTTTTGTTGTTGCTTCTGCCATTCAGCAGCACAAAGCATCCTCTGCCTTTTCTGGGTGTGAATTGCATCATTAGACAACAACTCACCAGAAGGGAAGATTCCACATGTATTTCCATTTTGCTCTCTTGCTGCTGCAGGTGAAGCTGATTAACCGAGGAGCTATTGATGCTCCCTTCACCTATATCCCTTCAACTGCAAACGTGGGCTTCTGCTTCAAGTTTGCACCCGAGGAAGGCATCATTGCACCTGGTGGGACCCAGACGATTCAGGTCTCCTTCAGTGCCAGCGTGCTGGGGACGTTTGAGGAAGAATTCCAGTTCAGTGTGGCTGGATCTCCTATGTCTGCGATCCTGACTATCAAGTAAGGACTCTGGGAGCTTGGTGGGCACATCTGTGGCTGTCTCTGGGACATCCCCCACCTACCTCATTTTGGGGTTGAGCAGAGCAGGTTGTGCAGGTGTTTCCTGAGGTCTTAATCTCTGCTTTGATCCTGGAATTGCCTTAGTGTGAGGATGCCTCCTGCCCTGTGTGGGTAACCTGGAGCTGGAACGACTCCTCCCTGCAGGGATCTCCCTCTGCCTTGGGCCATGGCAGGCAGTGGGATGGATCAGCTTTGGGCAGTAGCTGCTCTGGGATGTCCCCCCTGAACACCCAGCAAGGTCCCCAGGGCTTTGGAGGTGGGCCAGCCTGGGTGATTCTGCACCAGCAGCAGTGTTTGTAAAAAATCTTGTTAATAATCCATCCCAGATGGGCAGCAGCAGCCCCACCTCACCTCTCACGGCCATGCTGTGGGGCACAAGCCGTGCTCCCAGCTCCTGTGCACAGAGTGCTCCGCTACCTCCTTTCCACAGCTGGGAAAGGGCTGATGTGGGAGACAGGGAGCTGTGCAGCAGGAGCTGTCCCAAGGACTTGGGCGTCATCCCGTGGGCTGGTGCCATGGCAAGAGATAATCCTGGCCCAGCAGAAGGGAGAAGGGCTGATGACAGGGGAGGCAGAGCTCAGTCCTCAGGACCACAGCACATGAGGGCTTGTCCCTGCTAGCCTGAGCCACGTGCTGCTAGGATAACGTAGGGTAAGCAGGAGAGCTGATGCTGGCTGCTCTGGAGCTTTGGAGCTAGGCTGCTGCTGCTGGGAGGCACTGAATCGAGGCAGCAAAGAAATCAAAGCAATCTGCAGTGGATTTCACCAATGAGATGAAGGACAGGGATTAAGAAAAAGAAAGTTATTACTTAGCAAGAGAAAAGTGGTGAGTAGGTCTGCCCACAGTAGAGAAACAAGTATGCTGGCTTTGGTTTTGGAGGAAAAGTGCTGCTTTTTTACTTTGGAAATCAAGAGGGAACCTTTCACCATCAAATAATTGATTCTCCTCTGTCCCTCCCCCAGATTGGTCATGGGGTTTTATTACATAAGCAGCTTTCTCCTTGAGCAAGGGCCTGTGCCTCTGTTGAGAGGTGCAGAGCAGAGCCAGTGGCAGTCCTGTGAATACAACAGAAGGCACAGTTCTTGATTTTTAACCAAAAGACACAGTGGGCATTGATTGGCATCAGCCATGAAATAAACTCGTGAGTGTTGTGCAGCTTCAAGTGCTGATTTCAGTGGATGTTGGTGACTTCTGGAGCCTGTCTGCTGAGCTCAAGGACAGGTGAGGTGGTGTGCTAGATTCAGGACACCCTTGTTTGGCTGTTTAAGCTATTGCTCTTGGCTGTGCCAGCTGGTGCACTGGTGACAAGCTGGTCCTTTCCTCTAGGATTCATCTGTCCGCTGTGTAGAACTGTTGCTGCTCTTTTCAGAGGGTGTTTGGGGCTCCCCTGGCTTCATGTCTCAAAACTCTGTCTGTAATGATTGTGTGGGTCAAAAGCTCCGGAGAAAGCTCCTCCATGGGAGCACCAGTTCCAGCTAGGAAGTAGCAAAGCAGGAAAGGCTGGTTACAGAGGTTTGTGGGGACACCTTTATGTCCATCACCTTACAGATGGGGAAACTGAGGCACGGAACCATGTCTGGGTGTGTGTTCAGGGTCCTTCATGGGACCACCAGCAACCCGGGGGCTTTTCCTGCCTGCCCTGTGCCCAAAGCCCCATCAGTGGCTGTTGGCTGCTGGCCGCTTGGCTTTAGCTGCCTCCTGTCCACACAGGCACTGTGCTGAGCACATGGCGGTGTGCTGGTTTGAAACCTGCCCTGACACCAGGTTTTACACCCCCAAGCCACGACAGCCAAGACTTTGCTTTAATTCCCTTTAACCAAGCCATTTCCTCTTTGCTTTAATTCCCTTTAACCAAGCCATTTCCTCCTCTGTGCTCGCCATGGCAGGGGGTGTGTCACCAGACGGAGTTCACACTTCAACAAGCTCTTCAAGACTTCAAGACTTCAACACACTTCAACAAGCTCTTCAACACACTTCAAGAAGCTCTACTTCAAGGACACCTCCTCTGGTGAGTGCTCCCTGGGCTTGGACACAGCGTGGGGCATCTGAGCGTTCCAAAATGGAGCACTGGAACGTAAAAGCATCCCTCACTCATGGTCTGCCACAGCAGCCTCTTCAGGGTGTGAACTCCAGGGCTGCTGGTGCCTCAGGTAGCCTTTTGCCATTGTGGGATCAAATAGAATCAAGGAATAGAAAGTCAGTGTTTTCGGATGTCCCTGTCCTGGTTTAAAAGACAGATGTCTGCCAAGGAAGGCGGGAAACTTCCTGGAATGGAAAGATGACCTCTTCCCTCCAAATTATTACACCTTTGAAATCACAGGGCTTCCAGGAAAAAATATGGGAAAAGGAATAACAGTTCTTTACTAGAATATATTGGCACAAACAACAGCACGATAACAGAAGTTTCCAACCCGCCAAGTACTGGTTTTCCCCTTTGGTGTAGTTATGATCACAGGCAGGAGGAGCTGTGGGCTCTGGCAGGGCAGGGAAGGCAGGAAGGAGACAAGGCAGGAAGGCAAGGCAAGGGGAAAGGGGAAAGTGGAAAGGGAAAGGGAAAGGAAGACAGGTTGGATCCCGGTGCTGAGCCGCAGCCAGGGCAGTCCCGGGGCCAAGCACACAACCTCCTGCAGCAGCACGCGGCCGACCTTCAATCCCCGAGCAGAAGGAAGGGAAGGTCTCCTCCCTGCCGAACCTCAAGTCTGACTTCACAACCGCCCACGGCATCACAGCACAGCTCCCAAAAAACCCTGAATGGAAAAGCCCATCCCACAGCCAAAACCCCCCAAAACCCCTATCCCCCTTCCCAAACCAAGGGGAAAATTCACTCAAACCCTAACCCCATAACAACGAAGTTAATGAACTTTTTAAGAAAACGAATTACCTTTTGTGAGCTGATTCTTCCCCACCCTGCATCACCGCTGAGGCACTTGTTACGTTGCCTTTTGAATAAATTAAACAAGAAAAGCAACAGTAATCACAGTGGCCAGCATGGATGTGAACTCGTGTTGACTCACTGTTTATGTAGCTTGAAAACGGTGGGAGTGTTGGCAGCCTTTACAGGGAATTTTGCAGCTTGAATTCTCAGAGTAAATGCTCGGTCTGGGTGCACACTCATCACTGAGAGATAACTGGTGCTGGTTTGGGGCAGGTGAGGGAGCTCCTCCCCATCAGAGAGAGACAAGCTTGCAGTGTTCAGCAGGGCTAAGAGTGGGCATTTTCAAGGCTGCAGTCTGGAATCGGTGTCGAAGGGAGCCAAGTGATGATTAACTCCTCGTGCAGCTTCTCGGTGAGCTGTAGTTCAGATAATAAAGAGCTAAAGTCCAATCACACTTTCATCCTACCAGGATACTCACACCAGGAGTCATGCCATAATTGGTGCCTAAATGGACATTTGTGTCCTTTTCCTAGGCTCTCTCCACACCAAGACCTGTTGCCTCACTGACACCTCCTCGGTGTCCCACATCGCCCTTCGGGGAGAAGCCCACTTCCCGAATCTCCAAATCCAGCCCAGCACCCTGGCGTTTGCGGGTGGCACTGAAGAAGTGTGCTCTCTGGAGATGACCAGCTGCAGCTCTCTTCCCGTCAAGTACCGCTGGTCATTGCGTCCGGTGGACAAGCTGGGGTATGTGCACCTTTGCCCTCTCCCTGAAGCTCTTCTTCCTGGTGCCCTGTTTGTACTTGGCAAAGAACAAAGCTGTTTGCCTAGGAGCTGACAAGTCTGTCAGCTTCTGGCTTTTCCTTGCTCAAATAACACTGACCAGCCATGGTCAGGCTGGATGCTCAGGAAATAGGTTTTCCACCAATTTGGTGCTGCCTAGCCCCCACAGTGGTTCCCCTGGGAAGGAAAGCTGGGGTGAAAGCTGCTTTCTCAGACCTCTGTGGCCCGAGGCAATGTCCACCTTGATGAAGGCTCCTAGTCCCAGCTCCCACAGTGCTGCTGGAGGCCCTTCTGGCCCCTCTGCTTTGGGATGGGTCCTCTCTGCAGGAGCTGCTCTCTGCTCCTTGCCTTCCTCCCTTGCATTGTGCTGGAGGATGCCCAGAAAGTCCCAACACCAGAGAAAGAGCTACCTGGTGCCTGAGCTGATGCTGAACATCTTGTTACCTTCCCTTTCCTTCTTTTCTGAGACAACTCCTTTACTGGCAGAACGATTTCTTTCCTAGGGGTCAGCTTTCATTCTTCACTCCCTTTTTTTTGTGACACTTGTTGCTCATTTTGACTTTTCCCCTGCAACATGTCCCTTATGGGTTCTGAACTGCTTGACAGCAGGACTTGTTCATCACATCATCTCCTATCCCTGCCTCCCAAAGAGTTTCTGCTTTAGAGTGAAAAATGTCATTGTCTGGGCACCATAGTCCTGGGAAGTTGCTTCAAACCATTCATTAAAACTAAAGACAGTGGAAGAGATGATTAGGGATCTCTTGGGGGTTGTGGTGAGACTGCCCCTCATCCAGAAATGAAACCCAGCCTTAGGTAACAAGCCACAAAGCTAAAGGCAGTGAATCTTTGGGGAGCAGGTCATTACAGGCCCTGAATGCCTGTCTGGGAATGGAGCACCCAGGTCGTGTTTGGCTGTGTGGGGAGCACTTGCAGCTCAGCAGGGTGACAGGCAGGCACGGCTCGACTGTGTCCCTCACGTGCCATTAGAAACACAAGCAGAGTTGCCCCGAGCACCTGCTTCAATTTAAAATGGAGAATGTGACCTGAGTCACCTGGGAGTGTTGGAAAATGTCAACCAAGCCCCCCAACACTGTCAGGGAAACATTCCTGATAAATACCTGGTGGAGCTGCAGAGTTTCTGGCGTTGGGCCCTGGGGTTTGCTGGGCTGGCTCGTCACTGGCCGGGTCTGCCCCTCGGTGCCTCAAATCTCACCTTTCTGCTTTCCTTCTCTGTCTTTCCCTCTCCCACTGTGCTTTTTGCATCCCCACAAGGTGTTAATCCCTGTCCTCTCTAGTTGCTCAATGCAAGCAGTTGCAGCTGCTGCACCACTGTTCCCTCAGTGTCATCCCTGGGCTGCCTTTAGAACAGACCTGCTCCAGCCTGGAGTGGGAAGGGCTGGATCAAACCATTTCTCAGTTCAACGGGCCAGCACCCACCCAGGGGCTGCATCCTGACCAGGAGCTGCTCGTGCAGGTGTCCCTTCCTCCCTCCCACTGCAGGTCCCTGTTCACAGTTCTGTTGTTTTCCAGATATGAGCTTTACCCACCTAAATTCAAACCCCAGCCACCAAAGGAGCAGAGAACCTCTTTGGATTGCTCGGCATATAAAAGGAGATTCAAGATTAGAAAGGAGGAGGCAGGCAGAGCCCTGAAAGAAGTGCAGGATTTTGCCCAGTCTTTAGGAGCAGAGGTAGATTTTCTTGTACACCTACTGCTTGTGTTGCCTCCCCAGCTTGCCACCAACAAGTCACCCTCGTGCTGACCTCCCCTTTTGCTGCCCTGCTGTCCTGTGCCCTGACAGTGCCTGTGGCTGGGTATGGGGTGTGTGGGAGGGAGAAACAGGACAGTTTTCCTTGGAGAAGCCTGCTCAGATCCTACAGACCTGTGTTGAGTGTGGGATTTTTTTTGGCCTGGTTTTCGTCACAATGTAAGATGAGGCTTTTATCTGCATCATGATGGTAAGACCTCCAGCTTCCTTCCCAGAGCAAGCAGTGCTGAGTCCTGATCTCCATGTACCCTCTTCCCAGCCCAGCCAGACTACCTGTTCCCAGGTCTCTGCTTTCACCCGAGAGCTGGTATTGCACTGGTGGCCCTGAAGCTGTCTTACAAACCGAGGCTTTGCCACGTGGCTGTCTCTTGCTCCTGGCGTAGAAAATGGCTTGTTTTTCAGGTGCTGCCACAAGCTCCTGAAGCCCCTCACCTCCCACTAGGGTTGGCAGGAATCGCGTCCTCCGTGGATGTACCGCACGCTCCCCTCGAAGCGGAGAAGAGGGAATGTGTCTCACTTGCCCATTGTCAGTGTGGCAAGCAGGGCTGTAGCTCCCACTCCCACTGGTGGCCCTCAGCACTGCCCACAGAGGGGCCTCACGTCCCTCCAGGCCCATCACCAAGTGCTGCTGAAGCCACTGGTTGTTGGAGAGGCCGTGCAGGACATGTAGGGCTGCCCAAGGATGCTGTGCAGCACCTGTGGAGGGCTTTGCTCCCCCTGGACCTCATCAGGTGGTCCATAGGAAATTTGTGCAGGAGCTTTTGCTGAGGCACCTGGAGAAAGCAGGCTATAAATCAGAGAGAGAGGGGAAAAGCCTCAGGAGCCAGATGAGCTGGGCTGGAGTCCTTTGCTCAGCTCCAAGAGCTCTCACTCTGAGTCTCCTCCTTTTCTAAAAGCAGTAAGAAATGCTTTTTAAAGGCAAGCTGTGCATCAGAGAGAATTTCTACTGCCAGGAGACATCCCGGTTCACTTTAATGTAGTGTATTAGTTATTGCATTGATCCGTGAGTATGGGAGAAGATTTTCCCCATGGTCCCTCCACTGGTCAGTGGCACGGAAGCAGGATGAGATCAGGGTGATTCCGGCTGTGTTTGGGGAATAGGCCCCTCTGGCTACAGCTGCACTTTGCTCCAAGATGCTCTTCTGCATCCATGTCCGTGCTCAACACCTCAGTCTCTGCTGTCCTCCATCCAGGCTTTCAGCATCCTGCCGCTGTCAGGTGTGCTGCAGCCAGGACAGAGCCAGAAGGTCTCCTTCAGCTTCTCCGGCCACCGCGACGTCCTCGGCAGTGTGAAGGCGCTGTGCCACGTGGAGGGAGGCCCCACCTACGAGGTGGGGCTGATCGCCTCACGCGTCAGCTACTCCCTGAGCCTCCAGGAGATCAACTGTGGCTCTCAGGTACCACACACGGCCCCTGGCACAGCTCCTTGCCCTAGAACCACGGCCAGCGGGTTCCTGCCCACCTCGGCCCAGGGCTCCCTCCCCTTCCCAGCCCCTTTGTTGGCTCTGGGGCTTGGAAGCTCAACCTTTGAGGGACACACCCGGCATCCAAGCTGGTTTAGAATGGCCATCTCCAAAAATGTTGGGAATGCCTCTTTTTCAGGGTACCTAACAGTGCCTCCTGGGCCAGGCAGGGTCCCAGTGGGGGTGCTCTGAGGGGTGTGTCCCTGAGACATCCCTCTGCTGATCCACGCCTCAAGCCTGACCCCCAAGGAGATGCTCTTGTCCAAAGCTCTTGCTTGATCCACAGATAATCCAGGGAAGAAGTTGGGCTTGCAGTCACTATAGCTGGAGAGACTGTCCCAGAATAATCCCCTCTTCACTCTTTTCCAGTTGAAAGCCCACAGATATTTCCAGCTGCTGGCCCTGTCTGTGTAGCCCTGTGTGACTCCCTTGTTGCATGTGTGTTGCTTGCCAATACTTGCATGCAGGTGCCTTTTCTCCTGGAATGCCTCGGTGCTGTCTCTGTTTCTCCTGGCTGTTGGTGACCCCTCAGAGTGCAGAGGGCCTGTGTCCCCTGGTTCATTCATTGCTGGCCCTCACATGGTTGTTACCACACCTCTGTGTGCTGCCAGAGCTCCCTGGTCCTGTGCAGGTGCCCTGTGCCTGGGGGTTCCCCAGGTTCCCAAGTGCCCCCATCTCCTCCCTGGTCCCTGCTCCCACGATGTGTCTGCTTCCAACCCCAGGAGAGAGGAAGGAGATTCCCAGCAGCAGGCCTGGGTCTGTAACTTCCCTCTCCTGTGCCTTCTCTCCAGATGTTTAACGAAATTGGTCACAGCACGGTCACCCTGGAGAACACTGGCAGGATTGAATTCAAGTGGGTGCTAAACCCTAGCCCTGCAAGCCAGCATCTGCCTGGCGTGTTTCTGGTCAAGCCCACCACTGTAAGTAGCACAAGTGACCGACCCCAGCCCTGTGCCAGGTGGCCCAGGAGAGTGTTAAAGAGAGAAAAGAGGGGCGGGGAAAGGGGGAAAGAAGTCAGAGGGGAAAACACAAACCCAGCCATGAGAGAGAGAGGGCTGTAAGCAATTTCTGCTGGGGGCAGAGAAGGTCAAACAAGGGCTCTCCTGATAGACTCCCCCACGGCCGTGGCTGGTGGGTGGCTCTGCTGTCAGAGGCAGACACCGGCGGGAGGCACGAGTGTGTTGGTCACTGTCCTGTCCTGCTGTCAGGGGAGTAGAGGAGAATTCTTTTTGGCAGATTTCTCGGACAAAAATAAGGCACAAACGCAGCAAGTACTATATCTGAAAATTGTGTATTGATAAAGAGAGGGTATGGTCCTGACCAGAAAGGATAGAAGAGAGAGCAGAGAGAGAAAATGAGAAACGGAGAGAGTAACAGAGGACAGGGACAGAGCGTTACCGCTGGAACCCTGGGAGGCTCTGTCGGCATCCTGCTGGGCAGATGGAGCAAGTGTGCTGCCAGCCGCGCTGTGAAAAACACGTTCACTCTCCTGTGAACGTGTAAAAAGGTTAATAAAGGACTATGGGAGACAAGGACCTTAGAGCAAAGGTTATTACAGCCAGGTGCATCTTGGCACTCAGCCAAGAGCACCCTGTTACCTTCGGGGATCCCCCTTAATCACCTTTTCCCTTACATCAGCCTGTTGCATATTCATAGACTCTAATGCATAGGAAACTTTTTCCCTAAACTAGTTTACATGTTCTAAGAGTTGCTTAGCATGGCTCCTCCTTGGATCTGCCCTTTTTGGAGCATGTGGATTCCTTGGCTGTTGTTTCAGTCCTTTTTTGTCATCGTCTTCAGTTTTGGCCCTGGCCCACGCTGTCTGCAAGACGGTGAGTGCTGATAGTTGGCAGATCTGTAGCAGGTGCCTTCATATGTTCATCGTATGCTATCCCATCCAAGCAGGCATTTTAACCCAAGCACACTTAAATCAGCTATTTCACCAAGCTTAATTAACAACAGATATAAAAACGATATCTTTACAACAAAGTTGCTTGAACATGACACATATAAAATCCATTTTCATGTTTTTCTTGGAGTCAGCGGAGCGCCAGCTTGCCGTGGCGAGCGGGGAAGCGGCGACAGCAGGGTAGACAGACAGGGAAGAAGTGGCTCTGCAGGGAGCCAGGCCCTCCAGGTGCTCCCAGCCCAACAAAAAATAACCAAAAATGGCAGGGGAAAACTGTCAGTGGTAGCTGCTTTTATGTGCTAAGATTCCTCCTGTTACAGATACAAATTATAATATCGGCTTTTCGCAAATATTAATATCGAGCGCGACCCCCCCGTGCGGGGAGTAACGCGCTCTGACTCTGTGTTGTAGAAGGCTGAATAATTGCTCTATTCTATCATCTTATACTATATTGTACTAGAACTATATCATAGTAAAAAGATACTAAAGAAAACCCCGTGGCTGTCTCCAGACAGTCACGACACAGCTTTGGCCCAACTGGCCAATCAATCCAAACAACCATCACCGGTGTCTAATTAACAAATCCCTCCTTGCTAAACAATTTCCATAACACATTCCACACATGCCAAACAACAGGGGCAGCAAATAGAGAGAATTGTTTTCTTCTTTCTCTGAACTTTCTCACTGCATCTCACAACTTCCCGGAAAAATCCTGGGAGAGAGAATCATGTCTCTCTCTGTTCAGAGAATGTGAATACCACATACTTAAATGGATTTTATATGTGTGGTGTTAAAGTCACTCTCTTATAAAGATGTAGTTTGTATTTCTGCTGCTACTTAAGCTTAGACATAGTAGTGAAATAGCTATGCTTGTGTTAAAATGCCTGCTTGGATGGGATAACATCCACTGAACACAGGATGAGGACACCTGTACAGCTCTGCCAACGATCAGCACTCATCGTCAGAAGGCAGTGAGGACCAAGGCCCGAACTGGAAGGGATAAAGAGAAGGAGCCAAACCCCAGCCAAGGAACACGCATGCCCTAAAAATGCAGACCCAAGGAGGGGCCATGTAAAATAGTTCCTGGAAAATGTAAACTAGTTTATGGATACGCATAAGGGTTATGAATATGCAGCAGGCTGATGTAAGGGCAAAGGTATTTAAGGGGGATCCCCAAAGAGAACAGGCACCCGCCTGTAATAACCTTTGCTCTGGGGTCTTTATCTCTTATTGTCCTTTATTAAACTTTTTAAATCTTCACAGTAGAGTGAACGTGGTTTTCACACTCCCATAACTCAGCCCTTTTAGGAAGACTTGGTCGGGTGGGCAAAGTTCTCCTGGGCTCGGGGTCTGCCCGCCTCCAAGGGGGAGGTCGCTTGCAGCCCCCCAGACACGGAGCCTGCCTGCATTGTCTGCCAGCAGCCTCCTTTACACGTGGGATGTGTTAGGGCTCCCAGCACGTGGACAGCCCCTACAGTAATTTTTCACCCCATGTCAGAAAATGGATTTATAGCAGATGCTGAGGCATAACTAAAAATCTAATTGGTTCCTCACAGTCACTCTGGGGACCCCGACGGCTGAGGTCTCAGTCTGTGCTGGCACTGGAGCGTTTCTGAGGGTCACCTTAGCCAGGCTGTGTGATCACACAGGACATTGTCCTTGGCCCTGCCTCCCCACTGCCAGCTGAGCACCACTTACGTGTCCCTTGCTAGGCTTGCTGCTCCCTGCCTCCTCCAGCTTTGCTGCTGTGCAGCGGCTTTGTGGGGCAGTGAGGGGGCCAGGGAGCAGCGGGGCTGGAAGAGCAAGGAGAAAGATTAGCAGCATCCCACCACTGCCCAAGCTTCTCCGTCCTGCCTGGATGTCTTTGAGCCGAAGCAGCACTCCTGCCTTTGTCCCTCCTTGCAGTGGGAAGAGGAAGCCAATTGGCTTTGCCATTTCTGCATGCCTGTCTCCTACACGGGACGAGAGGAGCTGCTGGCCCTGCTGAGAGCAGGGACTTCTCCTCCCCAGCAGCAGCAGAAGAGCCTTTTTTTGATGAGGCAGGCTCTTGCTGGCAGAGGGCACAGCCCATTAGCAGCAGAGCTGTGCTGGCATCAGGCTGTGCTGGGGCTGCAGCCTTGTGAGCCCTGGGGAGGACACACGGCACCCCGGGGTCGGAGGCTTGACCTTTTGGGCACAAGGAAGGTGGAAGGTGTGAGAAACAAAAGCCACTCCCCAGTTAAAATTTAAAGAAAATTTAATAAGGGACAATAGGGGACAAAGTCAATAAAGCAGAAGTAACAGCACTGGGTTAGCTTAGCTAACAGCTTTAAGAGGGTTAACAGCTTAGCTGCAGCCAGAGGCACACCAGTCCACACAGCAGCACCCCTTATATCCCCTGGGTATTGCATCAGCCTAATACATATTTACAAATGGTTATATATATTCAAAAATTTTAACATAGTTCCTCCTCTGTCCCACCTTTATGGAGCATGTGCAGTTGTCCTAGTGGTGGTCATTTGTTACTTTTCAACATATTCAACAGGTTTCCATTCCTTCACTATTAAATGTTAAATTTAATATTATATATACATGTTATAAATTAATATGATATAATTTGTATCTATGTGTGTTATATACTTTTAATATATGTTATAAAATATTATATATATTATATCTATGTTATAATTTAACATTATATAAATGTTAAATGTTAATATTACAACAACTCTTCACCAACATTGGTATCACAACACAACATTCGCATTAAAAGAACTCTAAACTTTAGCAAAACTTCTTTTACAAAAGTCAGCATTATAAACCACGTAGTATTTACTCTAACAGTTGTGAAAGCCAGCACTGTAATGCATTTATCACACAGGTGATGTGGTCTGATGGTTTCTTCTAGATGAGACTCTGTGTCCTCAGCCTGTCTGTCCCCTGAGCCATCTCCCATCAAACACTTTGATGCATTCCCTCCCTCTTCTCCTGTCCCTGCAGGGCTCCATTGCACCTGGCGAGAAGCAAGTGCTGAAATTCTCTTACATGCCGGGATTACCAGGAGCTTTCAGCAGGATTTATCAGCTTAAAGTGGGTGACCTGGACCCAAAAAATATCCTCCTGAAAGGAGAAGCGTCCTTTCCCATGATCACTGTGAACCTGCCCTGGAACGCCAAAGGTGGGCACTGCCTGTCTGCCCCCAGGAAGGGCCCCTCTGGTTTTGTTCCCTACCAAATGCCCATGGGGCAGCTCATGCCAACCTCCACCGAGCCTGGAGGGTTGCAGGACTCCCAGACCAAGTCAAGCCCCCTGGTTGCTTCATGAGTCTTGAGCAGAGGATCCCCTGTGGGCTTTGTCCCAGGAACCATCCTGCAGAGCTTGCCAGCACATCTGGCAGGGTCCTGAAGGATGACGGCTAGACTGAAGGGCTTGGGAAAGCTGTAAGAGGGGCTGGCAGGGCTTCAGGCAGGGTTGGATTTGTGTGACATTGCAGGGGACGAGATGCTCCTCTGTGGGGAGGGAGAGAACGTGAGGATTCAGAGAGCAGCAGCAGCATCCACTTCCCGTAGATGGCTTGAGGGCTTCTTTCTGGAAGAAACCAATGTTGGGAGGTGGGGACTTGCCAGCTTAAATGGGACTGGCACTTTGCTCACACTTCTCTTTGTGGATGTTTTCTTCCTTCAGAAAATGAAAAAGATGAGAAGCCACTGAAACAGCGTGTAAAACACCTGCAACAGTACAGTCAGAGGAATAAATCAAAAGTTGTTCAGAAGACTCAGAGCCTGAAGACTGAGACCTTGAAATCTCAGACCCTGACAACTCAGACTCCAAAGACTCAGACCTCGGTGACTCGGGATCCAAAGACTCAGGACCTGAAGCCCCGTGTGCTTGGCTCTGGCACTGTAGTAAGAACGGCTGCAGCCCCGTTTGGCACACGCCACCCTCCCCGTGTCACCTGAGCCCCTTGCAGCCCACAGCACCTTCCCGGTGCCCTGATGGCACCTGGGACCTCCCTGCCCACCTACAACCTTGTGTCACCTCAGCATTGCCCCTAGGGCTGCCACTCTGGTCATGGTCTCTTCTGGGGCTGCACCAGCTTCCTGGCTACCCCAGGGAGAGGTCCTGAGGGCCATGCTCCAGGGATGGTGTCTTGAAGGAGATGCAGGTCATTGCTGGGGAGTTTGTTGGTCCCAACCCAAGCCCTGCCAGAGTTACAGACCTTAACAGCAGCTGCCTGATTGTGCCCTGGGGCTGTGCTGGCAGTGCTCATCTCCAGGAGGCACCAGCTTGGTCCTGGTTCCCTTTCAAGACAGTTTTTGTCCAAGCTGCCTTGGTACTGGCTGGGGGCAGGCCAGTGTCTGGAGCTCTGGAAGGTTCCTGGCTGGTCTGTCTGCCTGGCCAGAGCAGCTTTGCTAACAGTGTCTGGGCAGGCAAAGATGCTGGAGTTACTTCCCTGGAGATGAGGTCCTGCCTAAGAGAGCAGGAGGTGTCACAGACACTGAGCAGCCAGACAGGAGGACCCCACACCCCCTCTCAACTGGAGCAGGGTGGGATCCTTTCTCAGGTGCAAGCTGGGCCTTGGGAAGGACCTTTGCTAAGCAGCCACTGTCTTCCCTTTCCTCAGCCAAGCCCTCAGCTGCAGGTGAATACGGTGAGGATGCTGATAGAGAAGGCTGCTCTGGAGCTGCAGAAAAAGCTCACAAGCCATCCCCCGAAGAGCAGGTTCCCTGACAAGCAGCTGTGCCAGAGTCTTGTCAAGTGAGTAGGGACTCCCATCCCCATCTCCAGGTACCCCGTGGGGAGCACTCAGCCGTGTCCCCTTCTCCTGAGAGCTCCTTGGGCCTGCAGAGCTGGGAATAGCCTGGACTTCAGAAAGGGTCTGGTCCCGGTGGCTGTGACACGCTACGTGGGAGCAGCAAAGTGTCCTCCCTTCCCCAGCACCACGCTGAGCTTTGGACTGCTCAGCTCCCCACAGGTGTGGGGTTCTGTCCCTGGAGCTGGGGGACCCAGTGCAGACCTTCACGCCCTTCCAGACAGCATAAATTCTGTCCCTGCTGGCTAGCTCTGAAACAGACAGCTCCCAGCTGATGTCTTGGTTCCAACTAACAGAGCACACTCAACAAAAGGAGAAGGGAACCACACATGTCAGCAAACCCTTTAAAACCCCAAAATCAGATGGTTTGAATCCTGGTGGGATGGCAGGACTTATCTAGGTAACTTGGTGGGTCCCTTTGCACCATCATGATGCAGCACAAGCACCAGAGGCTTCAATTCAGGAAGCAGAAGCTCTGCAGAACAGATCATGCGATCTGGTTGCAGAACAAAGGAGATTTCCTCTGCAGGCAAATCATATTCCTAGGCCCAAAACAATTTCAGGCTCAGGCTGTACACCAGGCTAAGCAGTTTCACTGAGAGCAGTGGAGGACCAGTGGACTCACCTGTGCTGGTTTTTCATGGCAGAGCAGCTGTGGCCATTTTAAATAATTTTATTTTCAGGTACCATTAGTAGCTGATACAACCTAGCACCTGTATTCCTCCTGGCTTCCCAAACTCTTTGCCAGGTGGTCAGGCCATGGGTTTCATGGGCTTGAGCTGAGTTTTTACAGCAGTGAATAAAGAAATAGCCACTTTAAATATGGCTGTCCTCTTGGACATGCAGCCAGGCTGTGGTTTAAGGACTGTCCTTACTCCTCCTTGCAGAGTTGAGCTGCCCGAGTATGTTCTGGACATGGGCACTGTCCTAAAGGGTTTCACTGGGAGAAGCACTCTGGAGATCAGCAACCCTGGGCAGATGCCAGTGTCCTTCCAGGTCGATGAATCTGTCCTGCAGGACACAGGTAAGCAGTGCTGGAGACCCTTCCTGTGGCCTTGAAGGAGGTGTCTCAGACAGATTAGCTGAAGCCACTAACCTGGGGAGGTTTTTGAGCTTTTTCTTCTCAGTGCCCCTGCTGGGAGCTCTAGAAGCAGAACTCTCCTGGCCAGCCATGCCCAGGGACCTCTCCTGGCCTGCCTGTGATTGCCCTAACGCTTCAGTGCAGGGGCCGGATGGGCTCATCACCCTGGTGACCTCTCAGCATCTTCTGCCCTTGGCTCCCACGAGCATCAAGCTTCTTTGGGCACTCTGTGGGCTTGTTTTGGCAACCAGTGGGGTCTGCTGTGTTTTGGAAATGCTTTGTTTGGAGTTCACAGTGTCACAGCACTTGTGGTCAGCCTTTATTGAGGAAACAGCCTGTGAGATCCTCTGGTGGATCAAAAGAGGCTTCCAGAAGAGGCCTTGAGGCAAGGCTGCGCTTCCATCACAGTGGCTCACTGTGTCTGAGGGGTGTTCAGGTGCACTCCAAGTTTTTATCCAGGTCACAGCACGGCGTGGGGCTTTCCCCAGACCTCTCAGCCAGGACACCTGTAAGGCCTTAACGTGCTCATGGCACATTTCGTGTTCCTCGTGTATCTCAGCTGCTTTGTTTTCATCTGTTCCAGGTTTCAGCGTGGACCTGGGCCTGATGAAGAGCCTGCCCCCCAGCCACACCACGGCGTTTGACGTGTGCTTTGAAAGTGCCCGCTGGCCGCAGGGTGACGTGGATGTGCTGCTGCCCATAGAGGTGCCACAGCTCTTGGGGCAGGCAGCAGGCTGGGCACAGCAGCACATGTCACCTGCACCCTCCACTGAATTCTCTGTCCTTCTCCAGGTGACAAAAGGCCCCACGTCTCACATCCGCCTCCGCGCCACTGTGTTGGAAGTGCCCAGGGTGGTGTTTCCACAGTGGAGGAAAACCGTGAAGGAAGATGAAGTCATCTTCAAGGAATATGTTGAGAGCACAAAGCGATTCCACTTTGGGCCGCTGCTGTGTGGGAAATCAAGAGAGTGGTATGTGCTCCCTGCTGGGCCTTGTACTTTTGTGGACACGCCTGGAGAGGCAGGCTGTCCTGGTGGCACAACCCAGGGCAGTCCCCGGCAGAGTGCTGGGAGACACATGGGTTTGAAGGACCACAGATGTGTCAACTTGAGCAGACAAGAGGCAAATGAGCCTTGGAGGAGCTGCTCTGCCTACCCAGTGGGTGCCTTGGTGGCCGCCTTGGTGGCCAGAGCCGCAAGCTGCTGCCAGTCCAAAGGTGACTTGGGGGGCAGCTTCTGTCCCCCTCCACGTCTCAGCTTCACCCCTTAGGAAATGAACTTTATGGTGGTTTTTGAAGTGCTTTGAGCTCTGCAGGTAGCCTGATTGAGCAATCATTCTGTAGATGGTTTTGTAAACCTTTCATTAATCTGTCATTATTAATAAGATTTTATTATTGACCTGCCAGTAGGTGTTGGGGGTAACGTACAGCAGGAATTACATTTTCCTGTAATGACCTTGCATCCTCACTGCTGGATAAAGTCTGCCTGAACACTTGTCATTGAAGCTATTGTGTATTTCTATTTTACTGTCACTTCTTTTTAATGACATTTAACATTAGTTCTTGTCTCCATGGGAGCTCTGGAGGGCTAGGGCTATTTTGACAACCCAAGTAAATGAAATCAAAGTAGTTTAGAAAACAGACAATCTTTAGCCAGACTGATGGATGGTCTGGGATTTCTCTTTGCCTCTTTAACCCTTTCACTCCAAAGTGGTTTCCACACCTGAGAGAAGGATCATTTGTTATCTTTTTGCCTCAATTCCTCTTGGGAATGGATGCTTTCTCAGACTTTGAGCTAACCCATAAAATCCACAGCAGTTTCATGACTTTTATGAAAGAAATTAGCTAAACTCTTTTTTCAAAAGCCTTTCTTTAGGGACCCTGCAGGGAAGGCCCCTCAAAAAAGAAGGGGAAAGAACCCACGTGCCTGGTGTAGTGTTATTTTTCTAGGCACCTTTGAATTTACATTGTAATAAAAACTCTTGCAGTGGCCTGAGCATCATCAGGCTTCTGGGCTGGAGGCACCAAGTCCAGGGGAAGGCATCAGAGTAGGGCAAGGATGAGCACACGCCCATGCCCCTGACTGGGATCCATTTCCCTCACTTGTTTTTTAGAGCAGGGTCTTGCAGCATCACTTCCTTGGGTGCACACGTGTAGGAATATTAAAAGGTAAAAGACTTTAGAAAGTGCAGAAAGGCCCCAGAAAGTAGACATAAAGCTGAGAAAAGCTAGGACATTTCTAAACCTTCTCATGAGAAAGCTAGGAAGTTAAGAACCGAGTAAATACATTTATATTTCTCATAAGGAACAAGAAAGAACAAGAACTTACTCTTAGCTCAAGATGTGAAAAGTCCTAGATATATGCTTTGCAAATATAGAAAAAGTTTCCATCTTAAATTATAAATTATTGTGTATTGTTTGAGGTTCATAGAAGTCCTTTTGTTAATGTAAAACCCACGTGGGTCCTTTTCTAATTGGTTAGAGTATAATGACTTTAGACCTTTTCTTTTATGCTGTTGGTTCAAAGAATATGTAGATAAAGGCTTTACATAAGCTGCCATCTTATCTGTGATCTGTGTTTACATGGATGTTGTTATTTTCCTGTGCCTCTTGCTTCTTGTTTGTATGATACAGACAGATAATAAATCCTAAGTCTGAGACCAATCAGGGTCCCGTCCCGTTTGTGAGACAGGGACCGATCCGGCACACATGGTGCTCTCCTTGCTGTGTGGCAAAGGCAACAGTCTGCTCTGCAGCCTTTTCCCCTTTTGTGGACAGGTACAAGGCCAAGAACTGTCCCGGCAACTCGGAGAATTTAACCATCCTCAACAACTCCCCCGCGGACATAGAGGTCCAGTTCTCCTTTGAGAATGCTGGGGGAGCAGAGACGTTCCTTTTGGACCCTCCCAGCATGGCACTGAAACCAAAGGAGAAGCAGGTAGGAGAAGGGCAGGCAGGGCAGGCACCGTAGAAGTGCCCAGGGGCTGCTTCTCCTGTTCTCACACAGAGCTCTTTGATTTCTTCCTGTGGGGCTGGCTCCAGGAGCTGACCATTTGGGCATACCCCACTTCCCCTGGCTTCCTGGAAGACAAACTCATCTGCAGCATTGGGGAGAACTCGGACCCAGTGGTCTTCAGCCTGTGCTGCCATGGGGTGCACGTGAAGCTGGAGGTCAGCCCCCTGGAGCTGTCTTTTGACAAGCTATTTCGGTACAGGTCAGTCATCCCACAGGCACTCCAAGACTTGTGACAAAGAGAAAACGTTTGACTCTGGTTTCCAGGGTGTGGATGGAGCTGCTCCAAGGTGCATTCAGTGGCGAGGCTGGTGTGGCCATCCAGCAGCTGATGCCAAGTGCCTTCCTGTCTCTGCAGGACTGACAGCAGGACCTTGCTCCTGAGAAACAACACCCTGCTGCCCGTGGCCTGGCAGCTCAGTGGGCTGGATGACGTTGAGGGCTTCTCCTTGTCCCAAGATAACGGCACCATCGATCCCCGCTCAGAGTTCGAAGTGACAGTGCATTTCGAGGCCGGGCAGATTGGCATCATTGAGAAGACCCTCCGACTAGAGGTGAGAGGGGCTGTGCCCTGCCTGGCAGAGCAGGGCACAGTGAGCAGCCGTGTGCTGCTGGGGGCAGGGTCAGGAAGAGCTGCACCTGACAGAAACAAGGGTGCTGTGACCCCAACTTCTGCCTCTACACAGCGTTTGCAGAACGTGCAGTGCATCCACGTCCCCCCAGATAACCAGACGCTGCACCCTGAGCCTGTTCCACAACCTTGCCCTGTGGGTGCTTGAAGGTTGTTGTTTGCTTGTGCAGCCTGCAGCGTGATCTCCACATTGGACTTTGTCTGAAGCTCCTGCATAGTGCAGCAAACTCTCCCCCTGGGATTTTGTTCTCCATGGTTTAGGGGCTGCATTTCAAAGAAGGTGCTAGGTGATTGGAGAGGGTTGTCAATGCCACCTGCTCTGAGACACATCACACTTTTTGTGGTTGTTCTTACATCTCTGTGCCTCTCCAAGAGAGCATTCCCTGCTGTAGAGTGCAGAGCTGGGCTGATAGGGTTTTTTATTGCAGCAGAATCCTGCTGGGGCAGCCCATGAGATGAACAGGTTAGCAAAGCTTGGGAGTCCTCCAACGCTTGTGAAGCCAGGGAAGCCACAGGGGAAGCAGCCAGCAGAGACAAGGACTTACAGGCTGTCTACCAAAAGAATCATCTGAACAGTGTTTGTTTCTTGCTGCCTCAGGTTTCAGATACAGAAAACATCCTGGGGGTTGTTCAGGCTGAAAACATCAAAATCTCTGCAGAGGTCTATGATGTTTCTCTGAGCATTGAGATGCCTGAAGGTCAGTGGATGCCTCCCAAACAAAGCAGTCCAGGTGCACTGCATTACCTTTGGGTGACCAAAGCACTGGGATGGGTTGGGATGGGATGGGATGGGACAGCATGCAAGGATGGCATGGGTACATAAAGCACATACCCTGCAAGCTGTGTGGCATAAAGCATTGTCAGGACACTGACAGCCTTAAGTCTCTCCCCTCTGAACTTTGAAGTGTGCAGCTTCCTGTGCAGATTGGATCTGGGGGTTCTGAAACAACAGTGACGTGAACAGGCAGTTGGCAACCCCCTCAGGCTCAGCACAGCATCTAAAGTAATTGGATTTGTGCTCGGAAGCGAGGAAATGGGAGCTGAGCTCCTTAGCTACTGAGCCTGCAGATAGTTTGAGTGGGAAGAGAAAGGGCAGACAAGTAGCTGGAAAACACTTCCAAGAACGGAAACTTGCTGAAAAGGGTTTTGTGCCGAGACCTCCGTGTAGTTTGTGACCTGGTGTATTCTGCAGCAGCTCACAAATACCATGTTTGACCTCACTCTGTGGGTTTTCTGCAGCTCCAGATGGAAGCTTGGAATTTGGAACCATTAATGTCCGGGATAATGTGAAGAAAGTCGTGATTTTAACGAACGAAGGGGTATACAACGTTGGGTACAGGTGAGTCCAGCTGCCTGGTAGTGAGCATTTCCTCAGGTTCCCAGGCCTGAATTCTCCCTCTGTGAATGGCTAGAACCTGTTTCCATGCTGGCTGCCTCGTGGTAAATACAAACCCTGGGCTCTCATTAATATCAATTATTTTACCAGAGAATCCAGCCCCAAACCAACAGTTCTGCACAGCTCAGCTGGAGCCCAAAGGAAAGCCCCAACATTTCAGCCACTGAAATGCTGAGATGCATTGCCTTTCTTTGACGGTCACCTCCTTTCTCTTTCTGAGATTTTGTAAAGGAGTGAATGAAAACTTTCAGTGCCAAGATTTCTTGCAGCAACCTCGTGATTGTCTGCACTCTCTGTCAAGATCCAGGATTCCCTGAGCAGAGCTGGACTCTCCCTTTCTTTTTTTCTGGTCCTATGCAAAGTCCTGGCTGTGCTGGTGGCACCTATACTTTTAACTGCAGAGATCTCCATTCCTTCCCTTTCTCCCCAGTTTCACAGTGAAGGGTGCAGGTCCCAGGATGCAAAACTTGGCATCCTACTTCACTGTTGAGCCTCAGTCAGGCATGCTGACTGCCTCCCAGCCTAGTGTGAATATTGAGATGCTCTTCCACCCCAAAAGTGAAATCGTCCTCAAGAACAAGCCCATCCTGTACTGCCAGGTGAGCTGCCTGGTCCAGGCTGCATTATCGCACGGTGTTCTGGGAGCGTAAACAGGATAGGTGTCTAATGGAAGGAGGGCTTTAACTGGAGAATCCTCTCTCCTACATACACAAACAAAGGCTTTCAAAACCATTTGGGAGGCTTCCTAAGTGGAGCTGAGAATCTGACTCTGGAGGAGGTGCTTAAACAGGGAGGGGTAAAGGGATGGAGGCCTGGGGTGGAGGCTGGGGGCTGGGGTAGAGGCTGGCCTCTTTGCTTTGGTTACCACCCTTCCTGTGGACGCAGGTGATAGATGCCAGCTCAGGTGGAAGAGGCCAGGCTCTCGCCGACGTCCCAGTGAGGGTGTCGGCGAAAGCTGTGTACAGCAAGTACAGCATTGAGCCTGCCTCACCCATCGACTTCGGAGCCGTGATCAAGGGCACCAAGAAGACCCGGACTATCGTGCTGGAGAACAAAGGCATGCTCAGCTTCAAATTCCGCATCCGCCGAGCACCTAAGGAGGCATCCGCATTGGAAAGCAAAAGGTAGGAGAAGCCCTGCACCACCCTTCCTGTGTGAGGAGGCACCACCCCACGGCTGCAGTGTGGCAGGCAGCCAGGAGACCTGGGCTATCGTTCATTTGCATCCCTGGCCTGGGGAGAGGGAGCAAAAAACCACCTCGGTATCCCCATGTGTAGTATGAAGCTGGTGATAGAGCTGCTCTGTCCAGCACTGGGAGCTGCAGGCTGCTCTCTGGGAGCCATCAGGAGCACGAAGGCTTTCCTCTGTGAGGAAGAAGGCCAGCTTTGGCCTCAGAGGAAGGTAGGGGAGCTCAGCATGACAGATACCTGTCGCTGTTGAGGCAGGACGGGAATGAAAGAACTCCAGTTCAGAAGGCGAGAAGAAAACTGATTTATTTCAAATGCACTGCTCTGTTTAGAGAGAACATCATGCGGACCAATTTCATTGGTCTTAAAGTAAAAACACCTCACACCATTGGTGCACAGTGAACGACACACGATGGCAGAACATATATATATAACAATGTGAACAACAAGAGAGATAGAGAATTATTTACGTTCTTTTCCAACTCTCTCCCAGGCCCAGCCTGGTAGAAATGTCTCCTTTTCTCTCTGACTGAACTGAGAATATCCACAGATACCTCTGCTTTCTCCCCTCAGTTCAAAGCAAGAGGAATCTGCAAAGCGCTCGGCGAGAAGGAAATCGAGCTGCACAACACAGGTGGGTGGCTCCTGCTCCCCAGCAGTGCTGCTGCAGGGGATGTGAGAAGATGCCGCTGTGCCCGGGCTGGGGGCTCGTCGCCATAGGGTGGGACATGGTCTGCAGGATGGAGTCCAGTATCTGCTCAGTCCCCCTGGCAGTCCTGTACTCTGCCTCTGACCTGGAGTTGTGGGGTCAACAGAGGAGAGCAGGTCCTGTGTTTGGTAGCTGCAAGCCAGCACAGGTCTGTGGACACCACAGAAGCAAAAACATCCCCCACTGAACTCCCAGTCCACAGAGCTCAGACAACATTGCTTTTTCTTCTTCCCAGTTCCCTCCCATCATTTCTCACAGCTATTTCTGCTCTCCTGTGTTACCTCTGGAGGTTGAAGGATCACAGCTACCACCTTCAGTCTTCACACTCAAACTCCTTTCTCTCTGCCACTTGGGACAGGCTTGCAGCTCCTCTTGGCTTGTTGCTCTCAGCCTGGGGCTGCCTTTGGGCCGTGGAGTCATCCTTCCCTGCCCTGGGACTGGGTGCTTGGGCCCAGCTGGAGGCCAAGGCAGGACATACTCTTTGTGGGGTGCTCGAGGCACAGCTATTAGCCGTCAGCCTCTCCTGGAACTTTTTCTGCAGAGTCCCCTCAATGTTGGCATGTTCACGGTGTCCCCCTGCTCCGGCTCCATCGATCCCTGGGGCCAGCAGAAGATCACAGTGGAATGCCTCGCCGAGCAGGAGGGGACATGTGAGGAGCAGCTCTACATTGACATCACGGGCAGACACCCCAAGGACAATCCCCTCGGCATTCCCTTTACCCTGATTGCCGAGTCCTGCCTCCCAGTTAACTGTTAATAAACAATTGTTAATAAATTGTTAATTGTCAGCTTGTCTTGGTTTGAAAGACAGGTGTCTGCCGGACCTCTCTGGAATAGAGAATGGGACCCCCTTCCCTCCAAATTATTATAATATTGAAATTAAGGGGCTTTCAGACAATGATATGGGGAAAAGGAGCAGCAGTTCTTTACCAGTATGTACAACTAGGCAAACAAACAACAGCAACGACAAACAGAACCAGATACCCAACCACAGCCTTCCCTCGGCTGCAGGCACCTTCCCTTCGGTGTAGTTCCAGTCACAGCCGGGCAGGGAAAGGAGGCAAATAATGAATAAAGCTAGAGAAACTTTAATTATTATTGAGGGGCTCAGAGAGGGACACAGCCCTTGAGGTGTGGCCTCACCAGTGTCCAGCACAGAAGGACAATCACTGCCCTGGTCCTGATGGCTACACTATCGCTGAGACAGGCCTGGTGCTATTGGCCTTCTTGCCCACCTGGGCACACCTGGGCTCAGGTCCAGCCCTTGTCAATCAGCTTCCCAGCTGGTTAGTGTGGCCAAAGCGTACGAGCCGGCTCTTGGTCCTGTTTAACCTCATGCCAGTGGTGTCAGCCCGTGGATCCAGCCTGTCCGGGGCCCTCTGCAGCCTTCCTGTCCTCCAGCAGGTCCGGCTTGGTGTCATCCACAGGAGGACATTGAGGTGCTGGAGCAGGTCCAGAGAAGAGAAAGGAAGTTGATTAAGGGTCTAGAGAATAAGCCTGATGAGAAATGGCTGAGAGAACGAAGGGAGCTGGGGAGGGCTCAGTCTTGAGCAAAGGAGGCCCAGGGGGAACTGTCGCTATTGGACACGAAATGAGTACACAGGAGCTTGGTAAGTTCAAAAGAGAAAAAGAACCAATTTTATTTCTGACTTTGCAATAAATAGAATTCTAAAAGTGACAGTGGATTGGAGGGTAAAATTGCTACCTTTCTAGCCACACTGGTCAAACTAACAGTCCATCAATTCTCTCCTCCAACAAGGAAGAGTGCAAAACAATCATTATTTACATGAACAGTGTATGAGAACTCCAGTAGAAATACGCAAACATCAGAAGGCATAGAAAACTGTTAAAAGAACATTAAAACTTTCAAAAGGACTATAAAGGAAAACTTAACACTTTTAAAAATCAGGGCAACAGGGAACGTTGTCACTCTACACCAGCTTGGCAGGAGGTTGTAGTAAGATGGGGATCGGGCTCTCCTCACGGACGAACAGTGACAGGACAAGAGGACACAGTAGACATAAATCCCTAGAATTGTTAACAGTTCTCTGGTCTTTTCATCCACAAAGCACACAGTATTCTACAGTTTTAGAGCTATAATGAATCTCTGAAAGCATATTAAGCTGGAATCAAATAATAATTTAATTGCCAATAGCAAGAATCCTGTTCAATTATTTGAGCAGGAAGAGCAACTCCACCTGCCTTTGAAAATTTGTAATAAAGTTAATGGTGTAAGTTCTTCAGCAGCAATTGTTTGGGTCATCTCTGGATATAACATATAGGCAATTTAACCATTATTTTCTTGAATGGTTCCTAAATTGCACTGTGTTTTCTTAATGGTTGTGCATGTTTTCCTTAATTTTCTAGCTAGTGTGGGCAAGGACAAAATACACAAGATACAAATCCATGAAGTCAGGAGGTTCTGGATTGTTCATGCATAATCTGTGACCAAAGCCTCATGTCAGTCACGCAGTGTAGTCTCAAGCTCAGCAAAAAGATTTTCCGCTTAGAAAAGCACAGTTTTTATAAATAAATCTGTTACCTTTATGTATTTAGTGGCTATTTCTGTGATTCCTGCCTTTGACTTGCTCTTGCATGGTTTAAATGCAAGACACTCAAAATACACGCCAAAAGAACTCGGTCAGGTGACTCCAGCCCGAAGCAGGTTCAAACCAGTGCTCTGGCCAGAATCTGCTTCTTGGTTCTCATGTGACATTCCCACGTGTTACGAGTTGAAAGTGAAGCCTTGTCTTGAATTAGTCTAATAAAACATTGTCCATCTGGAATAGAAAAGACCATAATTCCAGTCTTTTATGAAAACCTCACAAATTAACTTGGGAAGAATAAATAAAAAAATCTTTTTACGTATGTAATTTGAAGATAATTTTGTGTTCTCATGATTTATCCTAATGGTGGCAAATTTATTGAGATGAGAGAGGAGCAAGGAATCTGCCTGCCTTTATGTTTCGACCTTGTTGTCTAACAGCAGCTGCATCACTGGAAAATGTGTTCTAATGACAATATTTATTTTTTCAATAGGAGACAAAACTGCTTTATAGAGTTCTGGGTTGAGCCAAATGACTTTTAAAGCCCAGAAATTAAAATCTGAAATGTGTCAGCTTAGATTCTAGCTTTGTTTTCAGCTGCTGCTGATGCAGGTTTTCCCTTTTGGTGTCTAACTGACACACTGTTAAAAACGGGAACACACTCCCGGTTCTAAAGTGATTTCAGCATTTATGATAAGGCCTAAAGCAGAGGGGGCCCGTGGGTAGAGCAGGAGCGTTCCTGAGCAAGGATGCTGCAGAGCTGGTGCTGGATCTTCCTTTCTTGAGCAGCGATGTTCCCGATGGTCCAGGTGGAGCGGCACAGTCCCACCGACGCGGATGCCCCCTTTTTATACTGTTTTTTGTTCCTTTGGCTTGGTTTCTGTTGGGATCCTTCATTTGCACGAAGGTTAAGGCGCTGATTGGCCCTTACAGTTCTGTCCAGGCTGGCTCGTTTTTGCTTGGTGGGATGCACTTTACTTTAGGTGTAATACAGTAAGTTGAGCACCATATTTCTTACAACTCCCCTTTTAACCCCATTTACACTATAATAACCAAACCAACAGTACATGCTTAACAATTATCAACTGTTTTACAACAGTTTCTAACCCATTTTTGACAGTAATCTTCTTCAGTAAATTGTAACTCCAACCTGCAATCTCTCTTGAGGCAGCGGAGTGGGATTCATTTCTCCCACCGGTTTACTTTTAAATGGTGGCAGACATCAGTAACCCAAAAATCTGGGCAAAATCCCTGAAGAGACCTCTGATTTTATGGGGAAAAGCAGGAATCCTGTCCCTTGCACCGACCTGCCACATCCAGGTCCACCTCAACCTCAGCGCTTGAAGAAGACTCTGCAGGTGTGATTTGCCTTTGTCCAAGGGACAGATGTTCTTCAGGAAAAGGGACAAATTTCCCTGGTGAAATTCCGATGGGAGTCCAAAATTGCATTTTGAGGGTTTTGCTGGTTGTAAGTGAATATTTTGGTTCTTGTGGAGTTTCTGCTGAAGAACTGTTGCATCCTGGGTTTGGGTTCAAATTATGGGTTTTTTCTTTGTTAGTTTTCCAGTTCTCTGTGCCCTCGTGCATCCCCCGGGTTTTCCCCTAGTGCGGTTTCCGTGCCCGTCTCCCCGTTCTCGCGGTCCCACTCACCCCAAAGCCCCGTGTCCGCCCCTGCCGTGTTCCCTTTGGTTGCTGCAGTACACGTCATCACCGTGATGTCTGTACCCATTGGGCGGGAGGGCTCCCCGTGCGCCCTGTCCCTTCCCTATTTCATCCCACTCCTCGGCATGCTCGAGGCCATTTGCGTCCGTGCGAAGCGGGGAGCGGTTGCAACTTTTCCACCGCAGCTCTCGCAGCCAATAAAGCATCGAACCGCCACACGGATGCATTTAGACGAATTCCCTGCCTCTTTGTTTCTTCCCTCGCGCTGACGGCGAAGCGCGGCCAACAGCCCACCCCGAAGCACGGCAGCAAAAGCGCCTGGGAACTGCGGCGAGCCCCGGCCCCGACGAAAAGCTGAGACGCCCAAGCCGGGCGTTCGAGAGCGGACCGGGGCTGAGAAAAGTAAAGAGCAGCCGCGCAGAGGTTCCCCTCCCCCATTTTTGGGGGTCTCCCATGGTGCCCCCTCCCCAAAAAGCTCCGAGGGCCCCCTGAAGTGGCTCCTGTTCCACCGGCAGGTGCCCCCTGATCCAGGACGGCCCCCAGTGAGTCTGGGGGGCTCTGGGGGGATTTTGGGAGGATTTTGGTGGCATTTTTGGGTTTTGGCAGATTTTGTTGTGAGTTTAGGGGGAATTATTGGATTTTGGAAAGGATTACTGGGTTTTGGGGGTTACGGGACTTTGCAGGGTTTTGTGGAATTTGAGGATTTTGGATTTTGGGGAATTTTTCTAGGGTTTTGGGGGGTTATTTTTTGGGGGGTTTATTGAAAATTTTGGGAGGTTTTTTTTTAATTTTGGTGGGTTTCACTGGGATTTTCTGGGATTCTTTGGCGTTTTGGAGGGTTTTATTGGGATTTTTGGGGGATTTTGGGGGGTTTTAGTGGAATTTTCGGGGGCTTTGGAGTTGTCCCAGGGTGTAGGGAAGGGTTGAGAGGCACCAAAATCTCCTTTAAACCCCTGAAAGTAACAATAAACCCCACAAAATCGCAATTAAATCTCAAAAAATCCCATTAGAACACCCCCAAATCCCAATAAAAGCCCACAAAATCCCAATTAAGCCCCAGAAATCCCACCCCAAAATGTCTCCAAAGCCACAAGAAGCCCCACAACCCCCCCAAATCCCCACTAAAATTCCTAAAAAACCCAAATCCCCAAAGAATCCCACTAAATGCCCCCACAATTCCAATAAAATGCTTCCAAATCCCCTAAAAATCCTAATAAAACCCAAAAATTATTCCAGAGAATCCCACAAAATCCCAGTAAAACCTCCCCCCAAACCCAATAATTCTCCTCGGAAACCCCAACAATTCCCCGTAAACTCCCAACACAATTCCCCAAAGCCCAAAAAAGCCCCAAATGCCCCGAGCCCTCCTGAGCCCTCCCTCGTCCCTCCCGGTCCTGCCCAGGCCCGTCCGGGGCCGCGGCCAAAACTGCCCGGAGCGAACGCGGAGGTCCCGGAGCGGCCCCGGAGCCGATCCCGGGCTTGGCCTCGGGCTCGGCCCCTTTGGGGGATTTTGGGCCGAACCGGGCAGGTTCAGGGTGGGCTTCAGATCCCTTGCGGGGATCCCGAGCCTTTTCGGCTGGATTTTCGGCCCCTGTGGCTGATTTGAGGCCGACTCTGGTGGGGTTAGGGGGGATTTCAGATCCCTTTGGGTGATTTTAGGTCCATATAGGTGACTCTTAATCCTGTATGGGGGATTTTAGGTACGTTTTTTTGTGATTTTGGGCCCATTTGAGTAGGTTTTTTGCTTCTTTGGGCAATTTTAGATCAAACCAAGCCATTTAGGGTGATTTTAGGCCGAACCAGGTACATTCAGGGTGGATTTTAGGTGCATTTGAGAGATTTAAGGGTGATTTGAAGCTATTTCATGCTTCTTTTAAAACATCTGAGGCAATTTTAGTCCCCATTGTTTGGATTTTAGGAGGGTGTCCTCCTTCCTCCCCTCTCCTGCAGGGTGTGACATCGGCAACAGAGAGCAGCTCCTGATCCTCAGCCCTCCCCAACGTGCTGCAGCAGCCAAATATGGCCACAGAGACAGATGGCAACTGTGCCATCTGCCAGGACACCTGGGATGAGGTGGCTTCTACTCTGCCCTGTGGCCACCAGTTCTGCCGGGGCTGCATCCTGCGGTTGGCACAGACAAATCCATCATGCCCACTGTGCAGAGGAGCAATAGAGACTGTCAGGTTTTCTGATGATGCCGGTGACTCTCTAGAGATTGTCATCACAGCCCCTGAGCAGCTGCCAGCAGCCACGAGCTCATCAGAGCGAGCTCCCGGCGGCCAGGACGAGATCAGCCCCCATGGCCCTTTTTGGGATTTCACACCTCCGTTTTGGGGATCTCCACCCAGCGATTTTGGCTTCCACTCCTTCCACTTAGGGGTCCCCCTTTAATTTTGTGCACCCCATCCCCATGTTCCACACACGCCCAGCGGCCCCAGTGTGCACTGAATGGCCAGCAAGGGACTGGGGAATGCTGGGACCCACAGTGATGTCAGTCATCCCTCCTGGTTACACACAGGACTCCTCGGCCCTTTTGGGGTGCCCTGGAGTGCCAAGGCCACGGGGAGGAAATGTCTTTGCTGCCATGCTGGGCAGGATCTTGCCTGGCCCATTATGGCCTCATGTCCCCTGTCTCTCATTGTCCTCTGACAGCCCCTGTGTCCCTGCACCCCTCTCAAGAGCAGGACTTTGGTGCCAACACCCCCAGGCTCCAAATCCCCGCGTTGGCTCTGTCCCTATGGTATCTCCTCGCGGCCGTTGCGCCGGGGCCGTTGTGGCGACAGCCGGCGAGCGGCGCCATGGCGGAGCTGCCGCTGCCCGCCGGGCTCAGAGCCAGCGCCTTCCCCGCCAAGCTGTGGCGCCTGGTGAACAGCCCCCGCGTCCGCTCCGTGCGCTGGGACAGCCGGGCCCGGGGGCTGCTCATCCACCGCTCCCTCTTCGAGCGGGAGCTGCTCAACCTGGGCGACGCCCGGGGCCCGGCCCCACACACCTTCAGGGCCACGCAGTTCCGCAGCTTCGTGCGCCAGCTCTACCGCTACGGCTTCCACAGGGTGCCGGGCCGGGTTGGCTCGGTTGTGCCGGGCGATGCCGACAGCTGGCTCCACTACAGCAACCCCTGCTTTCACCGCGACCGCCCCGACCTCCTGCTCCGCATCAGGCACCGGAGCGCGGCCAACAGGCAGCGGCCGGCGGCGGGGCGGGAGGGCCACGGGCGCCCGCCCTGCGGCTCCCAGCAGCTCCCCGGGGCGCGGCCGCTGCCACACGGGCGGGACGGGCGCAGCCGCTTCAAGCCGCTCTCCAGGGAGCGGCCGCCGCTGCCGCCCGGGCGCCCGCCCAGCGGCTTCCTGCTGCTGCACAGGGAGCGGACGCTGCCGGACGGGCGGGAGCGGCGCAGCCCCCGGCCTGGCCGCTTCCAGCCGCCCCCCGGGCAGTGGCCGCTGCTCGCCCGGCGCCCGCCCAGCGGCTTCCACCTGCTGCACAGGGACCGACCAGTGCCGGCCCGGCGGGAGGGACCGAGCCGCTTCCAGGAGCTCTATGGGGAGCGGCTGCCGCCCGCCGAGCGGGAGCTGCTGCGGATCCTGCCCTGCGGCTTCTTCGGTTTCTACGGGGAGCCGCTGCTGCTGCTCGGGCGAGAGGGGCCTCGCAGCCGCTTCCAGCAGCTCTACGGGGGAGCAGCTGCCTCCGATCGACCGGGAGGTGCTCGGGATCCAGCCCTGCGGCTCCCAGCAGCTCCACAGGGAGCAGCAGCCCCCAGCACACGACCCGCGAGGTAGGAAAAGAGTTGTAGCCTTGCTTTTCCCCAAAAGGTCCTGAAAAGTGACTGTTTGAAGTATTTTTCCACAAGGCTCTGTCATTCTCGGCCCAAAATTCTCCAGCTTATTTAGAAGGGGCACCTAGAAAGGCAAAAGATTCTCTGCCTGGTTTTCCTGCCTGCTTCCTGTGATGGTTGATCCAAGGCAGCAACAGAGATCTGTGTCCCAGAGCCACATTGTGGAGTGTGACCAATGTCTTTGGATTCTTGCAGCCACCTCGGGCACTTCAGCCCCCAGTGCTCCACCTGGCAGTGCAGGTTGTGCAGCATCGACGGCCTCCGGCTCAGCCTGGAATGCGCCTGGTGAAGAGCAATTGCCACCAGGGGATCTTGGCATTGCCGTCGAGCAAATGATCCGGGAGATCAGGAGATCCCTGCCTGAAAGGTCTCCCTCTGCTCAGGTAACCCATTGGAGGGGAATGGAAGAGGCTGGGCTGAAAGCTTTTGAAAGCTGTTACATGGAGAAGGAGAGTAACCGTATCCTTGAAGTGATTCCAGCAAAATACTGAATGATCTTTAGTTTTCTTTTTTTTTTTCTATTGTTCTTTCAAGGGCAATATGAATGTTGCCCCTGAGTCTTCAGGAGGGGAGCCTGTGAACCGGGCTGCAGCAGAGGAAACTTCATCTGGCACCGAGAGCTGCGAGAACAGTTCCCCAGAGCCCGAGGAGCCTGGTAAGGACAGAGCCCCCGTTGGTTTAGAGAGGTGTGAGACGGCTGCTCTGAGCCTGCCTCGGGCAGGAAGGGAGACAAGAAGAGTTGAGCTCTTGTCTGCAGGGTTGGTGCTTCCTGGTGCCTTTAGTTCAAAGGCACATGCACAACCTGCCCGAGCTCTGCCCTCCACGCTTCGCCAGAGGCTTGGGCACTGAGTCCTCTGCTGTGGCAAGAGAGCAGGGAATAAACCTGACCTTGTGGGAGTTGTGCCGCCAAGCTGGGTGTCCCAGGCTGGTTCATACCTCAGCCCCCAGCAGCCTTCAGCCATTTCAGTGAGGACTGTGGTCTCTCTGTCACTGGGACTGTCTGTGTTTCAAGCTCTCGTGGGTGCCATTTGCACTGTGGGTGCTGAGACTTTATTAGAATACTTAAATACTTTACACAGTTCCGTTTTGAAAACTTGGAAGGATCCCTGTTCTTTATAGAGCAGGCTTCAAATTGCCAAGTGAGAGTCTGCCTTTCAGGCCGTCTTTTAATGTCCCTGATAGAAGGACAATTGGTGCTCAAGGGGCGCTTGCACAAGGACCAGTATTGTCTCAGTGTTCCCTTTGCTTCCCAGATCCCGTGTGATCAACGTGTCCAGGAGGGCTGCCCTGTGTGCCAGGAAGAGACAGAGGGAGAGCCTGTGACCATTGGGCAGGTAGAATTCCTCTATCTCTAGTTATATTTCTAGATGTGTATAGTTCTGTTTATTGATATATGTAGTTGTATTTATAGGTTTATGTAGTTATATTTATCTATCTACATAGACAGAGATTTGTCCAGTTAATTTATTTTTAGTTTTAGGTGTATATATTTATATTTTTAGATGTGCAGTTATAGTTGTAGATGTCCATAGTTGCATTTATACACGTGTATAATTACATTTACATATAAATAGTTATATTTGTAGATAGGCATTTTTATATTGATATATGGGGGTTTAGTTACATAGATTGATATCTGTACAGGTATAGGCCTCTTTTTAACCTCTTCCCCTGCTCTGCTTCCTGCCTCACCTCTTGCTTTTCCCCCGTGCCCCCTGTGTCCCCTCTCCCTGTGCTGGGTCCGAGCTGGCGGCCGGGCCGGGCGGAGCAGCAGTTCCAGCCCCGGGTGTCCCTGGAGCGGTGGGAGCTGCCGGTGGCCCCAGGCAGTGTCCCCTGAGGAGCTGCTGAAGGACGGTGAGACTGAGGGGGCTGAGGGGGCGGTGACGCTGAAGGGACGGTGACCCTGAGGTGCTGCCGGGGCTGAGGGCTGTGGGGCAGCCGAGGGCGATGGTGGCACTGAGGTGACAGGGAAGTGGCACAGGCCGAGGGGTGGCGGGTCTAGGGGGATGGGATGGGTCAGAAGGGACTGAGGGGCTGAGAGGACTGTGAGGGGCTGAAGAAACTGAAGGGGGCTGGGGGTTTGCCGAGAGCGTGGTGGGGCTGAGGGGATGGAGGGGGCCGGCAGGGAGCACAGAGGGCTCCGGGACTGCAGCTCTGCCAGGCCTTGGAACCAGTTGCAGAGCCTCCGCTTTTGCCACAGCTGCAGTGGAGACCTTGAGGACAGCCGGAGACTGACGGGAGCCAGCAGGGAGAAGCTGAAGGCCAGCAGCAAGAGCAGGGAACGGGGACCTGCTGCTGCCACGCTGGAGAGAGCCCGGCTGAGGCCACAGGGCCGGGGAGGCAGGGTGGGGCTGAGGGTGGCGTGGGCTGTGGCCGTGGGCACTGCCCGGCGGGGCAGCAGCGGGCCCTGCCCGTGCTGGGGCTGCTCAGCGCAGCTGCCCCGGCCGGCACAGGGGCTGTCCTTGGGCAAGGCAGCTGTGCCGGCAGGGCCCGGGAGCTGTGCCGGCTGTGCCGGGCTGCCGGGGCTGCGGGACAGTCCCGCCGCGGCTGCGCTCACCACAGCCTGGCCCGCTCGGCTGCTTTTTCTTTCTAACCCTCCTGGGGAGGCTCTGAGATCTTCCCTTCCCTGATGGAAGTGCAGCTGCTGCCAAGGAAAACGTCCCCATACTGACTCAGTGCTCCCTTTGCCTCCCGGCTGTGCCATCTGCCGTCCCTGTGCAGGAGAGCTGCTCTGCACGGGAGGAAGAGCCCGAGGGAGAGGCTTTGAAGATGGGGCAGCTGGGATCCCTCTGCTTGCTGTTCTGTTTAAAGTTATGTTGCAGTTCTGTTTGTATTGATGCAGTTGGATGGGTATTTACCTTAGCACAGTGATATTTGTATATTTATAGACAGGTTTGGTTTATATATCTAATCTATTGATATATATATATGTATGTATGTCTGTTGTATGTAGTATGTGATGTTTAATCTATATTTACATCTGTAGACTGTTATACTTGTATGTGCATTTATATATATGTGCATATACATATGTATTTAATTTATTTAAAGATGTATGGAGGGCATTGTTGTATAAGTCTATTGATTGAATTCTTAGTGTAGGGCTATTTAGAGAGGGTATCCATATTTCGGTATTTCTGTATGGGCTCTACACTTGTAGTAATATGTAATAAATTAAGTTGTTAAATGTAATTGACCTTTGTGTATAGTGAGTTGCTGTAGAGGTTGGCAATAAATTAAGTTTTATTAACTGAAGTTGGTATTTGTATATTTTTACCTAGACTGGTTGTAATAATCTAATAAATTCTTGGTTTTAACCTAAATTGAGATTTGTAAAGTTCTGTATTGTCAGTGTGGGTGTAGCAATTTGTGATGAATGACATTTTCCAATGGATGGAATGGATTCTCGTGTGTTTGTCGATCAGCAGTGCGGCTGTAGCAATCTGCAGGAAATGCCATTTGTCAACTGCAGTGGGTGTTTTGTGATTTGTGCCACCCAAAGCCAGGAGCAGATGTAAATGCAGGAGGATTTTGGCCATGAAAATCTCAGCCATGCCCAGCACATGCCCCACTTGCACTCAGGCTGGGCAAGGGAAGGGCAGATTTGGGATGGCAGCAGAGCCACACGTTGGCTCAGAACTCGCTGCAAAGGCCTGCTGAGGAGACTCCGGGACTCCACTGGGAGTAGAACTCCGAGCAGGAGCCACCCTGGCAGCAGAAATCATTCACCATGAAAAAAAGAGAGCAAATGTGGCAAAGCAGATGTGGGGATGCTCTGTGAGTCTGATAAAATGCTCTCAATCACCGCTGCCTAGGCACGTCTCCTGCAAAAATATTCTGTTAAAAACTGAACACCTCCCATGAAAGATTGAGCTTTCCCCTTCACTTACCTTGCTGTGTGAGTGGAGACACTCTGTCCTTCTCACGGAGAATTTGTGCCTCTCAGCACCTGACATTTACTCCAAGATTATGTACTACCACTTGGCACCATAAAGGAAAACAGCCCTGCCCTCGTGACAGTGTTTGCAAAGTCTTCCCTCCTCCTGTCCCCACATGTCCCAAACGGAACCATGCCCTTGCTGTCCAAACTGTGCCTGGGGTGACTGAGGGCTCCAGGAGCTCTGGAGGGTGCAAGAGCACTGCAGGTGGAAGCTTTTGCAAAGCTTCCTGAGCATCAGTAAACTCTGGCTTTGCCAGGCTTCCCCTGGAATGTTGTCCTACTCAAGAATGATCTCGGAGGACACTGTGCCTCCAGCTCACTCAGGTCAAGTTTGTTTTCTTCAAGGCTTGAATAGAGGAAAATGAAAATTGTGATTGCTAGAGTGAAATTTGGGGTTTGGTGCAGCTGAGTTTGCTCCATTCTTTATTGTGGAAAGTAGGGTAAAAGCTTTAAATTCCCAGCAGAAGCTGACTACCAGCCCACACAGACCTGAATGAGGCCCAGGTGTGCTTGCTGCATGCTGGTCCAAGGGAAAAGCTGGAACCAAGTCCCCTTTTATTGCAGATGGAGCCTGTCTGTACTGTTGTCTCCAGGGCTGTCTGTGGTAAGACACAGCAATCCAGCCGGGAGCTGTGGCTATGAGAGTTCCAACAGCAACCTGCTTCTCCAGAGTGAGGGACGAGGCCAGCCCGAAAGCCTGAAAGGTGTTCTGGGTACTGGAGGAGGCCAGGCTGTCCTTGTGCAGGGATGGCCTTCAAGGGGGACCTCTCACCTTGTGCTGCTGACAGAGGGCAGCTGGTGGCCTTCCACAAAATGCTTCTTTTGTCCAGCTCTTTGAAATGTTCCAGCCAGCAACAATTCCTGCTGCTCACACCAGCCCCTTTCCACACCAGGAGGAATTTTTTTGTGTAAGCAGCCTGACAGCTCAGTGGCAGGAGAATAAAATACTCAGCTGAGTGTTATCAACTCTGCCAGAAGCTGCATCCTCAGCCCCTTATCTCTTCAGTTGTCTCAGACATGGAGGAAGTGGCGGGAAATCACTGATCCTGGAAGGGAAAGCAGAAGGAGGAGTGTTGCCTTGATTTCTCAGGATTTTCTAAAGCCTTCTGAGTTTACATTCTTGTAGAGAATTTTCTCACGCAACTTGCTGTAAACAACCTCTTGTTTTGCATTCCTTCATAGAGGCAAAGAAATTTGATAGACTGGTAGTTTGTCCAGTGTAGCTGGAGACGTGGCACATTCACCCTCCAATCCACTGGCACCTTTTGAAAACTAGAAATGATTGGAGTCAGAAGAAATAAATTAGTCTCTTCATTGTGACCAAAGCTGAGTGCAACGTTTTTCCTTGTGTCCTCGGGTGACAGAGGAGAGGCAGTGGCTGCTCCCTGGGGCCTTGGGAGCAGTGAGAGCCACCCAAAATAGGATCTCTACTGGGCTGTGGAGATAAGAGTGACCAGCCAGCAATGCTCTGTGTGAGACTGGAGCCATCTGTGAATGTGAGCATGGAAAGCTGACCTTGCAAAACAGAGAAAAAGGGGTCCTTGGGTATTTGCCACAGCTTGGAGGGGCTCTGAGTCACCTGCTCCAGTGGAAGGTGTCCCTGCCCGTGGCAGACGGGGTTGGATCTAGAGGGTCTTTAAGGTCCCTTCTGACTCAAGCCCCTCTGTGAGTCTGAATTACAAACCCACAATGACAAAGAGAACACAGCAAACCTGGGTCCCGCTACATTATTGGAGGCTGCCGTAGTCACTTGTGTCACCTGGAGACTGGTTTGTATCTGGGGGAATTTTCATGGTCCCACAGTCTTTAGGTGTGACTTTGCTGGTTCAGGGCCCCAAAAGATGCCAGAAGAGATTATTTGCAAGCACAGAATTGGTTGAGCTGCCTGTGAACCTGATGGGAGAAGTGTACTCATGTTATTGCAGTGTTTATGCTGTACAGGTGATATTTAGTTTCCATTTGGAATCTGCAATGTTCTTGCACAATGATTGTATATGCATAAATACTGGCTTTAAATCCTAATTCCATCTTCACACAAGGATGTGTAATCCATCAGGAATATTTAACACGGAGCCATATTAGCTTTGGGCTTGATGGTACGGGTTGCTTAAAGTGTGTGATGAGTAATGGTAGCTCTAACAAATATCCCTCTTGTTAATTTGTGTTGGGGATGATGAAATAGGAAAACCTTATAAAAATGATTGCCTGGCAAAAGATTTGGAAAATACAGACACTGAGATGAGAACTAGATTTGAAATAGCAAACCTTGACTACTGAATAACTAGAAAGCAATAGTATAGCCAGGTTGAAAGCAATCCCCCCTTCTGATTAAACAATGCCCTTTACCTGCAGATGGGTCCAAAGGTCAAATGGAATGCTCTGTCTCACCCACAATGTATGGTTCATCCCACACCTGTGACCCTCCCCTGAAGTATCAGGTATCTGGGACCCCATTGGCCCAAGACCTGCTCCAGCCCACCTTGAAGCCCCCTGATAAGGTGTGCCCGAGGGACCGGACGCTCTCTTGGACCTTCCCCTGGGACCCTCACCTGGAACCCTCGCTCCCTCTCTCTCTCCCTCTCCCTCTCTCCCTGGGCCTGCCACGAGTTGCGCCTGGCAACTCCAAGCAGGACCTTTCCCCCCTTTTAATAAACCACATCTTCTAAGACCTGACTTCAGAGATCTCTCATCCATCCAAACCGCCCTGGAGTCCCGCGCTCTCTACAAATTTGGGTCTGTCCTTTATCAACCCTGTTGCATAGAAATCACTGTGTTTTAATCCCTGTGTTAGCTTTCACCATCCCCTTTCTCTTCTGAAAAATGGCTCAGAATGCTTCTGTTTGCTTCTGTATTGCTCCATTATGTTGACATGTAAGTACTGCTGTATTTGCCTACAGAAGCCGTGCAGCATGGAGGGAGATGCTGTCCTGGAACCACATCCACGGGACCGCAATTGCTTGAAAAGGAGACTTACCATCACTGTCACGAGCATGTGCAGGAGGTGCTCTGGCTACTTGGTGTCCAATTCGACCCCAAAAAGATTCTATCCCGAGAAAGTAATTTTCAATCTAAAAAATGTTTTCATTTTAAGAAACAAGGAACTGCACAACACTGAAATGGTTGTAGTTGCAAGAAAAGGCTCTTACAAATATTGGTTTATAATATAAAAGAAGGAAAAATCTTTGGTTAAAAAAAAAAATAAAATAGCAAAGAAAGATATATGAAATAGTAACATAAAAAAAACCCAAAAAACAACCATAAACCAAACATGCACCCATCCACCACCATCACTCCCCAAAACAAAAAGAATTCAACCAACCAAGGTACCAAACCCAAACTAAAACCAAATATATCCAAGGAAGTAGGGACTAATAGAAAAAAAAACCATTACTGTAGTAATTTTAAGCCCTGTGCTAGCTTTCACCATCCCCTTTCTCTTCTGAAAAAAGTCTCCGAAAACGTTTCTCTTAGCACTAGTTTTAATGTCCCCTTATTAATGCTTTTCTCTTCAAGCCAGGTCTCCTAAGCTCTCAGAGATAAGCATTATACCCTTGGTAGCTCAGCTACCTCAGGTGGCATAAAGAAGCAGGATGGCTCCTGTGACAGTGTTGGAAACAAAAAGTTTTAATAACGGGCAAAATAAAAAAGCTCTTTACAGAGAAAACCCGAGCCAGGGCAAGAGGTTCTTGCTCCTGCTAAATCACTTCACAAAAGCGATGACCTCTTTTGTTCTCTTCTTCTTCTAGGGAATTGCTTAGGTGGGACGTTTTGGCTCCTGTCCAATTAGCTATCCTTAAGTTTGAGGTGAAGTCCCCAAGGTCCTATGAGGTGTCTTTTAACCAAACTGAGGAGAGAACCTTCTGGACTTTTTTCCTTTTTAAGGAGACAAAGGGTAACTTGTTTATTCCGTCAACAGGGGGCACATTCCTACGCCTGATGTTTATATTTAAGTGTTGTTTGCCTACAGAAGCCGTGCAGCATGAAGGGAGACGCTGGCTGGGGACCCACATCCCAGTGACTGCAATTGCTTGAAAAGCAGACTTACCCTCAGGAGCAGGAACAGGAGCTGGAGCAGGAGGTGTACCACCAGTTTTGGGTTCAAAGTGAGCTTGCAAAGATTCTGTTTGGTGAAAGTAACTTTAAAAAGTAAGGAAATGCAGAATACTGGAATGGTTATGGTTGCAAGGAAAGGCTATTACAAAATGTTAATGGTTTCTAATAGAAAGAATGGGAAAAGACTTTGTTTAAAAAAAGAAAATAAGAAGAAAGAAAAGAAAGAAAAGAACAAACCCCTTCCATTTCCCCCTGCCACGTGGCAGGTGATAGCCAGTTACCCCAAGGTCCTGGCCATGCTCCTCCTGGCTGCTGCAAAAATTACCCCTGTCCTGGCCGGATCCAGGACACAGGATCTGCCCTGCGGGTCCTGGCTCTTTCTCTGGCTGAGAGACCCCCATGGCATCTGCCCCGGCAAAAGGGACTTCAGGACAACCGATCACTTATTGACATTCCCCCCTCTGCCCCTGCACATACTGAACTGGCAGGAAGGTGACCCACATGTCACTCTAGGCACACTCTAGGCAGCAAGGACAAAGAAAGTTTTTGAGGGGCCTGGGTCTCAAGGTCTTTTGTTCCAGGAGCACCACCTGTTACTTTCAGATTCTGCTCAGGGATAACCAGTGACCTCCTTTTTGCTCTACACCAGACAAACCATGTGTGGCACATAAACTGTCACTTTTTTTCCCCATTTATTTTCAAGTACATTCTCTCAATCAGGACCATGGTGGCTCCTGCTCTGAGGTGCATTGGCCATCCCTCTAGTACATTGTTTAGATATTTTTTGAGAAATAGGCTCAAAATGCCATAGGGTTACTTCCTTCATTCCTTCATGCTTGGAGCTAAATATGGAGTTACTGTGCAAGGCAAAGGCACTCACGTGTGAGCAGTGCAAAGGGGTCACTCAAATCTGGTAACTGCAGAGCAGGGGTTGTCACCAATAACCTTTAAAAGATATAGAAAGGCTGTTGGACACTCTGGAGTCCAGTGTAACACCTCCATGGATTCCTCTAATGATTCCTACACAGGCTTTTCCAATAGTTCCTAACTGGGGATCCATAATCAACACCATCCAGTCATTCCCAAAAAGGGACACAGCTGTGGACTCTGGTGTTTGACTAATTGCTTCCTCCCTTTCTTTCCCCAAACTGCACTGTCCTTGTGAGTGGGACAGCCAGGAAATCAGACATGGGTAGGTATAGAGATGGTCTTGAAAACAAATACAAGATGTCATTGAAAATGCGCTTTGGATGGTAATATTCAACACATTCTCAACTGCATGCTCTTATTCCCTCTCCCTGTAATGACTGGACAGCACTTATTTTTGCTGCCAACTGACTTAAATCAGGAATAATCTTGGGTAGGGGGGAAATGACAATGAAACCATCATAAACTGAGTATAAAATGTTTATCTACATGTGTCAGTAACTCCAATGTCCAGCTGCAGTCAGCACAATTATCAGCCTGTAATTGTGCTCAGGGCCAGCGTGGGCCTTTCCACGTCAGCTCCTCCTGCACAGCACATGGGGGCCTGGGCTTGCTGCTGGCTTGTTTCCTTTTAGGAGACTGGGATGAGGAAAGGCTGGGGGGTTTTGTCAAAGAGATAATATTCGAGTGACCGTGTATGTGCTGGAAGCCTCACAGACTGACTGGCCCACGACAGGATCACCCAGTGCTGGGGGAGGAGGGGGCTGCACCTTGCTGCCCTGGTTAGGGGCGTTAAGCTGCTCCTTTGCCTCAGAGAGGGCCAAGTGCAGCACTTGTGTGCAGAAACACTTCATTAGCCCTGGTCTGCAAAGCTACTGCAGCAACTGGTGTGGCCAGAGCACCCCTTTCTGCACTTGGAAATGAGCGGAGTCAGTCATGGGACAAGGCAGGGCATTCCCCACGTGTGCCCATTGTGAATTCCCTGTGCCCCGACTGTGTCGCGTCCCGCTCCTCAGTGACATCCCGCCCAGCCTGGAACATGGAACTCCCCGTTTCCAAGGACACGTGGCCATTGTCACCAGCACACAGCAGGACCGGTCAGACCCTTCGGCGGCTGCGTCGAGAGCGGAGGTGTCAGAGCGATAGCGAGTGTTGTTCCAGCTTGGTTGGTTCTAGCACACGCTGTTCAAGAGGCCGATCCACACACTGAGTGGTGGTAATTATTTACAGTTCTGTGCAGAAACGGGGGGGGCTCAGGGACAAATTCACAAAGCCAGCACACAAAGAACCAGAGTGTCTTTGTATTTCTACATTTTGGCAAAGAAAGGAATTAGTGTTCACTGACTGCAAGTTCCCTAGTTCTCTTCATAATTAGTATTCTGTCTGCTGTTGGGTAATGATCCTCTCACTTCTCATGCTCAATAGTCTGCATGCTCAGACTTTCCCTTCTTCTTAGTGAGAGGCTTCTTGAGTGGATAGCTGTGGTCTGCCCCTGCTGGAATGGCCTTTTACCTCGCAGGAGGTGATTCAGCACAGTTTCTGCATTGGCTTTATCAGTTTGTTCCTTTCCTTGGGGATTCTGTCAAATGTCCTTGTGCCCATAAATTCTCCATTCTTTGTGTCCACCATCAGTGGTACATCCTTCTTCCCAAGCCTTGCTAACCTCCCCTGTGTCTGAGGAAACTGAAGCCTGTCAAGCCCTGCACCTCCACAAGGCCATTCAGCCCAGAAGCAACCTGCCTTTCAAAGGCCTGGCCATCACTTAGAGCTTGTTTGCTACTTCTTGTTTCATGGGAATAATCTCCCTCCTTGTTGATGAGCCTTGAAAGCCACAAAGGAGAAACATCGAAGAACACATTTTCCTAACAAATATTTTGCATTTTGCAGATTTTTCAGCAGGATCAGTGGCTGTGTGGGAGCCAGAGCACCCGAGGCAGAGCAGGATGGCGGAGCTGTGGGCCTGGGCACGATCCAGAGCGTTCCGCAGGGCCCCAACCCGCACGGCGTCCCGCAGGGCCCCCAACAGCACTGCGATGCCCGTCAGGGTGACCCAGGGGTCCCAGGACCAACAGGTGAGGGGCAGCTGTCGGGCTCTGCGGGTTGCCAGCGGGTGGGGGCTTGGCCGTGGTGTTGGTGTCAGGTGCTGCTGAGCCCGCGGGACCTGTCGGGCAGGGCTGGGGCCCCACTGGTGCTCCAAGGGCCCCTTTGAGGCTGCTGCCCCGGTGGAAACGACTCACAGGGATGACACGGAGGAGGTGCCAGTGGAAGTGGGAAGCTCTCTGATGGAAAGGGTTCTCAGGGATGTCATTGAGGAGGTGCCAATGGTGAAAGTCAGATGTTCTCCATGCTGGGACACTCAGGAAATTCATGCTCTGGGCATGGCTCTTGGTCAAAATGCATAGATTTCTCATTGGTCTGTCTTTGCCCTGCACTCACCGAACATGTCAGGAGAAAGGAAACGCTCTAACAGTATTTTTTACTATTAGGAGTAGCCATTTCTTTATTCTCAGCTGTGATGCATAGTGGAGAGCTCCAGCTACATGCACACCATTTTCAAAGCTTTTCCAAACAAAGAAATTTTAGCATTTTTAGCAGCCAAAGACATGAATCTTCATTGCTTCTAAATTACATCATTTCTTCAATTAAGTAATATTCTATCTTCGGTATTGATGTCTCCCTTCACATGGTAATTAGTGCACATCTTTCAGTCAATTTATCATAGCTTTTCAGATTTTTTCTCAGGCAATGTTGCCTACGGAATGAAGCAGTTGGATGGCAGTAGTTGTTTTCATTAAAAAATGTACTTAGGCTGATGAACATTTTAACCTCCAGCGGAATGCAATGCACTCTGTACTAAATGATGAGATCAGCCAAGCAACCCAAATTTTGTAATATCTGATTAACCTAGGATAAACTGCTTCCATTTCACACCTGCAAAGAATTGCATCTAGAGCTGAGGATAAGAGAAAGGATTCTCATGCCTGTTGAGAGTCAAAATTCACCTTATGCAGGTGAAATTCTTCTTGGAGCTGATTGCAGGATGTGCTTCCTTAGTACCAAATAAATCCCAGCATCAGGTCGTGTACAAAATTCTTGTATTTTTGTCAACCACTCTCACCTGGATTGTTAGCTGAACAGTGGCCAGTTCAGTTGCACTCAGGCACTTGATTCCAAGGGAAGCCTGTGCCTATAAATTCCAGCAATTGGGAAAGGATCACTTGCTACTTGAACGCTTGGCTGCATTAGAGGCTAAGGGAGGGCTGCTCTCTCAGGGCAGTTTTGTAGCCGGCTGCTTGCAGAGGGAGAACTGTGTCAAAGCAGCCCTTTTTAGTGATGTGACAGCAAGCCTTTGCAAATACAGCTCTTGTTTAAAGTGAAGGGCCTAGTTAATCAGCAGTGATGGAGAGTAGGCTGAAGTTTTTACAGAAAATATCTTTTTCCTTTTAGCCAAATGCCAGCGAGGCATTGCACAACGGAAGTGCGCAGAATGTCCAATTGTATAACCCACTTGGAGGTATGGTTGCCTTTCACATTTTGCTCAATATCTGTAAGACTTTCAACTTGGTAATTCATTTTTGCAGCATATTCTCGGGACAGGGGATCTCTTGTGTTCAGAGATCTCAACTGGAGGTGGTATGCCCTCAGGTCAAGCTTGCAGTCTCTTGTCACTGCATGTAGCCACTGGTTTGTTTTCCTCTGAGAAAGCCTGCCAGTCCTTCCTTGTTCCCATACTGCTTGATGGGATGCAATTTGGAGCATTGAGGTCAAGGTTTGGATCGCTCCATGCACCTAAATTCACTGCCTTGGTAGCTAAGCTTTTGATTTTGGAGTATCTAGGCACTGTCATTATCCTTTAAATTTAATTGGGAAATTGAAAGAAAATGACCTTGAGGAAGTTGCGTAGAGAATTTCACAAGGTCAGCATGGGAAACTTCGCTTGATTTAATTTTTTGTCTTGGTCGTTGATAAGCGAGTGTTGCCACAACACTGTGCTGGGTTCTTTTCAAGGAAATGGAAAGGAAGATACTAATGTCATCTTCCCCACGGATTCCATAATTTCCCACAAAGCACAACGTGCTTGGGTGATGTCATTTGTTATTGATCTGCTCTCAGTGCTGTTTCCCCAAGGAGCCTGGCTCCAGGCAGACTCGAGGTGCACATTCCCCGTACAGGCACTCAGTGGTGCTGCCTGCAGCAGTGAGCTGAGCCAGGTACAGCCAGCTGCCCTGAGAAAAGCAGGCTCTCACCTGGCTGTGGCTGCAGTCACCTGCCTGCAGGGACTTCCCTGCCACTGCAGGTGCAGCTCTTGCTCTGCCTTAGCCTAGCGCAGAGCATTTTAAACTAGCATCATGGTGGCTTTCCGGAGAGACAAAGCTAAACTTCAGATTTCTCCCTGGGGACGTTCTGTTTCACATGTGGATGATGATTTGTGTGATTCTTGGTGGTGGTCTACACAGATCCTAAGGGAATACTTAACATTCAGTAACTGGGGTGTGAGGACTGGCAGTAGTGAGACAATTGTGGAACTTGGTGCCGCTTTGGCTTTAGGCTGGCACAGAGAAACTCAGGTGAGAAAGGTCTGGTTGCTGGTAGGGTACAGGGTGCCTTTGAACATGCTCCATGCAGTACCAGTTAGGGACTGGGCTTTGTCACAGAATCAGAGAATCAGAATCAGAGTTGGAAGGGATCCACAAGGACATGCAAGTGCAGCTCTGTCCCCAAGAATCCCACCAGGTGCCTGTGGAACTTGTCCAAATGTTTTCTGAGCTCTGGTGGACTTGGTACCATGAGCAGCCTTGTGGGGAGCCTGTCCCAATGCCTGATCACCCTCTGGGTGAAGAGCTCTTACCTAATTTTCATCTGAATGCTTGGTTACGGTTTCAGGTAATTTTCTTTAGAAGTCCTTCAGGGGTATGGTTTTAGGAGGTGTTTTGTTTGAATGCTGTGGGAAGTTTCTCCATCCACATTGGATTGAACTTCTCAAACATTAGTAGTGTCTTCACTCGACAACTGGCATGTTTACAGTGTTCTCAATAATTGAAGTGTGTGATGTTTGTGCAATTAGGATTGCAGACAAATACCAGAGAGGCATGGTCCAAGGAACAGGAAGTGGAGAAAGGCATTAAAAATTTGACCAACATTGAAAGACTGAAGGAGCGTGTAAAGAAAGGTCAGTCTCCGTGTGTGTGATGGCAGGGACAAAGCTCCCGGATTTCTCACCAAGACGCATGAAGTCTCCATCAGCCACTAAGCAGGAGTTCCTGGTTTCAAAACAGCGCCTGCTGCGTCATATCCCCTCCCTTGACCTGCTGGCCATGCTTCACCTGATGCAGCCCAGGACACGGTTGCCTTTCTGGGCTGCCAGCACACGTTGCCAGCTCATGCCCAGCCTCTCATCCACCAGCACCCCCAAGTCCTCCCCACCTTCATCCCAGCCGCCCCATCCCATCGCAGCATCCCTGCCCAGCAGGGACAGGCCATGTCCCAACCCCAAAGATGCAGCACATTGCACTTGGCCTTGTTGAATCTGATGAGGTTCCCAGGGCCCTACTTGCCAAGGTTCTCCATGTCCCTCTGGATGGCTTTCCAGGCCTCTGGTGTTGTCAAACTTGCCAAAAATGCATTTAATCCCACTGTCCATATCATTCTTATGGACATCATATGCAATCATATGAAAACCACCATGCATATAAAGAGTTTTTCATAAATACCTCCCCTCCAGTATCACTCCTTTACATGGTATTTTTAATGACTCTTCCTTCCTAATGCTTTACTGTCTGGATTCGTACTGATCTATAAATTCTGAACAAATAGAGTTTCAACAGTCTTGGTACATCCTTTTGAGTCAACTACCTTGCTTCCTCCCACTCCCCATTTGACAATTTGTTTTCTGTTTTTTCTTTACTGAAGTGAAAATACCAGAGCTCAGGAGGGCCCCACACAGCTCTCCAGATTTTGTGCCTGAGAGAAAGAGAACGATGCCCACGAACCCTGCAAAATTCTTCCAGAGACCTTTCAGTACTGTTTCTCAACGACCCATCAGAGACAGGGTGATTCATTTACTGGCTCTGAAGAATTACAAGAAGTCAGAGCTACTCGCCTGCTTACAGAGAGAGGGACTTGTGGAAAAGGACAAGGAATCCCTTGGAAAGATCCTTCAGGAGGTGAGATCCTGGAGCTGCTGCCTGCAATGCTAACTCTTAGCAGCCTTACTTCAGGTTTCAATTAGAATCTAATGAGAGGCTTAGGAAATGCTCCTTGTTTACATTTTCCCATCAATTTTACCCAGTTTCCACCCAACTGCAAGTCCATGTGACAAAAAGAAAGAAATCCTCAAAACTTGTTGTTGTTTTTCTAGAATAGCTGGCAGTGATTAATTCTTTGTAATGTTGTTGCTTCTCATGTCTTATTTGAACCCTTCCTCTTTTCCTTGCACTGTTAAACTGCTTCATGAAGTAACTTCACAGGGTGAAACTCTCAGCTGGGTGAAACATTTAGCTGAGGTCCTTAAATACCCTGGGACAAGTTTCAGAGGAGAGAATTTTGGTAGCTGCACAGGGCAGTATTTCCTTTGAACGGACGTGGTGGCCTCTCAATGGTATTTGCTTCTACTGGGGTCTGTGGGGGTTGCCTTCCAGGGAAGGGTGTTCCAGGCAAATCCTACATGAGAAAGGTGGTGGCCCAACTTTGAGCACAGAGTTTCTTTGCTCTTGTGTGGATTGAGTCTTCAACTTCCTTGGCACCTATTATTTCTCATAATTTTCCAGTTGTCCTTTGAGTGCCACTGGTATTTCTTTATTACAGCCATTCATACGATTCACATTGACTGAAGGATGCAGTGGCTGTTTCCTTCCTTGTTCAATAGTCCCCGTCAGTGTAGGCTGTTGCTGAATTATGCAAGCATTAACGTATCAAGCAGCAATATTTCCTTTTTAGCTAGGAAAAAAGCGATGGTAAGATTTCAAAGCTCAGCTCCTTAGAGGGCAAGAGATGAAAGAAAATTCTCCTTTCTCTTTCTTCTTGTTAATGTTTAAGGAGATTTTGAAGGAGTAGTTTCTTGTTTGCAGTGTGAACTTCCTCAAGATACTGGTTTGCATTCTGAAAGGGCTTTGTGAACAGCACTGCATCCTGAAAACGGTTATTCACATTTTTCTTAACTTCATAGGGAGGTTGTGTTATTTTTCCTATACATGAAAAACCAGTAGGGAGAACTTGCTGAGCTCTTATACTCACAGCCCTCCTTCTCTTCCAACACAGCCTTAGTTCTGCTTTTAAGAAGTGAATTCCTGATTCTGGGTATCTTTGTTACTTTTAAGCTGTTGAAGTGTAGCTCTAGGTAGGTTCTCTCCTGTAAGAGTTCCATAGGAAGCTGTAGTTTCCTCTGAGCAGACACTTGAGAAAGAAAAGCAGTTCTGTTTGCAGAGACAAATGCCAGCCTCCTGTGGTGCTTCATGGGATGATGAAAACATGCCCCGTTACAGGTCCAGGCTGTGCTCTGCCATGGCAATGTAGCTGGGTGAAACAAGAGGGCAGCAGGAGTCCTCCTGAGGGTGGAAAAATATGGACTTGCTCATGGAGATGATGTTCTCCAGGTCCTACTCAAAAGAAAATGAAAACAGGAAGGAAAAACCTGGCCCCTCCATGTATTTCAAATGGTGAAGACTGAGAGTTCTGGCATAGTGTACCTTGATTCTCAAAGCTGCGTTAAAGACCAAAAAACCTGGATCCCTGGTGCAGGGAGAGGTTTTCAGAGCGTCCCTTTTCTTCCATGCTTGCAGCACTTTGGCCTTTTCTTACATCCAAGTTTCTACAGCCCAAATGGACCACACCTGTTTAATCTTGTTTACATGTCTTACATGACAGCTGCTTTGTTCTTCACATCAAACAAAAGTCCTGGAAAACTGGTGCATGATTTTCTTTTCAGCTTTGCTTTAGCTTTGCGCTACCAGTTTTACATCTGTAGTCTGCCTTTAGGTGTAGTGAATATTGACCTTTTAAATGTCTGCCCGTAGGTAGCCAGCCTGGATGCAAATGAGAATTCTTTCAGCCTGAAGGAACATTTCTTCAAAGACATTCAGGTTGATTGGCCTGGCTACAGTGAAAGAGATAGAAAGACATTGGAGGTGACCCTTTTTCAGTAAGTTCAGTCAGGACAACAGCCATTTCAAAAAAACCCTCTGGGAAATTAAGGTCTGTTCTTGCTGTGAGGAAAGAGCGATGACTGCTGATATTTTTGCCTTGTAACCTGAAATGTTGGACCATCCTTACAGAAAAACAGCTCCATCTCCAAATGCCACCAGCACCAGCCAGTCACCGTCTCTGGGACCTTCTGAAAGAAATGCTCCACCGAGGACGGCTCAGGTATTTTGTGAATTTTTAAACATTCTCTACCCTAGATGATGTTTTATCCCACTTGCTCTTGGGGTCCAAGCTGTGATATGAAGCAGTAGTGTTGTCTTTATATCCTATAAACCTGAAGTGTGTACTTCTAATGGGATTCCTGTATACTTTTCAAGATGCTTACAATGTCAAAGCCTGCAACAAGCTTGCACACATGACTTGTTTCTTATGGTGCATAGGAAACTCTGCTAAGGACAAGATGTGGACATGTTTTTGGTACCTAGCTGTGTCTGTGCAGGGTTCTTGATGATATGGCAGCTCTAGTACCTAAATCATGCACGGTAATGCCAGTGCTACTGTTTGAAGAGAAATCTTAGGGAAGTCTAGCATGAGGACAAATTCCAGTACTGAGGCATTTGTAGGAAACTTGTTTTTCTGTCCTAAGCAGCATTTAGGCTCCCATTTTGATTCAGGCTATCCCATGTGTGAGGAGGGGACTCTGAATCATCACGGAATAACTTGGATTTGTCAGGCTTAAAATCAAGAGATGGCCAGTACAAGAGGGCAAGGAAAAAGGTTTGAAAGAATCTTGGAAAACACTGCATGAAAGGCATATTTTCTATACCTTAAAAGAATTCTCTTTAAACAGGAGGGAGGACACAGCTCTGGTTTTCCCTAGCTCTTTTCCCAGCCAGAGCAGGAAATGCTGCAGGGCCCAGCATCCTCTTATGCCCTATCTCCATGCCCACCGCATTTCTATCAGCAGGCTGGCACAGAGCCGTGTCTGGCAGTCCTGCTCTGAGCTGCTGATGTGCACGGGTGGGAGCAGCGTGTGCTTGGTAGGGAAGAGGCTGTGACCCAGGGTTTCCTCTGGAGAGCAGCAGGAATGAGACCTGCAGCCAGACTGGGGCTTCTCTCTGTTGTTATCATCTCTGCACTGGACACGCTGTGATCAGCACCGCACCGGCGGCTTCTTGGGGCTGCTTTAGTGAATCGTGTGGGTGTGTGACAGCAAGAGTTGAGTGTGTTCCTGGTGTGTCTAAGCAGAAATAGGGAGCAAGATAAAGCCAACCTGAGCTCCTCATTTTGGGGAAGCCTTTGATAGAGGTGCTGAAGGGAATGTCTTTCTCCCAAAGCCATTTAACTACAGAGTTGGAGGAGGACTTGCTGAATACTCAGGTGAGAAAGTAGGAATGAAATAGTGAACATATTTAGCTGCAGCACCTCCTTGTATGACAGGCCGTTTTAGGTAAGAAAGGTGTGTGTTCAACCATTGCCAGGTCAGAAATGCTGCTTTTTCAGAGCAAAACTAATTGGGATCATCTTTGCAGAAACAGCCTCTGGCTTCTGCCTTTATCAGTCCTGTGAGGACCAAGAAGCAGAGGACTGACCAAGAGCCCAGTGATATCCAGCCAGCAGCTGGTGGCCGCTCTCCTTCTTCCTTGGACCTGCCTTCCACATCCTGCTCACCTTTGAACATGTCTGCAAGTGTCAGCTCCATTTCCACCTCCACCCGTGAGCTACAAGAGAAAGATAAAATTCGGACTCCGTCTGGAATCCCAGTGCCTGTCAGGGTGCAGGGGAAGACTCCCAACTCCAAAGGTGAGAAAACAGAGTTAGACAGAGTGAAAAAACTCCATCCTTTGGAATTCGCTTGCCATGAGCAAAGACAAAGAGATGAGCAGAGAGTGCAGGACCCAAGCAGAAGAGGAGTCACACGGTCCAAGTGCAAAGGGTATTAAAGCGATGGACCACTTTTAGATATGCTTCCATTTCATTTTTTACTGGATATCTGTATGGTTTTTTAGACATATCTAACCTCCCATCCACCGGCACCTCCAAGTCCTCCCCACCTTCATCCCCAAGCCTGTCTTGGTGCCAGGGAATGCCCCAACCCCAAAGATGCAGCACTTTGCACTTGGCCTTGTTGAATCTGATGAGGTTGCAAGGGCCCCACTTCCTGGTCCTTCCGGATGGCATCCCGTGCCTCTGGATTAGGCAAGCTTGCTGAGGGTGCACTTAATCCCACTGTCTGTGTCATTCTAGACATAGCTCAGTGCTTGAGCTTACAAACTGGGGAAATCATATTAAAGCATCATGCATAAAAATAATTTTTCATAAAACCTTCCCATCCAGCATCACTCCTTTACCAGCTTTTAATGACTGTTTCTTTTTAATGCTTTACTGTTTGGATTCTTGGAGATCTGTAAATGCCGAACAAATAGAGGCTCAAAAGTCTTGGTACATCCTTTTGAATCTACTCCCTTGCCTTCTCCAAACCTCCAATTTGAACTATTGGTTTCTGGTTTTCCCTCACTTTAGGAGGAAAAGCAGAGGTCAGAGGAGCCCAACAAAGCCATTCAGGTCCTGTGCCTGAGAAGAAGAGGATGATGTCTGTGAGACTTGCAGACATTGACTGGAGCGGTTGCGCTGCTGTTTACGGCCGACCCTACAGGGACAGGGTGATTCATTTACTTGCTCTGAGGGATTACAAGGAGCCAGAGTTACTCGCTCGGCTGCAGAGAGATGGAGTCAGGCAAAAGGACAAGGATTCCCTGGGCAAAATCCTTCAAGAGGTGAGATCGTAGAACTTGTGCCAGCACCTCTTCCATCATGCTATTCTGCTGTTCATCATTTTACTGCTTCCTCACCTGTTTAAATTAGAGACTTTTCCAATACTCTTTTGAGTTAAGTTCCACTGGGATTTCCTTCTCATAGGCTTTCGTACAATGCACGCCCATTGAAAGATGCAGTCGATCCTTCCTTCCTTTCTAAATATTCCCCATCCACATAGGCTTTTGCTGAATAATGCAAGCATTAATATATCAAATAGGAATATTTCCTCTTTAGCTAGGGAAAAGCATTTTGGAACCTAGTCAAAGGACTCCAATTCCACATGGATACACTTTCAGTTGATCCTACAGTGGCTTTAAGGAACTGATTGCCTGACCCTGTGAAGTTTGTTGCTGTGTTTGCCCAGGGCAGTGGCAGGGATTTTTTCCCCCTGAAGACATTCACAATATAATGAGAGCCATGTTTTGCCATCCCAACTGAAGTAGCCCATTTAGATTTCTGTAGTTTGCATAGAGGTGTCATGAACATTTGTTCTCCGAAATGTCTGCCTGTAGGTTGCCGACCTGAATGCAAAGGATAATTCCTTCAGTCTGAAGGAACATCTGTTTCAAGCCCTTCAGACTGATTGGCCTGGCTACAGTAAAACCGATCGAGCGAATTTGAAGTTAATACTTTCTAGGTAAGTTCAGTCTTTTGGGAAGGAAAAAAGCCTTTTCAGAAGAAAGCCCTGGGAAATGAAGCCTAGGTTCTTAGAATATGCTGAGATAGCAGGGACCTGCCAGGACCCTGGCCCTGCACAGGACACCACAAGAATCACACCAGGTGCCCAAGAGTGCTGTCCAAACACTTTCTGGAGCCTTGCTGCAGTGGCCACTGGCCTGGGGAGCCTGTTGCAATGCTCAAGCACCCCCTGGGGCACAAATGTTTTCCTGATATCCTGCCTAAAGCTCCCTCAACTCAGCCTCATGCTGCTTCCTTGAGTCCTGGCACTGAAGGTCTGCAAGGAAAGGACTATGGCAGTTGATATTTCAGCCTTGTAACTTGAAGTATTGGACCATCCTTACAGAAAAACAGCTCCATCTCAGAACCCCACCAGCAGCAGCCAAGCGACATCTCCAGGGCCTTCTGAGAGAGATGCCCCAGCAAGACCTGCTCAGGTATTTTGTGCATTTTTAACATGCTGTACTCTGTATGAAGTTTCAGCAGACTTGCTGGTGGTATAAAAGCTGTGATGTGAATGTGCAGGACCAGGCCTAAGCGTGTTTTGCCTCAGACTTTCTGAGTGCTGTGACAGGAAGGCTGTGATGAGAGGATCCTGCAGGGGTGGAGCAGCACTGTCCTGAGCCAAATTTCTGCTCTGCCTGAAGACTTGAGCTCAGTCCCCCCCCTCAACCCATTCCCTGGAGAAGGCCTCCAAGGGCTGGCTCTGCAGGAAAAATCTCCTGTCCATAAGAGGCTGCACCAGGGCGGGGCAGATGGGGCCCTCTCGCTCTCTTGTCCCTGTCTCTCTGTCACTCTCATTGCTGACTCCAGCTCTGCACTATCCACGTGGCTGCACCAACACAGGATCTGCAGAATGGTGATATTCCCTCAGTCCCTCCTCTGCCTCTCTTTCTCTCCTCCCTCACTCTGCCAGGGCACACACGGCTGTCCTGTTCTACTCCATCCTCAGTTGGGAAGTTTGCTGGGGGTGTGGGGAGCTTGTGGCTATGTGTTGTGGCTTGTGAGTCAGCAGCTTTGAGAAGGTCCTTGGGAGGAGCTGAGAGATGATTGAAGGGCACTGAGCAACAGTGAGGGCTCCTTGGTGACCCCTTGTGAAACTCTCTTGTACAGATGTAAGGGCTTGTTAGCCAACAGCTTTTGAGTCTGCACAGCAGGTAGCCTGTTGCATTTAAGACAACTGCACCTAAAAGCACAAGAGTTTCTTGACATGTGGCTGCTGTCTTTGTTCATCCTGATGAGAATTCACAACCAACCATCACACCCTGTACTCTTGCTGGATTTAAGACAACTGTACCTAGAAGCACAAGAGTTTCTTGACGTGTGGCTGCTGTCTTTGTTAATCTTGATGAGAATTCACAACCAACCATCACACCCTGTACTCCTGGGTTCTAATAGTGAAGCACTAATCTCGTTTCTAACACATGAGACTCTAAAACAGCCAGGTGCCTCTTCAGTAAATCATGTGGGTGTTTGACAGCAAAAGCTGAGTCTTTTCCTGGTGTGTGCAAGCAGAAACTGGGACCTAGACAAAACTTACTGGACCTGCCCTTTGGGGGAGGCTTTGCTGGAGCTGCTGAAGGGAGTGTCTACCTCCCAAAGCCTTTTAGCAGTAGACTTGGAGAAGGACTTGCTATGTGCTAAGATGAGAAACTAGGAATGCAATAGAGCCGATATTTACCTGGAGGTCTTCCATGTTTGACAGCTATTTTTATTTAAAAAACATGTGTTTTCAACCTTTGCCAGTTCACAAATCCTGCTTCTTTAGAACAGGAGCAAAACCTGATCCGGGTCAGAGATTAATGAATTGTTTTGTTATTGTTCTAGAAACGGCCTTGGGCTTCTGGCTTGACCAGTCCTGTGATGAGCAAGAAGCAGAGGACTGAGCAGTAGCTCAGTTACCTCCAGCCAGCACCTGGTGGCCACTCTTCTTCCTGGGTGCTGGCTTTGACATCCCATTCTACTTCCTGCCTGTCTCCAAATGTCGGCTCCATTTCCCCTGCACCCTTTAGGTTCAAGAAAGACACAAATTTCTGAGTTCTACAATGACAGCACTCATGTGCTGAAGACTGCCATGTCAAAAAAGATGTGAAGAGAATTTGGGAGGCTGAAGCACTTGTGTCCCTTGGATCTCAATGAAGGTATCAATGTGCAGCTTTTCCTAACTCCAGTGTGGATAATGATGGAGTAAAGATTTGATGATTAAGAGAAGCCTCTGCATGAATTCAGGTGCAAGAAAGACCATATGCCAGAGTCAATAGCACAGACATTATTTAATAGTAAATGTGAACTAGGGAGACAGAAAGCTAAAGGAGGAGATGGGCCAGGTGGGGAGAAGTGCTGAGATGAACACCGAGGTGGGTTGTGCCCAGACGGGCCCTCCCTTCCTGCAGTGCAGTTGCACAGGCTCAGCTGCAGCAGTGGTGCTGCATCCCCTCATCGTATTTGCAGGGCAGGAGGGGAGGGAGAATTGTGTGTGTGTGTGTGTGTGTGTGTGTGTGTGTGGTATAAAACACTGGAAGCTGCTGCCAGCTTGTGTCAGAGCAGTGATGTTGGCAAGGGCAGTCAGGCCTCCTGCAGCTCTGGGGCTCTGGGGCAGCCGTGGCCTTTGGAGCAGGCGCGGCAGGGCCCTGGGTCACACTGGATACAGCCAGGGATGCTCCGTGGAAGGCTGAGGGCAAGCCTGGCCCTGCAGGGGAGCAGTGGAGTGAGGCCTGTGCTAGGGCTCTTGCTAGCAAATGTCACTGGGCAGGGGCCAGTAGTCCAAGCTCCCGCTTCTCGGGAACCTCTCAAAATGTTGAAAGGCATCTGTGGTTTTCTTTTCAAACTTATCCTGCACAGCAGTCAGGTGCATCTGGCCTGGGATGCATCCCTGGCATATGTTGTTTTCTGTCCTTGTACTGAATTTTAACTTGTTAAAGATTTATTGCTTGTAAGTATTTATCTCAGGATGGTATGAAGTGTTTATTCCCACGTGGAATGAGTTTTTGTCATTCCAAAGAGAACCAGATCTTCAGGCCCAGAGGAGCAGAAGCTTTGGTGTGACAGTGTTGGGATGTGGCATCTATTCTTCTCATTGCCACTTCATCTTGGATTTGTATCATGAGCTTGATAAACCTCACACCTGTTGATTGGAGGGAGAAGGGATTGAAGAAGGTTTCACTGCCTTCAGTGGCTTTAAGCATTAATGAGTTTTGCCCTCTTTAGGAGCTGCTGTGCTTGGGGTTGTTGTTGTTGTGGTTTCAGACTTGTCCAGAGTTTGTTTTTAGGTCTGTAATACAACAGCCTCAGTTTGCAAACTTCTCAGAAGGATGGTGGCTCACAGAGAAAAATGCCTCCAAAGTCAAACTGAGAGTATTTTTACTGGTTTACATGAATAAAACTAGACTGGCCTGGCTTGGTAACCTCTGAGTCTGCCTCAAGGCTATTTTAAAGAAAAGGTCATGAAATTCTAAGCTCTGCCGAAATGTTGACATACCCTAATTTTCTTTTGATTTCTCCTTCATAGGGTGGCCCAAGCTACTCTGAGATGAAGAGCAGGTGCCAGTACCTCCACAAAAAGCTGTCCCCCATTCAGCAAGGAGTATCTGAATTTGGCAAGCAGCAAGTGCAGTCCTGGCACCAGTTGTCTGCTTCAGCAAGGAAACATTGATGAACTCGGGCTGTTGGATTTTGAAAGAATATTAAGTTTTGAGGATTCTTCCAGTTAGGATTGAGTAGATGATTATTTGTCCAAAACATAGGATTAGTTAGCCTAAGAGTACAGCATTCAGTATTGAACTTTAGCAATAAAGAAGTTGCATTATCGTTAACTCCCTCTCTTATTGTCACTTCTCCCTAAAGAAGTATTTTTTCCCATACCGTTTGGGGGATGGGCCAACTAAATCTGCTTTCTGAAAAAACCACTTCAAAAGTTCTCTCCCAAGTTTACCCTAAACCAACCATTTTTGGCACCCAATGTGAGGCCCAAGAAAGAAGAAAAACCTGTACTGATTGCATTTTGGTTGTGCTTACTGTGCAGTGGCACAAAGCAGTCAGTACCCATGTTACTTGAAGTGGTAATGACTCTCGGGTGGGGGCCTTCATGTGTTTCTAGTCCCAAGGCTTGTTTGAAGTTTTAATACCTTTCTAGTCACTAGGATTATTTTCTTATCTAAAACTAGCTCCACTATTGTTCTAACACATAGCTTTTACAGTAGAGGGGCATGGGTTTGAATAGCTATTGTGCTAGGCTCAGTAATAATAATTTATAGGGAGTTTACAAAAGGACTGAGGGCTGTTCAAGATGTATTTGGTTTATAGTTTCTTCATCCTACCCTACGCCCCAGTTCCAGTAGCATGTTTTGGGGGTTTATTAGAAACTACACCCAGTTTCTTAGAGGAAAAACAAGGGATGAAGCTTTCCAGCCTTTCCTTTCCTTCTTCTCCTTTGAATCTGTTGCGTCCCTTTTTGAAAATGTTTGGCTTCCCCGAATGTTAAAGAGACCACTTTCCTCACATTTAATCTAGTAAGGTTCCTCTATACAGTCTACAGCTTCTCTAGACGGAGGGCTGAGTTGTCCAGAGGAGCTGATGTGACCCCTAACCCAGAAGTCGACCCAAACGGGGAGAATTCTGAGTAGCGTAGAAAATAAGAGAGAATGAGTCAAACCCTGAAAGAATTTTCTGATCCCCCAGCCTAGGAATCTTCATGTGAACAAATTCAGAATACAGATGAGGTGGGGAAGTATCTAGAAGAGAGCTACCGTGATGACTTTACGGAGAAAAAGATCCTTGCAAAAAGCCAGGCCCTAGCCTTTGCTTATCGCACACTGCTGAATACTGTAGAACAGCAGATAGAAGCAGGGGGCAGGGAGACAAATCAAAAGCTGCCCCAGTAACTCAGGCTGCAGCCAACACCCCAGCTACTCAGGTTCTAGCTAAACCAAACAGTGAATCTAAGCCTGCAGCTAAACAGACAATAACCCTCAACCCAATCAAAACAAGACCAAATGTGAAAAACGTACTCTACTCTACAGCCGGGAGCCAAAATCTGTCCTAAAACCTTTAACAAAAACTGCCGCTAATTAAATCTGCTTTCTAAAAAAACCCCTTCAAAAGTTCTCTTCCAAATTTACCCTAAACCAAGACAACTTGTCATCTCCTGTTTTCTGCCTTTTTTCCCCTTACATTTCTTCACCCACCGGTTCCTGTCAGTGGCTGTTTCTCTTCAGTAGTTGATGGGCTTCTCTTCTTTTTTTCCTGCAATCCCCTACTCAAAATTATGGCTGCCAAAGTAGTGGCCCAAGAAGCCCCTGCCTGTGCATCTGCTGAACAGAAAGTCTGTGCTCAACTTGAAGAATCTCACTAAAACCCCAACGGACTTCCTGCTGCAGTTTGGGTTGTTTTCCCCTTCCTAGGCAGTCTTCATAGTGCTCTAAATAAATAGGTACCCTGAGGGGTACACATTCCAGGCGAGCACCCACTGCACAGCTCCAAGTAGATCTCATAGATCTCATCTCCGTCTTCATCACCTCACAGTGGCTATGACTCCTGCATGGAAGAGACAGGCTGCGATGCTGCTTTCTGCTTTTGGTCCTTTTTTTTGGCAAATAAAATATTTTATTTTAAAACATTCAAACCCTGGAGTTTCTTCCTACTTTCACCTACTTGAACTGCCTTGACATCAAAACACTGCCCCCGGACATTACAACCTGGCTGGTGTATGTTTGTGTGCACAGACCAAAGGTGCCACATTGTGTCCGTGCCCCGGCTCTCTGTTAATGTCCATTTAGACTGGCGGTGGAAAGGGGGGACTCTGCCAGCTCTGTGCTGCTCGGGGGCCGGGGCTGGGCCACCAGGGCCGCAGAGCTCGCTCAGAGGCTGCCTCAGCCCCGGCCGCCATCCTGTGCGTGGCTGCCTCAGCCCCGGCCGCCATCCTGTGCGTGGTGGCAGCGCTGAGGGCTCTGGGAGGGACGCCCTTCCCCAGAACTGTTTCCCAACTTTTCCTTTCCCAGGAGGGCACTTGGAAATGTTTCTTCTGCCCTGACTTACCCTGCTTCGGCCTTGTCAATACACAACTTGCTGTCTTACTCACTTTACTCTTAGAAGGTTCTAAGAAGAGAATAGAGACATACTGTGATTATGATGCCCCAAAAAGTAGGCCAGAAAACAGTACTCCATAGTGTAGGGCCTGTAGAGCAGGTATTTGGTTTAGTTGACAGCAGAGTGAGGGCAATAGCTCCACCACAAACTCACTTGTCCATTCCTTGCACAGTACAAGCTTTTAAACTTTTTCAACTTAATGTACACATGGTACTTTCCTAACCTTCATATTGCAACATATTTTCTAATGACATGATTATGTAAGCCCTGGTAGCACATGTACAGTTTCTTCACGAGGTGGTCATCTGTGGGTGACAGCCTGGTCAGAGAGAGAGAAACGACATTCGTTTCTCCCAGCAGCTTGTGAGACCTTTTAGGGAGTTGTACAAATGATGGTAACTTTGTTAGTATAAACAACTTGCAGGTGCAATTGTCTATTCTGTTTTTCTGTTCTTCTCAAGGACTGTTTGTGAGAAAGATGTTTTTGTTAATTAGCCAATCAAGTAGAATGTGTCAAACCTGTCTATAACAGAGAGAGCACTTGTATTCAACTTTCTTCTTCTGCAATTCAGTCTCTGGTGAGCTTGTGTCACTCAGGACTTAATGGTGACAGTTGTCAGCCTCTGGTGGTCGTTTTGGATGAAGGCTCACAAGGCTTCCTGTGTCTTCAACTTTTTTACCTCTGTTTCTGCACATGCTCTACAAGATTGTCTGCTCAAATAGCCAGTGGTTAATTAGCCTTTTGCAGTTAGCTTGTTCTGCTAAATTTGCTGATTTCTAGAAAGTGCTTCATTCCCATCCCCTGGTACAAAGTAACTACTTCTTTCTGCACAGCTACAGCTTTCAGCATAGCTCAAGCACAATCTCATTGCCTCGGCATCCAAAAGAAGGAAGGGAGGAGGGGGCAAACCAGTGAGGGAGATGGGTCATTATCTTGCTGCCCAGGTATCAATTATGAGATTAATTAAGGGGTATTCTCGTCCATCAAGTACGTGTGGGGATACCATAGGGACAGAGCCAACGCATGGATTTGGAGCCTGGGGCTGTTGGCATCAAAGTCCTGCTCTTGAGAGGGGTGCAGGGACACAGGGGCTGTCAGAGGACAATGAGAGACAGGGGACATGAGGCCATAATGGGCCAGGCAAGATCCTGCCCAGCGTGGCAGCAAAGACATTTCCTCCCCGTGGCCTTGGCACTCCAGGGCACCCCAAAAAGGGCCGAGGAGTCCTATGTGTAACCAGGAGGGATGACTGACATCACTGTGGGTCCCAGCATTCCCCAGTCCCTTGCTGGCCGTTCAGTGCACACTGGGGCCGCTGGGCGTGTGTGGAACATGGGGATGGGGTGCACAAAATTAAAGGGGGACCCCAAAGTGGAAGGAGTGGAATCCAAAATCGCTGGGTGGAGACCCCCAAAACAGAGGTGTGAAATCCCAAAATGGAGGGAGGAACCCACAAAATTGGGGCAACACCCCAAAAACCCACATGAAGCTGTTCTCTCCCTCCATTGTTTACCAACAAGAGTTCCATCTACCAACTCTAATTTCAGCAAAGAATTCCAAGTGTTTTAGCTGAAACTCATTCTGAGCAAACTTTGTAGAAGTGATCACAGAATCACAGAATGTTCTGTGTTGGAAGGGATCCACCGAGTCCAATTCTGAAGGGAATGGCTTGCTGGCAGGGTCAGCACCAAAGACACCCACCCCAGCTTAAGGAAGAAGTGTCATTGACTGTAGGGCAAAGCAGCACAGAAGTACAAAAGGATAAGCTAAGCAATGCACCGGATCATTACTAGAAAAGATTGCCTGTAGGGATTCAGAAAGATACATCACCAGTTACCCTCACACTTGACCATTGTCCTGACACACACGTCAGCTGGGGATGCCCTGTCACACCAAGGGATTGGAGAAGCACTCCCAGTCACTGGGAATTCCTATGTGGTTCGCCCACCCTCAGGCGAGGCCGCCAACTTTGCTGTGAGAGGGCCCAGATTTTATACTGTTGAATAAACAAGCTACCATAACTTCTAGTGCGGGAAGATCTGGTTTCATCCTCCTCTTGGCCAGGGCTCAGGGAGGAACTAGGGGAGTTTGCTTTGAGCCTACACCTTCAAACAAAGCCAGATAGAGATGTGATAAATGAATATGATTTGTGCCAATAATTGTAACTATATCGATATTTTAGAAAATATTTGTTAAAAAGTAATAGGGGAAAGTGATATGTAATTAGCATCACAAAACAGCTGTTCGCAGATGTTCATTAGATCCAGGATGGAGTATTGAGATATTTTAGCACAAACGGCCTTGGGAAGGACAAAGCTGGGAAAAACTCCAAGAGTGGAATTGACATTGAGACGAATGAAAGTCCAGGAAACTTCTTCTTAGGCAAGAATGGCCTTGTAGACAATTAAGCTGCCCATATGGCCCTGGGCGCAAGGCTGGTGCCCCACAGGACATGGGTGCCACCCACGGTGGGGCACAAGGGGAAGGCTGAGGAAGCAGAGCCCAGAGACTGTTTGGAAGAAATAACAACAATTTATTTTTCTAAAAAGAAGGAGTTGAAGAGCCTTGCTAGTTCTACTGGCAGGGGGGCCTCTTGCAGGGGTGGGGAGAGTTGGAGGCCTTTCTCTTTAGGGACCGCTGGGGCCACCCAGGCAAGCAGTGCCTGCCTTGGGTGGGACCAGAGGGTCTGAGGCTGGTGCTCTGGACAGATGGATCAGAGGGACCTGCCTCATCCTGGGGCTGGTCCTGCTCTGGGGACACTGGCACAACTGGGGGATGGCTTTGACCCCTGCTGGGGGTGGCCTCCGTTGTGGCAGCTTCCTCTTCTTCCTCTGTGGGGACTTGAGGGCTGCTGGGTAGAGTCCAAGAGCTGGGTCTGGGGCTTTTAGGGCTGGAGGAGTTGGGGTTGTTTGGGCTGGAGAAGCTGGGGGAACTGTGGCTGTTGGGTCTGGAGAGGCTGGGGGAGCTGGAGAAGATGGAACTGGAGCTGCTGGAGCAGCTGCTGGCTGCTGGGCTGTCATCCTCATCTGCGGCAGCGTGGGAGTGCAGCAGACTCTGGGCCCCTGAGCTGCAGTGTCTCACAGTGATGTCGATGGTGCCCTGGACCAGTGGCACTGTGTGTTCCTCCAGGAAGCCCTGCAGACTCTGGATCACGTCCTGCTGGTCTGGCCCACACACACAGAGAACATACAGGATGGCACTCTGTGCTCCTTGCCATCCACCACTGCTCCCTTTGGATGGCCTCCATCCTCTGGTTCAGCCAAGTCCGCACAGGGTCCAGAAGTTCCCGTCGTCGACGGAAAAGTCCTGTCCAGACCTTGGGCAGGACACCGCCGACAGCTCTGGCTGGTGTCTCCTGAGGAGAAGAGGGATGGGCCGGCACAGGGCCCTGGGGGCTGATCTCGTCCTGGCCGCCGGGAGCTCGCTCTGATGAGCTCGTGGCTGCTGGCAGCTGCTCAGGGGCTGTGATGACAATCTCTAGAGAGTCACCGGCATCATCAGAAAACCTGACAGTCTCTATTGCTCCTCTGCACAGTGGGCATGATGGATTTGTCTGTGCCCACCGCAGGATGCAGCCCCGGCAGAACTGGTGGCCACAGGGCAGAGTAGAAGCCACCTCATCCCAGGTGTCCTGGCAGATGGCACAGTTGCCATCTGTCTCTGTGGCCATATTTGGCTGCTGCAGCACGTTGGGGAGGGCTGAGGATCAGGAGCTGCTCTCTGTTGCCGGTGTCACAGCCTGCAGGAGAGGGGAGGAAGGAGGACACCCTCCCACCTCCCTAAAGCCCTGTCACCTGCCCACGTCTGACCAGGGGACGTTTCCTGTCAGTGCTGCAGGTACGCTCTGCCCCAGCCAGGCAGGGCTGGGGAAACCCTGCTGGTTGCTCTGGGACTGGCACTAGGACCTGCCAAGAACAGGCACCACTCAGCACCAGAGAAACCTGGCTTGACCCTCCACACCTTGCAGTCAGGCTCGGTAGGAGTTCAGGCCAGAGCCAGGCTGGCACCGGCTCTGCCCACGTCTGTATTTAAGCAGCGAGGGGGGACATGTCACAATCCTGCGCTCGGTGATGTCACCCTGAAACATGGGGTTAGAACTAGAAGATATTAATCATAGAAATTAGAAGGTATTGAATAGTAATAGGCATATAAAATAATGGATATTGCTTAGGGCCACATCCTTATGTTACATGAGAATATACCGTATCCTGGCCTATGGGAAAGGAAGAGACTACATGCCGAGCAGCAAGGAGAGACCTGATAAGGAGAAGGAATGTATCTGGAAAAGAGGATACAGGGTGTAAAGACAACTGAAAATGGGGCCCCTTATGTTCTGGAAACAGATGGATCCTGGCCCCTGGCTTGGACCGTGGCCAAGGAATCAATGGGCATGTGCAAAGCAGTGGGGTCGAAAAGTCAGCCTGAAGAAGACCATTCTTACTTCATCCCTTTTATGACCCCCGAAGCCTGGGACGACCACCAGAGACAGCTGCGCAGGCGCAGAGGACCGACAAGCTGATTAGCATAGAGAGCGGAGAGGGAGGGGAGCCAGGAAATGACCCATGGGGAAACTTAATGCATATGTAACACTCCAGGGGATAAAAGAACACGTGTGTAAGCAAGGGGCACGCATGTATTTGGGAAATGTCCCACATGCGTCCGGCCGAATAAACATACCTACTTTAAAACTCACTCTGTCTCTGAGTTTTAGAGTCTGGCTCCGCGGGTCACCCTCCATCAGGAGGTCATGTCCACGCCAGTGCATGTTGATAGGAGAAAGAAGAAAACTTCTGCACTTCCATATTGCTCTGCCTTGGCCACCTGTGTCATGTGTCCATGGCCGTGTCTCATCCCTGCTCCTGACACCTTGCCAAGGTTTTCTGTGAGGAGCGGAGTGGTGGGAGCTGCCAGCATGAACGGCCTGTGGCTGGATGATGTCTCCTCCTGTCACTGCCTTTCTGTGGCAGTGTCGGGATTTGGAGAACCTGGGTGCTGGTGGCCAGCCCGGGGTGAGAGTGTCCCCCACCCCGTGGGACAGGGTTGTGTCCCTGCTTCAGGGAGAAGCAGGAAGGAATGTTTTGCTCCAGCCCCATCCACTCCCGCTGGCACTTGCCCACAGTGCCGGGTCCCTCTCCACTTACCAAGTTTCTGTGTTTCTGGAGTTCAGTGCCTTTGTGCTCCTTTCCAGAGCCTCAGGAAGGACCTGGAGTTGCTGTCCCAGCAGAGTGGGGTACAAGGGCCAGAGGAACCCTGTCGTGACTCTGGAGAGCCCAGGACCCATCACCGTGTGGGCCATGCTGTGCCATCATCCCTTCCTGCCTCTGGCTATTGTCATCCCTGAGAGTCATCAGCCCAAGCAGTTCTTTCTTCACTTGGAACTAACTTCTCCTGGTTTGAGGCTTGGCTGGTGTGAGGCAAGGATGCTGTGTGCAACCACCATGTGGCTCTGCCTCAGGGTGCAGAGATCTCTCTTCAAACCTGTGCAAATGGAGGATGTCCATTGCCATACTTTGGTGCTTAACAATACACAAGGAAAAAGACGGAAGTTTGTTCATCAGGACTTCTTTGTCTTGTTATGGGGAGGGTGTATCTCCTTGCTTGAGAAACTGCCTCCTAAAATATGCAGTTATATTCCATTTCATTTGGAATTGGACTTTTAACGGTCTAAATGTGCAGGCAGCCGCTGGAATTTCAGAGTACCAAAATATTCCCTTTTTCCTGGGGTAACTAATGCACCCCAGGAGGTGCATTTCATGCTTCAAGAGGACTCTTGGCCAAGGTGCTGATTTGATGTTGACTTCCTTGCACATCTGTGGCCCAGAATATCCCCCCATTAACTTGCTGCCATGATCCCATTTAATTTCTTTTTCTCTCCTGTCCCGTGGGCCCTGAAATGATGAAATGACAGAAAGGGTGGGGATGGAAGGGACCTTTAGAGATCATCTAGTCCAAGCCCCCCACTATGCTCGGGGCCACTCTTCACTAGACCTCGCTCCTCAGACCCTCATCCAACCTGACCCTCAACACTCCCAATGAGGGCACATCCACAACAGCCATGGGCATCCTGTTCCTGGCTTTCCCTCGAGCAGAGGGGCAGAACTCCCTCCCTTGACCTGTTGGACATCCCTCTTTAGACACAGCCACAGAGGGCTTTCAGGGCTGCAAGAACACAGCTCATAGCCAATGTTTCCTTCTCAAGGATCTCCCAGTCCTTCCCCACAGGGCTGCTCTCAATCCATGCATCACCCCTGCTGTTCTGCTAAGTTCTGGAATATGCCTTTCTAAAGAGCAGGCATTTCACACACTGGGAAAAAAAGTTGTAGGTCTAAGGAAAGGAGGCTGAGCCAAGTGGTGGCATAGAAATACAGGTGAGGTAGACATTCCTCTTTGATGAGAGGAATGGTTTTCAGGTTTGGGGTGCAAAATGTAACATTTGGGGAAGGAGAAAAAGGCACAGAAATTCAGGCTTTCAGCAGCTGAGAGGTGGCAGTATTAGAACACGCAGCAGTTGGTGAAAGCCATCTCTCTCCTTCAGGTTCCTGCTGGGTGGGAAGGTGCTGGGAGTTGTGGTGGCTGCACTCACCCTTTGCTGGGAGGATGATCTGTACCAGGGGAGAGCAGAAAGCTGCCATGCTGAGCAGAACATGCGCAGAGCATTGCAGTTCAGAGAATGACACTGCCCCTGAAGAGCAAAAAGCTTGAAAGCATCTAATTCTGTGCAGCACTGGTGTCCAAATTTTCTCTTCTAGAACATGCCCCTTTTCGTATTCTGCAGATGAATTATCTGGTTTTTATTGAATACATGGGGTATTTTTCTTAAGGTTTTTGGGAGAACTCTCAAGTTTATTTTTATTTGCAATTTACATCCAGCATTTATACAGGTTTTTTAAATCGTTCCTTTGTAAATACTTGGAGAACAAATACCCAACCATTTTTTATTCCTTTGGGATATTGTGATTAGTATTCTTAGAAAGAAAACTTGCTGAACAAGTGTGATAACACAGAGAGCGGGAAAACAGAGATTAAAAGGAATGAAGATTGTAAAATTGCGCTGTGCAGAAGAGACCCACAGACAACCACTGTAAACACAGCTGAGAGATTCAGCCTGGAGTAGAGTGGAACTCATTCACTGAAGATCTCTGGTGCACAGGAATGCAAAGACTGAGGAGAAAAGGAGAAAGTCGTTCAGTAATTTTGACTCCTGGAAGCATTGTCTAGAGATCTAAAAAGCTATTACATTACAAACCTAAAACATCCCCAAATGGATTGATAAGTGTGATGTGCACATCTCTGCTGTTTTCAGAGTCAATGAAACTGACAATTAGGAATGGGAACCCAGATGTTTATCTCCATTACTCTAACAACACCTTAACAAGGCACTTGAGGAGCTGAGCACTAACATTCTCACCCTGCTCTATTTCCTTTACATTTGAATACAGTCTGGTAGAAGAAGAGATCTGGCTCTAATTGCTCCCCAAGTTAGCTGTTGCACTTTCAGGTTAGGAGTACATGTAAAATTCAGCTAATCACTCTCTCTATCCATGAATATTCCACTACTGAACTGACATCCAGAAACATCCTTTTTCTCTTTGTACCTTCCTAAGTGGTGCCCTAATTAACAGGAGATTTGTGTAAATCACACAGGGAATCACCAAAATTGCTGAAATTGACTCTCAATTTCATTATAAAGGCTTCTGAGAAAAGGCTTGACAGGATCACTAAGCAAACTGAAACTTGGAAGAGAAACATGCATTTTAGCACTGATCAAGAGAAAATAAGAATAAATCCTGTCAAAATTCAAAGTAGAAGATAAGGAGAAAGACAGGAAGCACAGGGAGAAAAAGGCCCTGTCAGATGACCTGTGGAAGGTAACTTGGTGCCCCAGCACTGTTGAGGACGTTCCCTGCCATTGGTGCAAGCAGCTGGAGACATAAATACTGATGGATTTGGGGGCCACAATTTTGGTAGAGCAGTGTCGCCGTAGAGCAGGACAGGAACGAAAATGACTCCAAATCAAAGGCAAAGGGAATGAACTCTGATTTATTTCAAATGCACCACTCTACTTATAGAGAACATCGTGCGGACTAATTTCATTGGTCCTAGAGTAAAAACATCTCACACCACTGGTGTGCAGTGAATGACGCACTGTGGCAGAACATATCTATCAACCATGTGAACAACAAGAGAGATTAGAGAATTATTTACATTCTCTCCCAACTGTCTCCCAGGCTCTCGCCTGGTTAGAAAACATTCTCTTTTTCTCTCTGACTGAACTGAGAATATCCACAGAGGACATCGTTTGGGACCAGCTTTTCTTCCAGCGGGGGAGGGCGTCAGGTGGGTCCCGTCTGCTTGGCATGGTGGTGAGATCAGAGCTTTGGGGAGATGGCAGCGAGCACGGGAGCATCCTGCTCTGGGCAGCTGCTGAGGGCTGGATGTGCCGTGGCCGGCTGCAGGCTGGGCACATGTCCTGCCCTCCTGCTCTGCTCCCACAGGCAGCAGAGATGGGCAGCTCTGGGCACAGCTCTGGGCACGGCCAGCATGGCCTGGGCACCGCGAGCGGCTGGGACAAGGGGACAGGAGCCTTCAGCTGACGGGCGCTTTCTGGTTTCTCTCCTTGCAGCCGGGCTCTGCGGGTGCTGAGGCTGCTCTGGGCTCTGCCAGGGCTCTGCTGGAGCTCAGCACCGGGCCGCAATCAGCCAAAGAAGAAATGGGGTGACCTGCAGCACAGACCTGCTGGAGCATTTCAGCAACACAGCTCAAGGTTGCAGAAAGTACACCTCCCAGGGAAAACATGCCACCATCCAAAAAATAAACTTGTTCAATAGCTTCTGAAAGGAAATCAATCTGGGATGACCCCAAATGACATTTTGCAGCTTGCTCAAGCTGTATCTCAGCCCTTCTCTGAACAGTTCTCTCTCCCACCTGCCTTGTACTTCCCAACTGCTCCCTCTTTTCCCCCAGTGAGTTCCCAGCCCATGGCAGTCCCCATCACACTGTTGCCTTCCTTGGTGCCCCTCACCACGAGGAAGGCTGAGCCCCAGGCTTAGGGACTCATTCTGTCACTGGCTGAGGAGCAGCAATGTCTCAGAGGTCCAGTGGGATTTTAGTGTCATTCAAAGCTGCTCTCCAGCCCTCAGCTCTCCTCACTGCTGAGTTCCCACTCCCTTTTCCTCGTCCTTGCAGCAGGATGAGCTCTGTGAATCCCCTTGAGCCTCCCCACTCTTCCCAGCCCACGCACCCACCTCAGTTATGCTGAAGCTGCAGCTTCTCTGTCTCCTGTGGCACACCAGTCCAGTCCCCTGTGCGGGGAGCCCCAGCCCCAGAGCACAGCACTCAGCAGTGCACTCCGGGCTGGAGCAGCTCCCTCCCAGCCCCAGGCCAGGGACCCCTCCAGCCCCGGGGCTTGAGGCACTGTCAGCACCCGCTGCTCCAGCCACCGCTTCTGCTGGCCCTGACAGCAACACCCAAACTGGGGCTTATCGCGAGGGAGCAGCAGCAGGGCCTGGATCTGATCCCTGACTCTGGGGCAGGGCTGGACAAATGACCCCCAGCAGCAGCAGCACATGGAGCTGACTTTCAGCACAGCCCCTGCCACTCTTGCCTCCCGTGTGCAGCGGAGTCACAGCAGCCTGAGGCACCTGGGAGCCCCCAGGGCCAGCAGGGACTTGAGATGGCAGCCCTGGGCTCCTGGAGCTTGTGCAAGGAACGGAGCTGGGGACTCCCTGTCCATGGGGAGCTTCCAGATGGAAAAGGCAGCTCCAAGGGCAGAGAAAGGAGGGACTCGACCCCTGGATCTGTGCCAGTCCCACAGTCCTGGGCAGCAGCCACCGAGCCCTGGGGGAGCAGAGGGCACAGCAAGAGGGACAAAAGCAGGCAAGGTCAGAGACTGGAGAGAGCCAGACCCGGCAGCAGGAACAGCTGCTCCATTGCACTCTTGGAGAAAGCTCTTGGCTGGTTCAAAGCGCTGAAAGGCGTGCAGGGCAGAGAGGAGGCCACACCAAACACTGCTCCTGTTTCCACAGCCTCCCCTCTCCGTGTCCCAGAAGGAATTGGATGGACTGTGCTCTTCTCCGAGTCGTCCGGTTCAGCACCAGCAGCTGAGCACCAAGAGCTGAAGGAGCTGAAGCCTCAGGCCTCAAGAGCTGGGCCTGAGGAGACTTTGTGAGCAAATGAATGCTGCTAACATGGACCTGGCTGAATGCAGCAGATGGAATAATGGAAACACAGAATCCTTTCTGTTGGAAAAGACCTCTGAGCTCATCCAGTCCAGCCGGTCACCCAGCAGTGTCGAGCCCAGCACTAAACCACGTCCCTGAAGTGCCAAGGCCTGGACAACAGCCCTGAGTGAGGCCCTGAGCCAAAGGTGGCCTCGGGATGAACCTTCCAACCAAAGGTTATCTTTGTATCTGTTCACTAATGAAATATGCATGGTCATTAGCACTGTGATAGATGTATCCACTCATTAGTGAAACATGGATTGACCTTTCTGTGTTTAGAAGCCAGGCAAGGCCATGAAATCTGACATCTGGCCTTGTCTGGGGCTGAATGGTCAAAGTCACCTCCCTTGGTTCCTCTGGGGCCCTGGCCAGGCTTTGGGAGGAACCCAGGAGGAGGATGAAACCAGATGTTCCCGCACCAGCAGCGCTGTCAGTTTGTTCATTCAGCACTGTCAGAGCTGGGCCCTCTCCCAGCGAGGCTGGAGCCCCACCTGTGGCTGGAGGCACCTGCAGGAATTCCCAGTGTCCAGGAGTGGCTCTGCAGCCCTTGGCTGTGCCAGCTTCCCCAGCTGCTGTGTGGATCTGGGGCATGGTAAAGCCTGAGGGTAACTGCTGCTGGATCTTTCTTAATCACTGCTGCAATCTTTGGTGCTGATGGCTGGGTGCATTGCCGAGCTGTTCCTTTTGTGATTCTTTGCTGCTTTGAGCTACAGTCAATGACACTGAGTCCTTCAGTTGGTGTCTGTGTCTTTGGTGCTGACCCTGCCCACTGGGGAAACAAAACTGGCACAGTCTGGCCAGATCACAACAAAATGTCCCTTTTTAAATGTAAATGTGAGGAATCAGTCCCATCAGAAATTCCCAGATGGGAAGCCCTTCCCTGGAGTTCCCTGGCTCTGGAGTGGGCTGAGGTCAGAGCACCCTGTGAGCAGTGGGGCACTCTGTTAAAAGAGGCTGAACCCCTGGATGTCTTCAAATGCATCCAAAAATTGCATGTGGAAGAAGGAAAAGAAATGTGGGTTTGGGAATATGTGGGTGAAGTTTGTAAATGGCACACTGGAAACAGCACCAACAGAAGGATGAATTGCTTTTGGAATGCTCCCACATGGAGGGACAGAGGAAGGTTAAAACTTGAGCTCAGGTTCGTTTGTGCAAGTGAAATATAATATTATTATTATCATCATTAATAACAGTTATATAAAAATAGAACATGATTATACATTTTTTTCAGATAGAATTAAAAATTGATAATGTGAAATAAGGCTGACAATGCTAATATGTCACCTTTGGCTGCTCACTGTGACACTGAATACCCTACAGAAAAGGACTGGCCAAGACCCAAATGTCACAATAGAACTTTGTGAATTGTGTATAATGAATAAAGGAGGAAGGGATGTTGTGGAAACCCAGGACACCGGGAGTATTTCTCTGTCTGCTCTGGGGTGTCCTGACCCCCAGGGGAGCACTGACTTTGACCCTCATTCATGGAGAAAACTTCCAAAGCCTCAAGGTAAACTAGAAACCACAAAAGTGTGAAATAGATTGTAGAGATTGTAGAGAGGAGTTTAGTATGTCACATGGGTAAGAAATTAAGGCTTTAGGATTTTTAGTATGTTATAGATGGATTCAAGATTGTTATAAATGAATGCTCCAATTTATTAATTAAAGAAAATTTATTAAATTGTCCAAATATAAATTTAGAGAATAACAACGAAAAGCCACTATCAAAAAAAGGTCAGTGCCGAGCCCGGGATCGGCGCTGGGTGAGACACAGGTTTGACCACTGCAGCATAGGGTCCCCTATGTTCACCCTGACTGTTCTGTCCAAGTGATTTATAGATGGTTTTTCTTGCCTGAGGCAAAGTCTCTTTCTTCTTTTCTGGGCTGCATCTATTCATGTGGAGTTCCTTCACTGTGGCAAGTTGAACAGAACCCGTCCGATCGATCGTGCTCCTGGAGTTCGGTATTCAGATGTATCTCCCTGATGGTTCTGGTTATCTCACTCTCAACTACTTACAGCGTGTTTCTCGTTGGGCGTTCCAAACATGTACCTGTCACTTAGGGCGTGTAAGTGGTGCCATTGTGTTCAGCTGGATAAGATATACAGAAGTTTATTACATACAACAACTTGCAGAGTAAAATCTCGGACACTTTGTTATATATGGGATTTGACGCAGAAAAAGGGAATTAGAGAAAGGGAATTAGCTCATAAAATGAGAAAAAGACGAGAATGGAGATGCGTGAGGGAAAGAGAATGAAGAGAGAAACAAAAAGATTAGCATATAGAATAGCATGGTAGGTTAGTGAACAAATTTTGGAATAGCAACAGCAAACCGTTTTACCAGCTCAAATGTGCAGCTACCAATAAAACAAAAGCAGCCAGCAAAGCAGTTCAGTAATGTTTTACTTTCTAAATGTCCAGAGGGATTCAGCAAATCAGTACAAACATTCTGAAATACCTTGGCTAATGCTGGAGAATAGGAGGGGAACAGAAGCCCCGTGTTTTAAAAATTCTGCACTGGGACATTGAGCAGTCACTGTGGTGGTGAGATGGTTTCTCCTTGAAGCTGATGAGGGACAAAGCAAACCTCCAGCCAGCCACCCTGCTGAGAGCTTGGCAGTAAAGAGCCTGCAGCCAAGTAGGTGCTTTTCATCAGAAGAATTCAAAAGAGTGTGCCAATATCCAAACCTGACCACTGATTGGTTTGACCCAACTTCCTGAAAAAATTCACTTCCATGTCAAACCACGACAAATATGTAAAATGTAACATAAGATACTTGAAAAATGATGAATGCCAAAGGATCTGAGTATTCGATCTTTCCTCAAAGAGAATCCTTTTTGCTAACATCTACATGCCAGGAGCTGCAGTGTAGCACCAGGGAGACAAAGGAACCCACCAGTGCTGAAAAGCACCCATCTCCGAGCCGGCCACGTCCATTCGTTTGCAAATTAGGTCCTTTTCTCCCTGCTGCCAGCTGCGGGTTTGAAATACTGTGAAGCAACCTTCCCGTCCTTGGTGGGGTGCTTAAAAAAACTTACAGAATATTTCTTACCAATATAACATATTTCATACATCTATTTCTCACAAGCACGAATTATCTAAAATACACATAACAATTCCATGAGTCTATCTGCATTCAGCCAGGTCCATGTTAGCAGCATTCATTTGCTCACAAAGTCTCCTCAGGCCCAGCTCTTGTGGCCTGAGGCTTCAGCTCCTTCAGCTCCTGGTGCTCAGCTGCTCGTGCTGAACCAGACGACTCGGAGAGAAGAACACAGTCCATCCAATTCCTTCTGGGACACAGAGAGGGGAGGCTGTGGAAACAGGAGCAGTGTTTGGTGTGGACTCCTCTCTGCCCTGCACGCCTTTCAGCGCTTTGAACCAGCCAAGAGCTTTCTCCAAGAGTGCAATGGAGCAGCTGTTCCTGCTGCCGGGTCTGGCTCTCTCCAGTCTCTGACCTTGCCTGCTTTTGTCCCTCTTGCTGTGCCCTCTGCTCCCCCAGGGCTCGGTGGCTGCTGCCCAGGACTGTGGGACTGGCACGGATCCAGGGGTCGAGTCCCTCCTTTCTCTGCCCTTGGAGCTGCCTTTTCCATCTGGAAGCTCCCCATGGACAGGGAGTCCCCAGCTCCGTTCCTTGCACAAGCTCCAGGAGCCCAGGGCTGCCATCTCAAGTCCCTGCCGGCCCTGGGGGCTCCCAGGTGGGCACAAGTGGGGCAGCAGAGCCAGCAGGGAGCCTGCGAGTCTCTTCCAGCCCTGTCTGCTCTGAGTTTGGGCCTTGGAGCCTCAGGTGGCCAAAGGCCGCTGCTGCTGGTCCCCCTGTGTGCCCCCGTGTTTAGCAGTGCTGCTCCATCAGTCTGTGCCCAGCAACGGGGAAAAGCCTCAGCCCTGCAGGGCCAGGAGCTGCCGGGCTCTGCCTGAGCAGCTCAGCCAGAGGGAAGGGAGCTGCTCCCCACGGGAACCAGGAGCCAAGGGCTGGAGCACCTCGTTCTGGGGCAGAGCCCAAATGCTGTGAGGGAGTAACAGAGTTATTCACGTGCACGGGTGTGTCAGCTCTGCAGGTGATGTGCCTGCAAACACATGGTTCGAGATGTGCAAAAGAATTCTGCAACTCTTGGCTGGACCGGGATGTCAGCAGTGCTGAACTCCAGCTTAGTCCAAAGCAAACACCTGACACCTCTGCTCATATCTGCTAGATTTTTTTACCTCGGGGTATCCAGAGAAAAGTAAACGGAGGAGTAAATATTTTCATTGTTTATCAGAAATGTATCTCATTTTGCTGAACATTTCTTTTTCAGGACGTGTTATCTGCTTAAAAAGAAAAAGAAAAAAGAAAAAAAAACCCGAGAAAAATATGAAAGAGAAAAAAAAGAAACAAATGTGTAGTGAAAATCTTTTGTAATTTGGATTAAGAGGTAACTGATCTATTTAAAAGGAGAACTCATTTACTTTGTGCATGTTCTGATGGCCTGGATCCATCTTACGGACTGACCTCAGCATCTGTTTTTTAAAGACTTTTGGTTTTGTTCCCTATATTAAGATTTATTTTTTTTTAAATTGGAGTTGAAGCAATAGGAGGATGAGAGATGGATTGTGCACAACTGTGTCTTGAGAACAAAAATATTGCAGTTTGAAACTTGGACCTAAAGTATTGAAAATGAAACTTACAAATCCCAGTGCATTGTGTGACAGCAGCTTTTCCTATAGGATGTGCAGCATCACAAAGACTTCATCAGTGGGGTTGGGAGTGCTTGGAGCTTTGTCCTGTGCCACTCTGGGATGTCATGAACCAGGACTTCACCTGCCACCAGCCCAGGTCACCCTCTGCCACCGCAGCTCCTTGGGCCTTGTGTCCCCAGAGCAGACACAAAGTGTTTCTGCTGCTCCCCCTTTGCACAAATCCACAGAGCGCTGGGATTTTTCCAAGGCTCGTGTCTCCATTGGGCCATATTCCCAAAGAACCAGCAGCACATCCTGATGAATACGGCGAGTTACGTGGATGGTTGTCAGCTCCACTTCCTGCCTAGAAATCCTGAAATTGCTTCTAAATGCTGCTCCTTCAGCTCCTGGACACCTTCTCACACAGAGATGGGAAAAAAATCTCCCGGCCACCGGCTAAAAGGTGAGTTATGCCCAAGTTAGAGCTCTGTGGGAAATCTCTCTCCCTCCCTGACGTTTGAATGTATCTGTACATGGGGGTGTGCATGGATGTGTCTTGTATACAAAGGAAGGAGCGTGCAAGCAACAGGACTGACACATTCAGTGTCCATGCTATTCCATACCCATGGGTACAGAGACATTATGGAAACCCTGGCACAGACAGGGCCTTCTGTCCATGGGTACAGAGACATCCAAGAGCCCCTGGCACACACAGAGCCTTCTGTCCATGGGTACAGAGACATCCAAGAGCCCCTGGCACACACAGAGCCTTCTGTCCATGGGTACAGAGACATCCAAGAGCCCCTGGCACACACAGAGCCTTCTGTCCATGGGTACAGAGACATCCAAGAGCCCCTGGCACACACAGAGCCTTCTGTCCATGGGTACAGAGACATCCAAGAGCCCCTGGCACACACAGGCCTGGCAGCACAGGTTGATTTCCCCACAGGCTGCAGGAGATTAGAACACAACATTTGCCAACACTGACTGCAAGCCACAGCTCTGGGTGCTCCCCATGAACCTCAGCTCTGGGACCACTGTCTGCCCCAAGCTCCAGGGACTGCAGTGGGAGCCCGGCCGGGCTCTGCCCTGGGGCCATCCTGCAGGGACAGCTGCAAACAGGGAGCATTCCCTTGCCACAAACAGCCAAGCCAGGGCTGCAGGGCAGCTGCTCTAGCCCGGAGTGCACTGCTGAGTGCTGTGCTCTGGGGCTGGGGCTCCCCGCACAGGGGACTGGACTGGTGTGCCAGAGGAGACAGAGAAGCTGCAGCTTCAGCCTAATTGAGGGGGGTGCGTGGGCTGGGAAGAGTGGGGAGGCTCAAGGGGATTCACAGAGCTCATCCTGCTGCAAGGACAAGGAAAAGGGAGTGGGAACTCAGCAATGAGGAGAGCTGAGGGCTGGAGAGCAGCTCTGAATGACACTAAAATCCCACTGCACCTCTGAGACATTGCTGCTCCTCAGCCAGTGACAGGATGAGTCCCTAAGCCTGGGGCTCAGCCTTCCTCGTGGTAAGGGGCATCAAGGAAAACAACAGTGTGATGGGGACTGCCATGGGCTGGGAACTCACTGGGGGAAAAGAGGGAGCAGTTGGGAAGTACAAGGCAGGTGGGGGAGAGAACTGTTCAGAGAAGGGCTGAGATACAGCATGAGCAAGCTGCAAAATGTCATTTGGGGTCATCCCAGATTGATTTCCTTTCAGAAGCTATTGAACAAGTTTATTTTTTGGGTGGTGTCATGTTTTCCCTGGGAGGTGTACATTCTGCAACCTTGAGCTGTGTTGCTGAAATGCTCCAGCAGGTCTGTGCTGCAGGTCACCCCATTTCTTCTTTGGCTGATTGCGGCCCGGTGCTGAGCTCCAGCAGAGCCCTGGCAGAGCCCAGAGCAGCCTCAGCACCCGCAGAGCCCGGCTGCAAGGAGAGAAACCAGAAAGGGCCTGTCAGCTGAAGGCTCCTGTCCCCTTGTCCCAGCCGTCCGCGGTGCCCAGGCCATGCTGGCCGTGCCCAGAGCTGTGCCCAGAGCTGCCCATCCCTGCTGCCTGTGGGAGCAGAGCAGGAGGGCAGGACATGCACCCAGCCTGCAGCCGGCCACGGCACATCCAGCCCTCAGCAGCTGCCCAGAGCAGGATGCTCCCGTGCTCGCTGCCATCTCCCCAAAGCTCTGATCCCACCATGCCAAGCAGACGGGACCCACCTGACACCATCCCCCGCTGGAAGAGAAGCTGGTCCCAAACGATGTCCTCTGTGGATATTCTCAGTTCAGTCAGAGAGAAAAAGAGAATGTTTTCTAACCAGGCGAGAGCCTGGGAGACAGTTGGGAGAGAATGTAAATAATTCTCTAATCTCTCTTGTTGTTCACATGGTTGATAGATATGTTCTGCCACAGTGCGTCATTCACTGCACACTAATGGTGTGAGATGTTTTTACTCTAGGACCAATGAAATTAGTCCGCACGATGTTCTCTATAAGTAGAGTGGTGCATTTGAAATAAATCAGAGTTCATTCTCTTTGCCTTTGATTTGGAGTAATTTTCGTTCCTGTCCTGCTCTACGGCGACACTGCTCTACCAAGATTGTGGCCCCCAAATCCATCAGTATTTATGTCTCCAGCTGCTTGCACCAATGGCAGGGAACGTCCTCAACAGTGCTGGGGCACCAAGTTACCTTCCACAGGTCATCTGACAGTGCCTTTTTCTCCCTGTGCTTCCTGTCTTTCTCCTTATCTTCTACTTTGAATTTTGACAGGATTTATTCTTATTTTCTCTTGATCAGTGCTAAAATGCATGTTTCTCTTCCAAGTTTCAGTTTGTTTAGTGATCCTGTCAAGCCTTTTCTCAGAAGCCTTTTTAATGAAATTGAGAGTCAATTTCAGCAATTTTGGTGATTCCCTGTGTGATTTACACAAATCTCCTGTTAATTAGGGCACCACTTAGGAAGGTACAAAGAGAAAAAGGATGTTTCTGCATGTCAGTTCAGTAATGGAATATTCATGGATAGAGAGAGTGATTAGCTGAATTTTACATGTACTCCTAACCTGAAAGTGCAACAGCCAACTTGGGGAGAAATTAGAGCCAGATCTCTTCTTCTACCAGCCTGTATTCAAATGTAAAGGAAATAGAGCAGGGTGAGAATGTTAGTGCTCAGCTCCTCAAGTGCCTTGTTAAGGTGTTGTTAGAGTAATGGAGATAAACATCTGGGTTCCCATTCCTAATTGTCAGTTTCATTAACTCTGAAAACAGCAGAGATGTGCACATCACACTTATCAATCCATTTGGGGATGTTTTAGGTTTGTAATGTAATAGCTTTTTAGATCTCTAGACAATGCTTCCAGGAGTCTAAATGACTGAACGACTCTCCTTTTCTCCTCAGTCTTTGCATTCCTGTGCACCAGAGATCTTCAGTGAATGAGTTCCACTCTACTCCAGGCTGAATCTCTCAGCTGTGTTTACAGTGGTTGTCTGTGGGTCTCTTCTGCACAGCGCAATTTTACAATCTTCATTCCTTTTAATCTCTGTTTTCCCGCTCTCTGTGTTATCACACTTGTTCAGCAAGTTTTCTTTCTAAGAATACTAATCACAATATCCCAAAGGAATAAAAAATGGTTGGGTATTTGTTCTCCAAGTATTTACAAAGGAACGATTTAAAAAACCTGTATAAATGCTGGATGTAAATTGCAAATAAAAATAAACTTGAGAGTTCTCCCAAAAACCTTAAGAAAAATACCCCATGTATTCAATAAAAACCAGATAATTCATCTGCAGAATAGGAAAAGGGGCATGTTCTAAAAGAGAAAATTTGGACACCAGTGCTGCACAGAATTAGATGCTTTCAAGCTTTTTGCTCTTCAGGGGCAGTATCATTCTCTGAACTGCAATGCTCTGCGCATGTTCTGCTCACCATGGCAGCTTTCTGCTCTCCCCTGGTACAGATCATCCTCCCAGCAAAGGGTGAGTGCAGCCACCACAACTCCCAGCACCTTCCCACCCAGCAGGAACCTGAAGGAGAGAGATGGCTTTCACCAACTGCTGCGTGTTCTAATACTGCCACCTCTCAGCTGCTGAAAGCCTGAATTTCTGTGCCTTTTTCTCCTTCCCCAAATGTTACATTTTGCACCCCAAACCTGAAAACCATTCCTCTCATCAAAGAGGAATGTCTACCTCACCTGTATTTCTATGCCACCACTTGGCTCAGCCTCCTTTCCTTAGACCTACAACTTTTTTTCCCAGTGTGTGAAATGCCTGCTCTTTAGAAAGGCATATTCCAGAATTTAGCAGAACAGCAGGGGTGATGCATGGATTGAGAGCAGCCCTGTGGGGAAGGACTGGGAGATCCTTGAGAAGGAAACATTGGCTATGAGCTGTGTTTTTGCAGCCCTGAAAGCCCTCTGTGGCTGTGTCTAAAGAGGGATGTCCAACAGGTCAAGGGAGGGAGTTCTGCCCCTCTGCTCGAGGGAAAGCCAGGAACAGGATGCCCATGGCTGTTGTGGATGTGCCCTCATTGGGAGTGCTCAGGGTCAGGTTGGATGAGGGTCTGAGGAGCGAGGTCTAGTGAAGAGTGGCCCCGAGCATAGCGGGGGTCTTGGACTAGATGATCTCTAAAGGTCCCTTCCATCCCCACCCTTTCTGTCATTTCATCATTTCAGGGCCCACGGGACAGGAGAGAAAAAGAAATGAAATGGGATCATGGCAGCAAGTTAATGGGGGGATATTCTGGGCCACAGATGTGCAAGGAAGTCAAGATCAAACCAGCACCTTGGCCAAGAGTCCTCTTGAAGCATGAAATGCACCTCCTGGGGTGCATTAGTTACCCCAGGGAAAAGGGAATATTTTGGTACTCTGAAATTCCAGCTGCTGCCTGCACATTTAGACCGTTAAAAGTCCAATTCCAAATGAAATGGAATATAACTGCATATTTTAGGAGGCACTTTCTCAAGCAAGGAGATACACCCTCCCCATAACAAGACAAAGAAGTCCTGATGAACAAACTTCTGTCTTTTTCCATGTGTATTGTTAAGCACCAAAGTATGGCAATGGACATCCTCCATTTGCACAGGTTTGAAGAGAGATCTCTGCACCCTGAGGCAGAGCCACATGGTGGTTGCACACAGCATCCTTGCCTCACACCAGCCAAGCCTCAAACCAGGAGAAGTTAGTTCCAAGTGAAGAAAGAACTGCTTGGGCTGATGACTCTCAGGGATGACAATAGCCAGAGGCAGGAAGGGATGATGGCACAGCATGGCCCACACGGTGATGGGTCCTGGGCTCTCCAGAGTCACGACAGGGTTCCTCTGGCCCTTGTACCCCACTCTGCTGGGACAGCAACTCCAGGTCCTTCCTGAGGCTCTGGAAAGGAGCACAAAGGCACTGAACTCCAGAAACACAGAAACTTGGCAAGTGGAGAGGGACCCGGCACTGTGGGCAAGTGCCAGTGGGAGTGGATGGGGCTGGAGAAAAACATTCCTTCCTGCTTCTCCCTGAAGCAGGGACACAACCCTGTCCCACGGGGGGGGGACACTCTCACCCCGGGCTGGCCACCAGCACCCAGGTTCTCCAACTCCCAGCAATGCCATGGAAAGGCAGTGACAGGAGGGGATATCATCCAGCCACAGGCCGTTCATGCTGGCAGCTCCCACCACTCCGCTCCTCACAGAAAACCTTGGCAAGGTGTCAGGAGCAGGGATGAGACACGGCCATGGACACATGACACAGGTGGCCAAGGCAGAGCAATATGGAAGTGCAGAAGTTTTCTTCTTTCTCCTATCAACATGCACTGGCATGGACATGGCCTCCTGATGGAGGGTGACATCACCGAGCGCAGGATTGTGACATGTCCCGGCTCGCTGCTTAAATACAGACGTGGGCAGAGCCGGTGCCAGTCTGGCTCTGGCCTGAAATCCTACCGAGCCTGACTGCAAGGTGTGAGGGTCAAGCCAGGTTTCTCTGGTGCTGAGTGGTGCCTGTTCTTGGCAGGTCCCAGTGCCAGTCCTAGAGCAACCAGCAGGGTTTCCCCAGCCCTGCCTGGCTGGGGCAGAGCGTACCTGCAGCACAGAGAGGAAACGTCCCCTGGTCAGACGTGGGCAGGTGACAGGGCTTTAGGGAGGTGGGAGGGTGTCCTCCTTCCTCCCCTCTCCTGCAGGCTGTGACACCGGCAACAGAGAGCAGCTCCAGATCCTCAGCCCTCCCCAACGTGCTGCAGCAGCCAAATATGGCCACAGAGACAGATGGCAACTGTGCCATCTGCCAAGACACCTGGGATGACGTGGCTTCTACTCTGCCCTGTGGCCACCAGTTCTGCCGGAGCTGCATCCTGTGGTGGGCACAGACAAATCCATCATGCCCACTGTGCAGAGGAGCAGTAGAGACTATCAGGTTTTCTGATGATGCCGGTGACTCTCTAGAGATTGTCATCACAGCCCCTGAGCAGCTGCCAGCAGCCACGAGCTCATCAGAGCGAGCTCCCGGCGGCCAGGACGAGATCAGCCCCCAGGGCCCTGTGCTGGCCCATCCCTCTTCTCCTCAGGAGACACCAGCCAGAGCTGTCGGCGGTGTCCTGCCCAAGGTCTGGGCAGGACTTTTCCGTCGACGACAGGAACTTCTGGACCCTGTGCGGACTTGGCTGAACCAGAGGATGGAGGCCATCCAAAGGAAGCAGTGGTGGATGGCAAGGAGCACAGAGTGCCATCCTGTATGTTCTCTGTGTGTGTGGGCCAGACCAGCAGGACATGATCCAGAGTCTGCAGGGCTTCCTGGAGGAACACACAGTGCCACTGGTCCAGGGCACCATCGACATCACTGTGAGACACTGCAGCTCAGGGGCGCAGAGTCTGCTGCACTCCCACGCTGCCGCAGATGAGGATGACAGCCCAGCAGCCAGCAGCTGCTCCAGCAGCTCCAGTTCCATCTTCTCCAGCTCCCCCAGCCTCTCCAGACCCAACAGCCACAGTTCCCCCAGCTCCTCCAGCCCAAACAACCCCAACTCCTCCAGCTCTAACAGCCCCAGACCCAGCTCTTGGACTCTACCCAGCAGCCCTCAAGTCCCCACAGAGGAAGAAGAGGAAGCTGCCACAACGGAGGCCACCCCCAGCAGGGGTCAAAGCCATCCCCCAGTTGTGCCGGTGTCCCCAGAGCAGGACCAGCCCCAGGATGAGGCAGGTCCCTCTGATCCATCTGTCCAGAGCACCAGCCTCAGACCCTCTGGTCCCACCCAAGGCAGGCACTGCTTGCCTGGGTGGCCCCGGCGGTCCCTAAAGAGAAAGGCCTCCAACTCTCCCCACCCCTGCAAGAGGCCCCCCTGCCAGTAGAACTAGCAAGGCTCTTCAACTCCTTCTTTTTAGAAAAATAAATTGTTGTTATTTCTTCCAAACAGTCTCTGCGCTCTGCTTCCTCAGCCTTCCCCTTGTGCCCCACCGTGGGTGGCACCCATGTCCTGTGGGGCACCAGCCTTGCGCCCAGGGCCATATGGGCAGCTTAATTGTCTACAAGGCCATTCTTGCCTAAGAAGAAGTTTCCTGGACTTTCATTCGTCTCAATGTCAATTCCACTCTTGGAGTTTTTCCCAGCTTTGTCCTTCCCAAGGCCGTTTGTGCTATAATATCTCAATACTCCATCCTGGATCTCATGAACATCTGCAAACAGCTGTTTTGTGATGCTAATTACATATCACTTTCCTCTACTACATTTTAACAAATATTTTCTAAAATATCGATATAGTTACAATTATTGGCACAAATCATATTCATTTATCACATCTCTATCTGGCTTTGTTTGAAGGTGTAGGCTCAAAGCAAACTCCCCTAGTTCCTCCCTGAGCCCTGGCCAAGAGGAGGATGAAACCAGATCTTCCCGCACTAGAAGTTATGGTAGCTTGTTTATTCAACAGTATAAAATCTGGGCCCTCTCACAGCAAAGTTGGCGGCCTCGCCTGAGGGTGGGCGAACCACATAGGAATTCCCAGTGACTGGGAGTGCTCTTCAATCCCTTGGTGTGACAGGGCATCCCCAGCTGACGTGTGTGTCAGGACAATGGTCAAGTATGAGGGTAACTGGTGATGTATCTTTCTGAATCCCTACAGGCACTCTTTTCTAGTAATGATCAGGTGCATTGCTTAGCTTATCCTTTTGTACTTCTGTGCTGCTTTGCCCTACAGTCAATGACACTTCTTCCTTAAGCTGGGGTGGGTGTCTTTGGTGCTGACCCTGCCAGCAAGCCATTCCCTTCAGAATTGGACTCGGTGGATCCCTTCCAACACAGAACATTCTGTGATTCTGTGATCACTTCTACAAAGTTTGCTCAGAATGAGTTTCAGCTAAAACACTTGGAATTCTTTGCTGAAATTAGAGTTGGTAGATGGAAATCTTGTTGGTAAACAATGGAGGGAGAGAACAGCTTCATGTGGTTTTTGGGGCGTTGCCCCAATTTTGTGGGTTCCTCCCTCCATTTTGGGATTTCACACCTCCGTTTTGGGGGTCTCCACCCACCCAGCGATTTTGGATTCCACTCCTTCCCCTTTGGGGTCCCCCTTTAATTTTGTGCACCCCATCCCCATGTTCCACACATGCCCAGCGGCCCCAGTGTGCACTGAACGGCCAGCAAGGGACTGGGGAATGCTGGGACCCACAGTGATGTCAGTCATCCCTCCTGGTTACACATAGGACTCCTCGGCCCTTTTTGGGGTGCCCTGGAGTGCCAAGGCCACGGGGAGGAAATGTCTTTGCTGCCATGCTGGGCAGGATCTTGCCTGGCCCATTATGGCCTCCTGTCCCCTGTCTCTCATTGTCCTCTGACAGCCCCTGTGTCCCTGCACCCCTCTCAAGAGCAGGACTTTGGTGCCAACACCCCCAGGCTCCAAATCCACGCGTTGGCTCTGTCCCTATGGTATCCCCACGCGGCCGTTGCGCCGGGGCCGTTGTGGCGACAGCCGGCGAGCAGCGCCATGGCGGAGCTGCCGCTGCCCGCCGGGCTCAGAGCCAGCGCCTTCCCCGCCAAGCTGTGGCGCCTGGTGAACAGCCCCCGCGTCCGCTCCGTGCGCTGGGACAGCCGGGCCCGGGGGCTGCTCATCCACCGCTCCCTCTTCGAGCGGGAGCTGCTCAACCTGGGCGACGCCCGGGGCCCGGCCCCACACACCTTCAGGGCCACGCAGTTCCGCAGCTTCGTGCGGCAGCTCTACCGCTACGGCTTCCACAGGGTGCCGGGCCGGGTTGGCTCGGTTGTGCCGGGCGATGCCGACAGCTGGCTCCACTACAGCAACCCCTGCTTTCGCCGCGACGGCCCCGACCTCCTGCTCCGCATCAGGCGCCAGAGCGCGGCCAACAGGCAGCGGCCGGCGGCGGGGCGGGAGGGCCGCGGCTCCCAGCAGCTCCCCGGGGCGCGGCCCCTGCCGCACGGGCGGAACGGGTGCAGCCGCTTCAAGCCGCTCTCCAGGGAGCGGCCGTCGCTGCCGCCCGGGCGCCCGCCCAGCGGCTTCCACCTGCTGCACAGGGACCGGCCGGTGCCGGCCCGGCGGGAGGGGCCGAGCCGCTTCCAGGAGCTCTATGGGGAGCGGCTGCCGCCTGCCGAGCGGGAGCTGCTGCGGATCCCGCCCTGCGGCTTCTTCGGTTTCTACGGGGAGCCGCTGCTGCCGCTCGGGCGGGAGGGGCCTCGCAGCCGCTTCCAGCAACTCTACGGGGGGCAGCTGCCTCTGATCGACCGGGAGGTGCTCGGGATCCAGCCCTGCGGCTCCCAGCAGCTCCACAGGGAGCAGCAGCCCCCAGCACACGACCCGCGAGGTAGGAAAAGAGTTGTAGCCTTGCTTTTCCCCAAAAGGTCCTGAAAAGTGACTGTTTGAAGTATTTTTCCACAAGGCTCTGTCATTCTTGGCCCAAAATTCTCCAGCTTATTTAGAAGGGGCACCTAGAAAGGCAAAAGATTCTCTGCCTGGTTTTCCTGCCTGCTTCCTGTGATGGTTGATCCAAGGCAGCAACAGAGATCTGTGTCCCAGAGCCACATTGTGGAGTGTGACCAATGTCTTTGGATTCTTGCAGCCACCTCGGGCACTTCAGCCCCCAGTGCTCCACCTGGCAGTGCAGGTTGTGCAGCATCGACGGCCTCCGGCTCAGCCTGGAATGCACCTGGTGAAGAGCAATTGCCACCAGGGGATCTTGGCATTGCCGTCGAGCAAATGATCCGGGAGATCAGGAGATCCCTGCCTGAAAGGTCTCCCTCTGCTCAGGTAACCCATTGGAGGGGAATGGAAGAGGCTGGGCTGAAAGCTTTTGAACGCTGTTACATGGAGAAGGAGAGTAACCATATCCTTGAAGTGATTCCAGCAAAATACTGAATGATCTTTAGTTTTCTTTTTTTTTTCTATTGTTCTTTCAAGGGCAATATGAATGTTGCCCCTGAGTCTTCAGGAGGGGAGCCTGTGAACCGGGCTGCAGCAGAGGAAACTTCATCTGGCACCGAGAGCTGCGAGAACAGTTCCCCAGAGCCCGAGGAGCCTGGTAAGGACAGAGCCCCGTTGGTTTAGAGAGGTGTGAGACGGCTGCTCTGAGCCTGCCTCTGGCAGGAAGGGAGACAAGAAGAGTTGAGCTCTTGTCTGCAGGGTTGGTGCTTCCTGGTGCCTTTAGTTCAAAGGCACATGCACAACCTGCCCGAGCTCTGCCCTCCACGCTTCGCCAGAGGCTTGGGCACTGAGTCCTCTGCTGTGGCAAGAGAGCAGGGAATAAACCTGACCTTGTGGGAGTTGTGCCACCAAGCTGGGTGTCCCAGTCTGGTTCATACCTCAGCCCCCAGCAGCCTTCAGCCATTTCAGTGAGGACTGAGGTCTCTCTGTCACTGGGACTGTCTGTGTTTCAAGCTCTCGTGGGTGCCATTTGCACTGTGGGTGCTGAGACTTTATTAGAATACTTAAATATTTACACAGTTCCGTTTTGAAAACTTGGAAGGATCCCTGTTCTTTATAGAGCAGGCTTCAAATTGCCAAGTGAGAGTCTGCCTTTCAGGCCATCTTTTAATGTCCCTGATAGAAGGACAATTGGTGCTCAAGGGGCGCTTGCACAAGGGCCAGTATTGTCTCAGTGTTCCCTTTGCTTCCCAGATCCCGTGTGATCAACATGTCCAGGAGGGCTGCCCTGTGTGCCAGGAAGAGACAGAGGGAGAGCCTGTGACCATTGGGCAGGTAGAATTCCTCTGTCTCTAGTTATATTTCTAGATGTGTATAGTTCTATTTATTGATATATGTAGTTGTATTTATAGGTTTATGTAGTTATATTTATCTATCTACATAGACAGAGATTTGTCCAGTTATTTTATTTTTAGTTTTAGGTGTATATATTTATATTTTTAGATGTGCAGTTATAGGTGTAGATGTCCGTAGTTGCATTTATATATGTGTACAGTTATATTTACATATAAATAGTTATATTTGTAGATAGGCATATTTATATTGATATATGGGGGTTTAGTTACATAGATTGATATCTGTACAGGTATAGGCCTCTTTTTAACCTCTTCCCCTGCTCTGCTTCCTCCCTCACCTCTTGCTTTTCCCCCGTGCCCCCTGTGTCCCCTCTCCCTGTGCTGGGTCCGAGCTGGCGGCCGGGCCGGGCGGAGCAGCAGTTCCAGCCCCGGGTGTCCCTGGAGCGGTGGGAGCTGCCGGTGGCCCCAGGCAGTGTCCCCTGAGGAGCTGCTGAAGGACGGTGAGACTGAGGGGGCTGAGGGGGCGGTGACGCTGAAGGGATGGTGACCCTGAGGTGCTGCTGGGGCTGAGGGCTGTGGGGCAGCCGAGGGCGATGGTGGCACTGAGGTGACAGGGAAGTGGCACAGGCCGAGGGGTGGCGGGGCTAGGGGGACGGGATGGGTCAGAAGGGACTGAGGGGCTGAGAGGACTGTGAGGGGCTGAAGAAACTGAAGGGGGCTGGGGCTTTGCCGAGAGCGTGGCGGGGCTGAGGCAGGGACCACAGAGGGCTCCGGGACCACAATTGCTTGAAAAGGAGACTTACCGTCACTGTCACGAGCATGTGCAGGAGGTGCTTTGGCTACTTGGTGTCCAATTCGACCCCAAAAAGATTCTATCCCAAGAAAGTAATTTTCAACCTCAAAAATGTTTTCATTTTAAGAAACAAGGAACGGCTCAACACTGAAATGGTTGTAGTTGCAAGGAAACGCTGTTACAAATGTTGGTTTATAATATAAAGGAAGGAAAAATCTTTGGTTAAAAAAAAAACTAACAAAGAAAGATATATGAAATAGTAAAATAAGAAACAACCCAAAAACAACCATAAACCAAACATGCACCCATCCACCACCATCACTCCCCAAAACAAAAATAATTCAACCAACCAAGGTACCAAACCCAAACTAAAACCAAATATATCCAAGGAAGTAGGGACTAATATAAAAAAAAAAACCAAAAATAACATTACTGTAGTAATTTTAAGCCCTGTGCTAGCTTTCACCATCCCCTTTCTCTTTTGAAAAAAGGCTCAGAAAACGTTTCTCTTAGCACTAGTTTTAATGTTCCCTTATTAATGCTTTTCTCTTCAAGCCAGGTCTCCTAAGCTCTCAGAGATAAGCATTATACCCTTGGTAGCTCAGCTACCTCAGGTGGCATAAAGAAGCAGGATGGCTCCTGTGACAGTGTTGGAAACAAAAAGTTTTAATAAAAGGCAAAATAAAAAAGCTCTTTACCAAGAAAACCCGAGCCAGGGCAAGAGGTTCTTGCTCCTGCGAAAACACTTCACAAAAGCGATGAACTCTTTTGTTCTCTTCTTTTTCTAGGGAATTGCTTAGGTGGGACTTTTTGGCTCCTGTCCAATTAGCTATCCTTAAGTTTGAGGTGAAGTCCCCAAGGTCCTATGAGGTGTCTTTTAACCAAACTGAGGAGAGAACCTTCTGGGCTTTTTTCCTTTTTTAAGGAGACAAAGGGTAACTTGTTTACTCCGTCAACAGGGGCCACATTCCTACGCCTGATGTTTATATTTAAGTGTTGTTTGCCTACAGAAGCCGTGCAGCATGAAGGGAGATGCTGGCTGGGGACCCACATCCCAGTGACTGCAATTGCTTGAAAAGCAGACTTACCCTCAGCAGCAGGAACAGGAGCTGGAGCAGGAGGTGTACCACCAGTTTTGGGTTCAAAGTGAGCTTGCAAAGATTCTGCTTGGAGAAAGTAACTTTTGAAAAGTAAGGAAATGCAGAATACTGGAATGGTTATGGTTACAAGGAAAGGCTATAACAAAATGTTAATGGTTTCTAATAGAAAGAATGGGAAAAGACTTTGTTTAAAAAAAGAAAAGGAAAAGAAAGAAAAGAAAGAAAAGAACAAACCCCTTCCATTTCCCCCTGCCACGTGGCAGGTGATAGCCAGTTACCCCAAGGTCCTGGCCGTGCTCCTCCTGGCTGCTGCAAAAATTACCCCTGTCCTGGCCGGATCCAGGACACAGGATCTGCCCTGCGGGTCCTGGCTCTTTCTCTGGCTGAGAGACCCCCATGGCATCTGCCCCGGCAAAAGGGACTTCAGGACAACCGATCACTTATTGACATTCCCCCCTCTGCCCCTGCACATACTGAACTGGCAGGAAGGTGACCCACATGTCACTCCAGGCACACTCTAGGCAGCAAGGACAAAGAAAGTTTTTGAGGGGCCTGGGTCTCAAGGTCTTTTGTTCCAGGAGCACCACCTGTTACTTTCAGATTCTGCTCAGGGATAACCAGTGACCTCCTTTTTGCTCTACACCAGACAAACCATGTGTGGCACATAAACTGTCACTTTTTTTCCCCATTTATTTTCAAGTACATTCTCTCAATCAGGACCATGGTGGCTCCTGCTCTGAGGTGCATTGGCCATCCCTCTAGTACATTGTTTAGATCTTTTTTGAGAAATAGGCTCAAAATGCCACAGGGTTACTTCCTTCATTCCTTCATGCTTGGAGCTAAATATGGAGTTACTGTGCAAGGCAAAGGCACTCACGTGTGAGCAGTGCAAAGGGGTCAGTCAAATCTGGTAACTGCAGAGCAGGGGTTGTCACCAATAACCTTTAAAAGATATAGAAAGGCTGTTGGACACTCTGAAGTCCAGTGTAACACCTCCATGGATTCCTCTAATGATTCCTACACAGGCTTTTCCAATAGTGCCTAACTGGGGATCCATAATCAACACCATCCAGTCATTCCCAAAAAGGGACACAGCTGTGGGCTCTGGTGTTTGACAAATTGCTTCCTCCCTTTCTTTCCCCAAACTGCACTGTCCTTGTGATTGGGACAGCCAGGAAATCAGACATGAGTAGGTATAGAGATGGTCTTGAAAACAAATGCAGGATGTCATTGAAAATGTTCTTTGGATGGTAATATTCAACACATTCTCAACTGCATGCTCTTATTCCCTCTCCCTGTAATGACTGGACAACACTTATTTTTGGTGCCAGCTGACTTAAATCAGGAATAATCTTGGGTAGGGGGGAAATGACAATGAAACCATCATAAACTGAGTATAAAATGTTTATCTACATGTGTCAGTAACTCCAATGTCCAGCTGCAGTCAGCACAATTATCAGCCTGTAATTGTGCTCAGGGCCAGCGTGGGCCTTTCCACGTCAGCTCCTCCTGCACAGCACATGGGGGCCTGGGCTTGCTGCTGGCTTGTTTCCTTTTAGGAGACTGGGATGAGGAAAGGCTGGGGGGTTTTGTCAAAGAGATAATATTTGAGTGACCGTGTATGTGCTGGAAGCCTCACAGACTGACTGGCCCACGACAGGATCACCCAGTGCTGGGGGAGGAGGGGGCTGCACCTTGCTGCCCTGGTTAGGGGTGTTAAGCTGCTCCTTTGCCTAAGAGAGGGCCAAGTGCAGCACTTGTGTGCAGAAACACTTCATTAGCCCTGGTCTGCAAAGCTACTGCAGCAACTGGTGTGGCCAGAGCACCCCTTTCTGCACTTGGAAATGAGTGGAGTCAGTCATGGGACAAGGCAGGGCATTCCCCACGTGTGCCCATTGTGAATTCCCTGTGCCCCGACTGTGTCGCGTCCTGCTCCTCAGTGACATCCCGCCCAGCCTGGAACACGGAACTCCCCGTTTCCAAGGACACGTGGCCATTGTCACCAGCACACAGCAGGACCGGTCAGACCCTTCAGCAGCTGCGTCGAGAGCGGAGGTGTCAGAGCGATAGCGAGTGTTGCTCCAGCTTGGTTGGTTCTAGCACACGCTGTTCAAGAGGCTGATCCACACACTGAGTGGAGGTAATTATTTACAGTTCTGTGCAGAAAGGGGGGGGTTCAGGGACAAAATCACAAAGCCAGCACACAAAGAACCAGAGTGTCTTTGTATTTCTACATTTTAGCAAAGAAAGGAATTAGTGTTCACTGACTGCAAGTTCCCTAGTTCTCTTCATAATTAGTATTCTGTCTGCTGTTGGGTAATGATCCTCTCACTTCTCATGCTCAATAGTCTGCATGCTCAGACTTTCCCTTCTTCTTAGTGAGAGGCTTCTTGAGTAGATAGCCGTGGTCTGCCCCTGCTGGAATGGCCTTTTACCTCACAGGAGGTGATTCAGCACAGTTTCTGCATTGGCTTTATCAGTTTGTTCCTTTCCTTGGGGATTCTGCCAAATGTCCTTGTGCCCATAAATTCTCCATTCTTTGTGTCCACCATTAGTGGTACATCCTTCTTCCCAAGCCTTGCTAACCTCCCCTGTGTCTGAGGAAACTGAAGCCTGTCAAGCCCTGCACCTCCACAAGGCCATTCAGCCCAGAAGCAACCTGCCTTTCAAAGGCCTGGCCATCACTTAGAGCTTGTTGGCTACTTCTTGTTTCATGGGAATAATCTCCCTCCTTGTTGATGAGCCTTGAAAGCCACAAAGGAGAAACATCAAAGAACACATTTTCCTAACAAATATTTTGCGTTTTGCAGATTTTTCAGCAGGATCAGTGGCTGTGTGGGAGCCAGAGCACCCGAGGCAGAGCGGGATGGCGGAGCTGTGGGCCTGGGCACGATCCAGAGCGTTCCGCAGGGCCCCAACCCGCACGGCGTCCCGCAGGGCCCCCAACAGCACTGCGATGCCCGTCAGGGTGACCCAGGGGTCCCAGGACCAACAGGTGAGGGGCAGCTGTCGGGCTCTGCGGGTTGCCAGCGGGTGGGGGCTTGGCCGTGGTGTTGGTGTCAGGTGCTGCTGAGCCCGCGGGACCTGTCGGGCAGGGCTGGGGCCCCACTGGTGCTCCAAGGGCCCCTTTGAGGCAGCTGCCCCGGTGGAAACGACTCACAGGGATGACACGGAGGAGGTGCCAGCGGAAGTGGGAAGCTCTCTGATGGAAAGGGTTCTCAGGGATGTCATTGAGGAGGTGCCAATGGTGAAAGTCAGATGTTCTCCATGCTGGGACACTCAGGAAATTCATGCTCTGGGCATGGCTCTTGGTCAAAATGCATAGATTTCTCATTGTTCTGTCTTTGCCCTGCACTCACCGAACATGTCAGGAGAAAGGAAACGCTCTAACAGTATTTTTTACTATTAGGAGTAGCCATTTCTTTATTCTCAGCTGTGATGCATAGTGGAGAGCTCCAGCTACATGCACACCACTTTCAAAGCTTTTCCAAACAAAGAAATTTCAGCATTTCTAGCAGCCAAAGACATGAATCTTCATTGTTTCTAAATAACATCATTTCTTCAATTAAGTAATATTCTATCTTCGGTATTGATGTCTCCCTTCACATGGTAATTAGTGCACATCTTTCAGTCCATTTATCATAGCTTTTCAGATTTTTTCTCAGGCAATTTTGCCTACGGAATGAAGCAGTTGGATGGCAGTAGTTGTTTTCATTAAAAAATGTACTTAGGCTGATGAACATTTTAACCTCCAGCGGAATGCAATGCACTCTGTACTAAATGATGAGATCAGCCAAGCAACCCAAATTTTGTAATATCTGATTAACCTAGGATAAACTGCTTCCATTTCACACCTGCAAAGAATTGCATCTAGAGCTGAGGACAAGAGAAAGGGTTCTCATGCCTGTTGAGAGTCAAAATTCACCTTATGCAGGTGAAATTCTTCTTGGAGCTGACTCCAGGATGTGCTTCCTTAGTACCAAATCAATCCCAGCATCAGGTCGTGTCCAAAATTCTTGTATTTTTGTCAACCACTCTCACCTGGATTGTTAGCTGAACACTGGCCAGTTCAGTTGTACTCAGGCACTTGATTCCAAGGGAAGCCTGTGCCTATAAATTCCAGCAATTGGGAATGGATGACTTGCTACTTGAACGCTTGGCTGCATTAGAGGCTAAGGGAGGGTTGCTCTCTCAGGGCAGTTTTGTAGCCGGCTGCTTGCAGAGGGAGAACTGTGTCAAAGCAGCCCTTTTTAGTGATGTGCAGCAAGCCTTCGCAAATACAGCTCTTGTTTAAAGTGAAGGGCCTAGTTAATCAGCAGTGATGGAGAGTAGGCTGAAGTTTTTACAGAAAATATCTTTTTCCTTTTAGCCAAATGCCAGTGAGGCATTGCACAAAGGCAGTACGCAGAATGTCCAATTGAATAACCCACTTGGAGGTATGGTTGCCTTTCACATTTTGCTCAATATCTGTAAGACTTTCAACTTGGTAATTCATTTTTGCGGCATATTCTTGGGACAGGGGATCTCTTGTGTTCAGAGATCTCAACTGGAGGTGGTATGCCCTCAGGTCAAGCTTGCAGTCTCTTGTCACTGCATGTAGCCACTGGTTTGTTTTCCCCTGAGAAAGCCTGCCAGTCCTTCCTTGTTCCCATACTGCTTGATGGGATGCAATTTGGAGCATTGAGGTCAAGGTTTGGACCACTCCATGCACCTAAATTCACTGCCTTGGTAGCTAAGCTTTTGATTTTGGAGTATCTAGGCACTGTCATTATCCTTTAAATTTAATTGGGAAATTGAAAGAAAATGACCTTGAGGAAGTTGCGTAGAGAATTTCACAAGGTCAGCATGGGAAACTTTGCTTGATTTAATTTTTTGTCTTGGTCGTTGATAAGCGAGTGTTGCCACAACACTGTGCTGGGTTCTTTTCAAGGAAATGGAAAGGAAGATACTGATGTCATCTTCCCCACGGATTCCATCATTTCCCACAAAGCACAACGTGCTTGGGTGATGTCATTTGTTATTAATCTGCTCTCAGTGCTGTTTCCCCAAGGAGCCTGGCTCCAGGCAGACTCGAGGTGCACATTCCCCGTACAGGCACTCAGTGGTGCTGCCTGCAGCAGTGAGCTGAGCCAGGTACAGCCAGCTGCCCTGAGAAAAGCAGGCTCTCACCTGGCTGTGGCTGCAGTCACCTGCCTGCAGGGACTTCCCTGCCACTGCAAGTGCAGCTCTTGCTCTGCCTTAGCCTAGCGCAGAGCATTTTAAACTAGCATCATGGTGGCTTTCTGGAGAGACAAAGCTAAACTTCAGATTTCTCCCTGGGGACGTTCTGTTTCACATGTGGATGATGATTTGTGTGATTCTTGGTGGTGGTCTACACAGATCCTAAGGGAATACTTAACATTCAGTAACTGGGGTGTGAGGACTGGCAGTAGTGAGACAATTGTGGAACTTGGTGCCGCTTTGGCTTTAGGCTGGCACAGAGAAACTCAGGTGAGACTGGTCTGGTTGCTGGTAGGGTACAGGGTGCCTTTGCAACATGCTCCATGCAGTACCAGTTAGGGACTGGGCTTTGTCACAGAATCAGAGAATCAGAATCAGAGTTGGAAGGGATCCACAAGGACATGCAAGTGCAGCTCTGTCCCCAAGAATCCCACCAGGTGCCTGTGGAACTTGTCCAAATGTTTTCTGAGCTCTGGTGGACTTGGTACCATGAGCAGCCTTGTGGGGAGCCTGTCCCAATGCCTGATCACCCTCTGGGTGAAGAGCTCTTACCTAATTTTCATCTGAATGCTTGGTTATGGTTTCAGGTAATTTTCTTTAGAAGTCATTCAGGGGTATGGTTTTAGGAGGTGTTTTGTTTGAATGCTGTGGGAAGTTTCTCTATCCACATTGGATTGAACTTCTCAAACATTAGTAGTGTCTTCACTCGACAACTGGCATGTTTACAGTGTTCTCAATAATTGAAGTGTGTGATGTTTGTGCAATTAGGTTTGCAGACAAATACCAGAGAGGCATGGTCCAAGGAACAGGAAGTGGAGAAAGGCATTAAAAATTTGACCTACATTGAAAGACTGAAGGAGCGTGTAAAGAAAGGTCAGTCTCCGTGTGTGTGATGGCAAGGACAAAGCTCCCGGATTTCTCACCAAGACGCATGAAGTCTCCATCAGCCACTAAGCAGGAGTTCCTGGTTTCAAAACAGCGCCTGCTGCGTCATATCCCCTCCCTTGACCTGCTGGCCACGCTTCACCTGATGCAGCCCAGGACACGGTTGCCTTTCTGGGCTGCCAGCACACGTTGCCAGCTCATGCCCAGCCTCTCATCCACCAGCACCCCCAAGTCCTCCCCACCTTCATCCCAGCCACCCCAGCCCATCGCAGCATCCCTGCCCAGCAGGGACAGGCCATGTCCCAACCCCAAAGATGCAGCACTTTGCACTTGGCCTTGTTGAATCTGATGAGGTTCCCAGGGCCCTACTTGCCAAGGTTCTCCATGTCCCTCTGGATGGCTTCCCAGGCCTCTGGTGTTGTCAAACTTGCCAAAAATGCATTTAATCCCACTGTCCATATCATTCTTATGGACATCATATGAAATCATATGAAAACCACCATGCATATAAAGAGTTTTTCATAAATACCTCCCCTCCAGTATCACTCCTTTACATGGTATTTTTAATGACTCTTCCTTCCTAATGCTTTACTGTCTGGATTCGTACTGATCTATAAATTCTGAACAAATAGAGTTTCAACAGTCTTGGTACATCCTTTTGAGTCAACTACCTTGCTTCCTCCCACTCCCCATTTGACAATTCGTTTTCTGTTTTTTCTTTACTGAAGTGAAAATACCAGAGCTCAGGAGGGCCCCACACAGCTCTCCAGATTTTGTGCCTGAGAGAAAGAGAACGATGCCCACGAACCCTGCAAAATTCTTCCGGAGACCTTTCAGTACTGTTTCTCAACGACCCATCAGAGACAGGGTGATTCATTTACTGGCTCTGAAGAATTACAAGAAGTCAGAGCTACTCGCCTGCTTAGAGAGAGAGGGAGTTGTGGAAAAAGACATGAAATCCCTTGGAAAGATCCTTCAGGAGGTGAGATCCTGGAGCTGCTGCCTGCAATGCTAACTCTTAGCAGCCTTACTTCAGGTTTCAATTAGAATCTAATGAGAGGCTTAGGAAATGCTCCTTGTTTACATTTTCCCATCAATTTTACCCAGTTTCCACCCAACTGCAAGTCCATGTGACAAAAAGAAAGAAATCCTCAAAACTTGTTGTTGTTTTTCTAGAATAGCTGGCAGTGATGAATTCTTTGTAATGTTGCTTCTCATGTCTTATTTGAACCCTCCCTCTTTTCCTTGCACTGTTGAACTGCTTGATGAAGTAACTTCACAGGGTGAAACTCTCAACTGGGTGAAACACTTAGCTGAGGTCCTTAAAATACCCTGGGACAAGTTTCAGAGGAGAGAATTTTGGTAGCTGCACAGGGCAGTATTTCATTTGAACGGACTTGGTGGCCTCTCAATGGTATTTGCTTCTACTGGGGTCGGTGGGGGTTGCCTTCCAGGGAAGGGTGTTCCAGGCAAATCCTACATGAGAAAGGTGGTGGCTCAACTTTGAGCACAGAGTTTCTTTGCTCTTGTGTGGATTGAGTCTTCAACTTCCTTGGCACCTATTATTTCTCATAATTTTCCAGTTGTCCTTTGATTGCCACTGGTATTTCTTTATTACAGCCATTCATACGATTCACATTGACTGAAGGATGCAGTGGCTGTTTCCTTCCTTGTTCAATAGTCCCCGTCAGTGTAGGCTGTTGCTGAATTATGCAAGCATTAACGTATCAAGTAGCAATATTTCCTTTTTAGCTAGGAAAAAAGCGATGGTAAGATTTCAAAGCTCAGCTCCTTAGAGGGTAAGAGATGAAAGAAAATTCTCCTTTCTCTTTCTTCTTGTTAATGTTTAAGGAGATTTTGAAAGAGTAGTTTCTTGTTTGCAGTGTGAGCTGCCTCAAGATACTGGTTTGCATTCTGAAAGGGCTTTGTGAACAGCACTACATCCTGAAAACGGTTATTCACATTTTTCTTAACTTCATAGGGAGGTTGTGTTATTTTTCCTATACATGAAAAACCAGTAGGGAGAACTTGCTGAGCTCTTACACTCACAGCCCTCCTTCTCTTCCAACACAGCCTTAGTTCTGCTTTTAAGAAGTGAATTCCTGATTCTGGGTATCTTTGTTACTTTTAAGCTGTTGAAGTGTAGCTCTAGGTAGGTTATCTCCTGTAAAAGTTCCATAGGAAGCTGTAGTTTCCTCTGAGCAGACACTTGAGAAAGAAAAGCAGTTCTGTTTGCAGAGACAAATGCCAGCATCCTGTGGTGCTTCATGGGATGATGAAAACATGCCCCGTTAGAGGCCCAGGCTGTGCTCTGCCATGGCAATGTAGCTGGGTGAAACAAGAGGGCAGCAGGAGTCCTCCTGAGGGTGGAAAAATATGGACTTGCTCATGGAGATGATGTTCTCCAGGTCCTACTCAAAAGAAAAGGAAAACAGAAAGGAAAAACCTGGCCTCTCCATGTATTTCAAATGGTGAAGACTGAGAGTTCTGGCATAGTGTACCTTGATTCTCAAAGCTGCATTAAAGACCAAAAAACCTGGATCCCTGGTGCAGGGAGAGGTTTTCAGAACGTCCCTTTTCTTCCATGCTTGCAGCACTTTGGCATTTTCTTACATCCAAATTTCTACAGCCCAAATGGAACACACCTGTTTAATCTTGTTGCCTCTTACATGACAGCTGCTTTGTTCTTCACATCAAACAGACGTCCTGGAGAACTGGTGCATGATTTTCTTTTCAGCTTTGCTTTAGCTTTGCGCTACCAGTTTTACATCTGTAGTCTGCCTTTAGGTGTAGTGAATATTGACCTTTTAAATGTCTGCCCCTAGGTAGCCAGCCTGGATGCAAATGAGAATTCTTTCAGCCTGAAGGAACATTTCTTCAAAGACATTCAGGTTGATTGGCCTGGCTACAGTGAAAGAGATAGAAAGACATTGGAGGTGACCCTTTTTCAGTAAGTTCAGTCAGGACAACAGCCATTTAAAAAAAACCCTCTGGGAAATGAAGGTCTGTTCTCGCTGTGAGGAAAGAGCGATGACTGCTGATATTTTTGCCTTGTAACATGAAATGTTGGACCATCCTTACAGAAAAACAGCTCCATCTCCAAATGCCACCAGCACCAGCCAGTCACTGTCTCTGGGACCTTCTGAAAGAAATGCTCCACCGAGAACGGCTCAGGTATTTTGTGAATTTTTAAACATTCTCTACCCTAGATGATGTTTTATCCCACTTGCTCTTGGGGTCCAAGCTGTGATATGAAGCAGTAGTGTTGTCTTTATAGCATATAAACCCGAAGTGTGTACTTCTAATGGGATTCCTGTAATACTTTTCAAGATGCTTACAATGTCAAACCCTGCAACAAGCTTGCACACATGACTTGTTTCTTATGGTGCATAGGAAACTCTGCTAAGGACAAGATGTGGACATGTTTTTGGTACCTAGCTGTGTCTGTGCAGGGTTCTTGATGATATGGCAGCTCTAGTACCTAAATCATGCACGGTAATGCCAGTGCTACTGTTTGAAGAGAAATCTTAGGGAAGTCTAGCATGAGGACAAATTCCAGTACTGAGGCATTTGTAGGAAACTTGTTTTTCTGTCCTCAGCAGCATTTAGGCTCCCATTTTGATTCAAGCTATCCCATGTGTGAGGAGGGGACTCTGAATCATCAGGGAATACCTTGGACTTGACAGGCTTAAAATCAAGAGATGGCCAGTACAAGAGGGCAAGGAAAAAGGTTTGAAAGAATCTTGGAAAACACTGCATGAAAGGCATATTTTCTATACCTTAAAAGAATTCTCTTTACACAGGAGGGAGGACACAGCTCTGGTTTTCCCTAGCTCTTTTCCCAGCCAGAGCAGGAAATGATGCAGGGCCCAGCATCCTCTTATGCCCTACCTCCATGCCCACAGCATTTCTATCAGCAGGCTGGCACAGAGCCGTGTCTGGCAGTCCTGCTCTGAGCTGCTGATGTGCACGGGTGGGAGCAGCGTGTGCTTGGTAGGGAAGAGGCTGTGACCCAGGGTTTCCTCTGGAGAGCAGCAGGAATGAGACCTGCAGCCAGACTGGGGCTTCTCTCTGTTGTTATCATCTCTGCACTGGACACGCTGTGATCAGCACCGCACCGGCGGCTTCTTGGGGCTGCTTTAGGGAATCGTGTGGGTGTGCGACAGCAAGAGTTGAGTGTGTTCCTGGTGTGTCTAAGCAGAAATAGGGAGCAAGATAAAGCCAACCTGAGCTCCTCATATTTGGGAAGCCTTTGATAGAGGTGCTGAAAGGAATGTCTTTCTCCCAAAGCCATTTAGCTACAGAGTTGGAGGAGAACTTGCTGAATACTCAGGTGAGAAAGTAGGAATGAAATAGTGAACATATTTAGCTGCAGCACCTCCTTGTATGACAGGCCTTTTTAGGTAAGAAAGGTGTGTGTTCAACCATTGCCAGGTCAGAAATGCTGCTTTTTCAGAGCAAAACTAATTGGGATCATCTTTGCAGAAACAGCCTCTGGCTTCTGCCTTTATCAGTCCTGTGAGGACCAAGAAGCAGAGGATTGACCAAGAGCCCAGTGATATCCAGCCAGCAGCTGGTGGCCGCTCTCCTTCTTCCTTGGACCTGCCTTCCACATCCTGCTCACCTTTGAACATGTCTGCAAGTGTCAGCTCCATTTCCACCTCCACCCATGAGGTACCAGAGAAAGATAAATTTCGGACTCCGTCTGGAATCCCAGTGCCTGTCAGGGTGCAGGGGAAGACTCCCAACTGCAAAGGTGAGAAAACAGACTTAGACAGAGTGGAAAAACTCCATCCTTTGGAATTCGCTTGCCATGAGCAAAGCCAAAGAGATGAGCAGAGAGCGCAGGACCCAAGCAGAAGAGGAGTCACACGGTCCAAGTGCAAAGGGTATTGAAGTGATGGACCACTTTTAGATATGCTTCCATTTCATTTTTTACTGGATATCTGTATGGTTTTTTAGACATATCTAACCTCCCATCCACCGGCACCTCCAAGTCCTCCCCACCTTCATCCCCAAGCCTGTCTTGGTGCCAGGGAATGCCCCAACCCCAAAGATGCAGCACGTTGCACTTGGCCTTGTTGAATCTGATGAGGTTGCAAGGGCCCCACTTCCTGGTCCTTCCGGATGGCATCCCGTGCCTCTGGGTTTGGCAAACTTGCTGAGGGTGCACTTAATCCCACTGTCTGTGTCATTCTAGACGTAGCACAGTGCTTGGGCTTACAAACTGGGGAAATCATATAAAAGCATCATGCATAAAAATAATTTTTCATAAAACCTTCCCATCCAGCATCACTCCTTTACCAGCTTTTAATGACTGTTTCTTTTTAATGCTTTACTGTTTGGATTCTTGGAGATCTGTAAATGCCGAACAAATAGAGGCTCAAAAGTCTTGGTACATCCTTTTCAATCTACTCCCTTGCCTTCTCCAAACCTCCAATTTGAACTATTGGTTTCTGGTTTTCCCTCACTTTAGGAGGAAAAGCAGAGGTCAGAGGAGCCCAACAAAGCCATTCAGGTCCTGTGCCTGAGAAGAAGAGGATGATGTCTGTGAGACTTGCAGACATTGACTGGAGCGGTTGCGCTGCTGTTTACGGCCGACCCTACAGGGACAGGGTGATTCATTTACTTGCTCTGAGGGATTACAAGGAGCCAGAGTTACTCGCTCGGCTGCAGAGAGATGGAGTCAGGCAAAAGGACAAGGATTCCCTTGGCAAAATCCTTCAGGAGGTGAGATCGTGGAGCTTGTGCCAGCACCTCTTCCATCATGCTATTCTGCTGTTCATCATTTTACTGCTTCCTCACCTGTTTAAATTAGAGACTTTTCCAATACTCTTTTGAGTTAAGTTCCACTGGGATTTCCTTCTCATAGGCTTTCGTACAATGCACGCCCATTGAAAGATGCAGTCGATCCTTCCTTCCTTTCTAAATATTCCCCATCCACATAGGCTTTTGCTGAATAATGCAAGCATTAATATATCAAATAGGAATATTTCCTCTTTAGCTAGGGAAAAGCATTTTGGAACCTAGTCAAAGGACTCCAATTCCACATGGATACACTTTCAGTTGATCCTACAGTGGCTTTAAGGAACTGATTCCCTGACCCTGTGAAGTTTGTTGCTGTGTTTGCCCAGGGCAGTGGCAGGGATTTTTTCACCCTGAAGACATTCACAATATAATGAGAGCCATGTTTTGCCATCCCAACTGAAGTAGCCCATTTAGATTTCTGTAGTTTGCATAGAGGTGTCATGAACATTTGTTCTCCGAAATGTCTGCCTGTAGGTTGCCGACCTGAATGCAAAGGATAATTCCTTCAGTCTGAAGGAACATCTGTTTCAAGCCCTTCAGACTGATTGGCCTGGCTACAGTAAAACCGATCGAGCGAATTTGAAGTTAATACTTTCTAGGTAAGTTCAGTCTTTTGGGAAGGAAAAAAGCCTTTTCAGAAGAAAGCCCTGGGAAATGAAGCCTAGGTTCTTAGAATATGCTGAGATAGCAGGGACCTGCCAGGACCCTGGCCCTGCACAGGACACCACAAGAATCACACCAGGTGCCCAAGAGTGCTGTCCAAACACTTTCTGGAGCCTTGCTGCAGTGGCCACTGGCCTGGGGAGCCTGTTGCAATGCTCAAGCACCCCCTGGGGCACAAATGTTTTCCTGATATCCTGCCTAAAGCTCCCTCAACTCAGCCTCATGCTGCTTCCTTGAGTCCTGGCACTGAAGGTCTGCAAGGAAAGGACTATGGCAGTTGATATTTCAGCCTTGTAACTTGAAGTATTGGACCATCCTTACAGAAAAACAGCTCCATCTCAGAACCCCACCAGCAGCAGCCAAGCGACATCTCCAGGGCCTTCTGAGAGAGATGCCCCAGCAAGACCTGCTCAGGTATTTTGTGCATTTTTAACATGCTGTACTCTGTATGAAGTTTCAGCAGACTTGCTGGTGGTATAAAAGCTGTGATGTGAATGTGCAGGACCAGGCCTAAGCGTGTTTTGCCTCAGACTTTCTGAGTGCTGTGACAGGAAGGCTGTGATGAGAGGATCCTGCAGGGGTGGAGCAGCACTGTCCTGAGCCAAATTTCTGCTCTGCCTGAAGACTTGAGCTCAGTCCCCCCCCTCAACCCATTCCCTGGAGAAGGCCTCCAAGGGCTGGCTCTGCAGGAAAAATCTCCTGTCCATAAGAGGCTGCACCAGGGCGGGGCAGATGGGGCCCTCTCGCTCTCTTGTCCCTGTCTCTCTGTCACTCTCATTGCTGACTCCAGCTCTGCACTATCCACGTGGCTGCACCAACACAGGATCTGCAGAATGGTGATATTCCCTCAGTCCCTCCTCTGCCTCTCTTTCTCTCCTCCCTCACTCTGCCAGGGCACACACGGCTGTCCTGTTCTACTCCATCCTCAGTTGGGAAGTTTGCTGGGGGTGTGGGGAACTTGTGGCTATGTGTTGTGGCTTGTGAGTCAGCAGCTTTGAGAAGGTCCTTGGGAGGAGCTGAGAGATGATTGAAGGGCACTGAGCAACAGTGAGGGCTCCTTGGTGACCTCTTGTGAAACTCTCTTGTACAAATGTAAGGGCTTGTTAGCCAACAGCTTTTGAGTCTGCACAGCAGGTAGCCTGCTGCATTTAAGACAACTGCACCTAAAAGCACAAGAGTTTCTTGACATGTGGCTGCTGTCTTTGTTCATCCTGATGAGAATTCACAACCAACCATCACACCCTGTACTCTTGCTGGATTTAAGACAACTGCACCTAAAATCACAAGAGTTTCTTGACATGTGGCTGCTGTCTTTGTTCATCCTGATGAGAATTCACAACCAACCATCACACCCTGTACTCCTGGGTTCTAATAGTGAAGCACTAATCTCGTTTCTAACACATGAGACTCTAAAACAGCCAGGTGCCTCTTCAGTAAATCATGTGGGTGTTTGACAGCAAAAGCTGAGTCTTTTCCTGGTGTGTGCAAGCAGAAATTGGGACCTAGACAAAACTTACTGGACCTCCCCTTTGGGGGAGGCTTTGCTAGAGCTGCTGAAGGGAGTGTCTACCTCCCAAAGCCTTTTAGCAGTAGACTTGGAGAAGGACTTGCTATGTGCTAAGATGAGAAACTAGGAATGCAATAGAGCCGATATTTACCTGGAGGTCTTCCATGTTTGACAGCTATTTTTATTTAAAAAACATGTGTTTTCAACCTTTGCCAGTTCACAAATCCTGCTTCTTTAGAACGGGAGCAAAACCTGATCCGGGTCAGAGATTAATGAATTGTTTTGTTATTGTTGTAGAAACGGCCTTGGGCTTCTGGCTTGACCAGTCCTGCGATGAGCAAGAAGCAGAGGACTGAGCAGTAGCTCAGTTACCTCCAGCCAGCACCTGGTGGCCACTCTTCTTCCTGGGTGCTGGCTTTGACATCCCATTCTACTTCCTGCCCGTCTCCAAATGTCGGCTCCATTTCCCCTGCACCCTTTAGTTTCAAGAAATACACAAATTTCTGAGTTCTACAATGACAGCACTCGTGTGCTGAAGACTACCATGTCAAAAAAGATGTGAAGAGAATTCGGGAGGCTGAAGCACTTGTGTCCCTTGGATCTCAATGAAGGTATCAATGTGCAGCTTTTCCTAACTCCAGTGTGGATAATGATGGAGTAAAGATTTGATGATTAAGAGAAGCCTCTGCATGAATTCAGGTGCAAGAAAGACCATATGCCAGAGTCAATAGCACAGACATTATTTAATAGCAAATGTGAACTAGGGAGACAGAAAGCTAAAGGAGGAGATGGGCCAGGTGGGGAGAAGTGCTGAGATGAACACCGAGGTGGGTTGTGCCCGGACGGGCCCTCCCTTCCTGCAGTGCAGTTGCACAGGCTCAGCTGCAGCAGTGGTGCTGCATCCCCTCATCGTATTTGCAGGGCAGGAGGGGAGGGAGAATTGTGTGTGTGTGTATGTGTGTGTGTGTGGTATAAAACACTGGAAAGTGCTGCCAGCTTGTGTCAGAGCAGTGATGTTGGCAAGGGCAGTCAGGCCTCCTGCAGCTCTGGGGCTCTGGGGCAGCCGTGGCCTTTGGAGCAGGCGCGGCAGGGCCCTGGGTCACACTGGATACAGCCAGGGATGCTCCGTGGAAGGCTGAGGGCAAGCCTGGCCCTGCAGGGGAGCAGTGGAGTGAGGCCTGTGCTAGGGCTCTTGCTAGCAAATGTCACTGGGCAGGGGCCAGTAGTCCAAGCTCCCGCTTCTCGGGAACCTCTCAAAATGTTGAAAGGCATCTGTGGTTTTCTTTTCAAACTTATCCTGCACAGCAGTCAGGTGCATCTGGCCTGGGATGCATCCCTGGCATATGTTGTTTTCTGTCCTTGTACTGAATTTTAACTTGTTAAAGATTTATTGCATGTAAGAATTTATCTCAGGATGGTATGAAGTGTTTATTCCCACGTGGAATGAGTTTTTGTCATTCCAAAGAGAGCCAGATCTTCAGGCCCAGAGGAGTAGAAGCTTTGGTGTGACAGTGTTGGGATGTGGCATCTATTCTTCTCATTGCCACTTCATCTTGGATTTGTATCATGAGCTTGATAAACCTCACACCTGTTGATTGGAGGGAGAAGGGATTGAAGAAGGTTTCACTGCCTTCAGTGGCTTTAAGCATTAATGAGTTTTGCCCTCTTTAGGAGCTGCTGTGCTTGGGGTTGTTGTTGTTGTGGTTTCAGACTTGTCCAGAGTTTGTTTTTAGGTCTGTAATACAACAGCCTCAGTTTGCAAACTTCCCAGAAGGATGGTGGCTCACAGAGAAAAATGCCTCCAAAGTCAAACTGAGAGTATTTTTACTGGTTTACATGAATAAAACCAGACTGGCCTGGCTTGGTAACCTCTGAGTCTGCCTCAAGGCTAGTTTAAAGAAAAGGTCATGAAATTCTAAGCTCTGCAGAAATGTTGACATGCCCTAATTTTCTTTTGATTTCTCCTTCATAGGGTAGCCCCAGCTACTCTGAGATGAAGAGCAGGTGCCAGTACCTCCACAAAAAGCTGTCCCACATTCAGCAAGGAGTATCTGAATTTGGCAAGCAGCAAGTGCAGTCCTGGCACCAGTTGTCTGCTTCAGCAAGGAAACATCTATGAACTCGGGCTGTTGGATTTTAAAAGAAGATTAAGTTTTGAGGATTTTTCCAGTTAGGATTGAGTAGATTCTTATTTGTCCAAAAAGTAGGATTAGTTAGCCTAAGATTACAGCATTTAGTGTTGAACTTTAGCAATAAAGAAGTTGCATTATCTTTAACTCCCTCTCTTGTTGTCACTTCTCCCTAAAGAAGTATTTTTTCCCATTCCGGTTGGGGGATGGGCCAACTAAATCTGCTTTCTGAAAAAACCACTTCAAAAGTTCTCTCCCAAGTTTACCCTAAACCAACCATTTTTGGCACCCAATGTGAGGCCCAAGAAAGAAGAAAAACCTGTACTGATTGCATTTTGGTTGTGCTTACTGTGTAGTGGCACAAAGCAGTCAGTACCCATGTTACTTGAAGTGGTAATGACTCTCGGGGTGGGGGCCTTCATGTGTTTCTAGTCCCAAGGCTTGTTTGAAGTTTTAATACCTTTCTAGTCACTAGGATTATTTTCTTATCTAAAACTAGCTCCACTATTGTTCTAACACATAGCTTTTACAGTAGAGGGGCATGGGTTTGAATAGCTATTGTGCTAGGCTCAGTAATAATAATTTATAGGGAGTTTACAAAAGGACTGAGGGCTGTTCAAGATGTATTTGGTTTATAGTTTCTTCATCCTACCCTACATCCCAGTTCCAGTAACATGTTTTGGGGGTTTATTAGAAACTACACCCAGTTTCTTAGAGGAAAAACAAGGGATGAAGCTTTCCAGCCTTTCCTTTCCTTCTTCTCCTTTGAATCTGTTGCGTCCCTTTTTGAAAATGTTTGGCTTCCCCAAATGTTAAAGAGACCACTTTCCTCACATTTAATCTAGTAAGCTTCCTCTATACAGTCTACAGCTTCTCTAGACTGAGGGCTGAGTTGTCCAGAGGAGCTGATGAGACCCCTAACCCAGAAGTCGACCCAAGTGGGGAGAATTCTGAGTAGCATAGAAAATAAGAGAGAATGAGTCAAACTCTGAAAGAATTTTCTGATCCCCCAGCCTATGAAATTTCATGTGAACAAATTCAGAACCCAGATGAGGTGGGAAAGTATCTAGAAGAGAGCTACCGTGATGACTTTACGGAGAAAAAGATCCTTGCAAAAAGCCAGGCCCTAGCCTTTGCTTATCGCACACTGCTAAATACTGTAGAACAGCAGATAGAAGCAGGGGGCAGGGAGACAAATCAAAAGCTACCCCAGTAACTCAGGCTGCAGCCAACACCCCAGCTACTCAGGTTCTAGCTAAACCAAACAGTGAACCTAAGCCTGCAGCTAAACAGACAATAACCCTCAACCCAATCAAAACAAGACCAAATGTGAAAAACATACTCTACTCTGCAGCCGGGAGCCAAAATCTGTCCTAAAACCTTTAACAAAAACTGCCACTAATTAAATCTGCTTTCTAAAAAAAACCCTTCAAAAGTTCTCTTCCAAATTTACCCTAAACCAAGACAACTTGTCATCTCCTGTTTTCTGCCTTTTTTCCCCTTACATTTCTTCACCCACCGGTTCCTGTCAGTGGCTGTTTCTCTTCAGTAGTTGATGGGCTTCTCTTCTTTTTTTCCTGCAATCCCCTACTCAAAATTATGGCTGCCAAAGTAGTGGCCCAAGAAGCCCCTGCCTGTGCATCTGCTGAACAGAAAGTCTGTGCTCACCTTGAAGAATCTCACTAAAACCCCAACGGACTTCCTGCTGCAGTTTGGGTTGTTTTCCCCTTCCTAGGCAGTCTTCATAGTGCTCTAAATAAATAGGTACCCTGAGGGGTACACATTCCAGGCGAGCACCCACTGCACAGCTCCAAGTAGATCTCATAGATCTCATCTCCATCTTCATCACCTCACAGTGGCTATGACTCCTGCATGGAAGAGACAGGCTGCGATGCTGCTTTCTGCTTTTGGTCCTTTTTTTTGGCAAATAAAATATTTTATTTTAAAACATTCAAACCCTGGAGTTTCTTCCTACTTTCACCTACTTGAACTGCCTTGACATCAAAACACTGCCCCCGGACATTACAACCTGGCTGGTGTATGTTTGTGTGCACAGACCAAAGGTGCCACATTGTGTCCGTGCCCCGGCTCTCTGTTAATGTCCATTTCGACTGACGGCAGAAAGGGGGGACTCTGCCAGCTCTGTGCTGCTCGGGGGCCGGGGCTGGGCCACCAGGGCCGCAGAGCTCGCTCAGAGGCTGCCTCAGCCCCGGCCGCCATCCTGTGCGTGGCTGCCTCAGCCCCGGCCGCCATCCTGTGCGTGGTGGCAGCGCTGAGGGCTGTGGGAGGGACGCCCTTCCCCAGAACTGTTTCCCAACTTTTCCTTTCCCAGGAGGGCACTTGGAAATGTTTCTTCTGCCCTGACTTACCCTGCTTCGGCCTTGTCAATACACAACTTGCTGTCTTACTCACTTTACTCTTAGAAGGTTCTAAGAAGAAAATGAGAGACATACTGTGATTATGATGCCCCAAAAAGTAGGCCAGAAAACAGTACTCCATAGTGTAGGGCCTGTAGAGCAGATATTTGGTTTAGTTGACAGCAGAGTGAGGGCAATAGCTCCACCACAAACTCACTCTTCCATTCCTTGCACAGTACAAGCTTTTAAAATTTTAAACTTAATGTACACATGGTACTTTCCTAACCTTCATATTGCAACATATTTTCTAATGACATGATTATGTAAGCCCTTGTAGCACATGTGCAGTTTCTTCACAAGGTGGTCGTCTGTGGGTGACAGCCTGGTCAGAAAGAGAGAAACGACATTCGTTTCCCCCAGCAGCTTGTGAGACCTTTTAGGAAGTTGTACAAATGATGGTAACTTTGTTAGTATAAACAACTTGCAGGTGCAATTGTCTATTCTGTTTTTCTGTTCTTCTCAAGGACTGTTTGTGAGAAAGATGTTTTTGTTAATTAGCCAATCAAGTAGAATGTGTCGAACCTGTCTATAACAGAGAGAGCACTTGTATTCAACTTTCTTCTTCTGCAATTCAGTCTCTGGTGAGCTTGTGTCACTCAGGACTTAATGGTGACAGTTGTCAGCCTCTGGTGGTCGTTTTGGATGAAGGCTCACAAGGCTTCCTTGGGCTTCAACTTTTTTACCTCTGTTTCTGCACATGCTCTACAAGATTGTCTGCTCAAATAGCCAGTGGTTAATTAGCCTTTTGCAGTTAGCTTGTTCTGCTAAACAAACAAGCCTTGGGACTAGAAACACATGAAGGCCCCCACCCCGAGAGACATTACCACTTCAAGTAACATGGGTACTGACTGCTTTGTGCCACTACACAGTAAGCACAACCAAAATGCAATCAGTACAGGTTTTTCTTCTTTCTTGGGCCTCACATTGGGTGCCAAAAATGGTTGGTTTAGGGTAAACTTGGGAGAGAACTTTTGAAGGGGTTTTTTCAGAAAGCAGATTTAGTTGGCCCATCCCCCAACTGGTATGGGAAAAAAATACTTCTTTAGGGAGAAGTGACAACAAGAGAGGGAGTTAACGATAATGCAACTTCTTTATTGCTAAAGTTCAACACTAAATGCTGTAATCTTAGGCTAACTAATCCTACTTTTTGGACAAATAAGAATCTACTCAATCCTAACTGGAAAAATCCTCAAAACTTAATCTTCTTTTAAAATCCAACAGCCCGAGTTCATAGATGTTTCCTTGCTGAAGCAGACAACTGGTGCCAGGACTGCACTTGCTGCTTGCCAAATTCAGATACTCCTTGCTGAATGTGGGACAGCTTTTTGTGGAGGTACTGGCACCTGCTCTTCATCTCAGAGTAGCTGGGGCTACCCTATGAAGGAGAAATCAAAAGAAAATTAGGGCATGTCAACATTTCTGCAGAGCTTAGAATTTCATGACCCTTTCTTTAAACTAGCCTTGAGGCAGACTCAGAGGTTACCAAGCCAGGCCAGTCTGGTTTTATTCATGTAAACCAATAAAAATACTCTCAGTTTGACTTTGGAGGCATTTTTCTCTGTGAGCCACCATCCTTCTGGGAAGTTTGCAAACTGAGGCTGTTGTATTACAGACCTAAAAACAAACTCTGGACAAGTCTGAAACCACAACAACAACAACCCCAAGCACAGCAGCTCCTAAAGAGGGCAAAACTCATTAATGCTTAAAGCCACTGAAGGCAGTGAAACCTTCTTCAATCCCTTCTCCCTCCAATCAACAGGTGTGAGGTTTATCAAGCTCATGATACAAATCCAAGATGAAGTGGCAATGAGAAGAATAGACGCCACATCCCAACACTGTCACACCAAAGCTTCTACTCCTCTGGGCCTGAAGATCTGGTTCTCTTTGGAATGACAAAAACTCATTCCACATGGGAATAAACACTTCATACCATCCTGAGATAAATTCTTACATGCAATAAATCTTTAACAAGTTAAAATTCAGTACAAGGACAGAAAACAACATATGCCAGGGATGCATCCCAGGCCAGATGCACCTGACTGCTGTGCAGGATAAGTTTGAAAAGAAAACCACAGATGCCTTTCAACATTTTGAGAGGTTCCCGAGAAGCGGGAGCTTGGACTACTGGCCCCTGCCCAGTGACATTTGCTAGCAAGAGCCCTAGCACAGGCCTCACTCCTGCTCCCCTGCAGGGCCAGGCTTGCCCTCAGCCTTCCACGGAGCATCCCTGGCTGTATCCAGTGTGACCCAGGGCCCTGCCGCGCTGCTCCAAAGGCCACGGCTGCCCCAGAGCCCCAGAGCTGCAGGAGGCCTGACTGCCCTTGCCAACATCACTGCTCTGACACAAGCTGGCAGCACTTTCCAGTGTTTTATACCACACACACACACACACACACACACAATTCTCCCTCCCCTCCTGCCCTGCAAATACGATGAGGGGATGCAGCACCACTGCTGCAGCTGAGCCTGTGCAACTGCACTGCAGGAAGGGAGGGCCCGTCCGGGCACAACCCACCTCGGTGTTCATCTCAGCACTTCTCCCCACCTGGCCCATCTCCTCCTTTAGCTTTCTATCGCCCTAGTTCACATTTGCTATTAAATAATGTCTGTGCTATTGACTCTGGCATATGGTCTTTCTTGCACCTGAATTCATGCAGAGGCTTCTCTTAATCATCAAATCTTTACTCCATCATTATCCACACTGGAGTTAGGAAAAGCTGCACATTGATACCTTCATTGAGATCCAAGGGACACAAGTGCTTCAGCCTCCCAAATTCTCTTCACATCTTTTTTGACATGGCAGTCTTCAGCACACGAGTGCTGTCATTGTAGAACTCAGAAATTTGTGTCTTTCTTGAACCTAAAGGGTGCAGGGGAAATGGAGCCGACATTTGGAGACGGGCAGGAAGTAGAATGGGATGTCAAAGCCAGCACCCAGGAAGAAGAGTGGCCACCAGGTGCTGGCTGGAGGTAACTGAGCTACTGCTCAGTCCTCTGCTTCTTGCTCATCACAGGACTGGTCAAGCCAGAAGCCCAAGGCCGTTTCTACAACAATAACAAAACAATTCATTAATCTCTGACCCGGATCAGGTTTTGCTCCCGTTCTAAAGAAGCAGGATTTGTGAACTGGCAAAGGTTGAAAACACATGTTTTTTAAATAAAAATAGCTGTCAAACATGGAAGACCTCCAGGTAAATATCGGCTCTATTGCATTCCTAGTTTCTCATCTTAGCACATAGCAAGTCCTTCTCCAAGTCTACTGCTAAAAGGCTTTGGGAGGTAGACACTCCCTTCAGCAGCTCTAGCAAAGCCTCCCCCAAAGGGGAGGTCCAGTAAGTTTTGTCTAGGTCCCAATTTCTGCTTGCACACACCAGGAAAAGACTCAGCTTTTGCTGTCAACCACCCACATGATTTACTGAAGAGGCACCTGGCTGTTTTAGAGTCTCATGTGTTAGAAACGAGATTAGTGCTTCACTATTAGAACTCAGGAGTACAGGGTGTGATGGTTGGTTGTGAATTCTCATCAGGATGAACAAAGACAGCAGCCACATGTCAAGAAACTCTTGTGCTTTTAGGTGCAGTTGTCTTAAATGCAGCAGGCTACCTGCTGTGCAGACTCAAAAGCTGTTGGCTAACAAGCCCTTACATCTGTACAAGAGAGTTTCACAAGAGGTCACCAAGGAGCCCTCACTGTTGCTCAGTGCCCTTCAATCATCTCTCAGCTCCTCCCAAGGACCTTCTCAAAGCTGCTGACTCACAAGCCACAACACATAGCCACAAGTTCCCCACACCCCCAGCAAACTTCCCAGCTGAGGATGCAGTAGAACAGGACAGCCGTGTGTGCCCTGGCAGAGTGAGGGAGGAGAGAAAGAGAGGCAGAGGAGGGACTGAGGGAATATCACCATTCTGCAGATCCTGTGTTGGTGCAGCCACGTGGATAGTGCAGAGCTGGAGTCAGCAATGAGAGTGACAGAGAGACAGGGACAAGAGAGCGAGAGGGCCCCATCTGCCCCGCCCTGGTGCAGCCTCTTATGGACAGGAGATTTTTCCTGCAGAGCCAGCCCTTGGAGGCCTTCTCCAGGGAATGGGTTGAGGGGGGGGACTGAGCTCAAGTCTTCAGGCAGAGCAGAAATTTGGCTCAGGACAGTGCTGCTCCACCCCTGCAGGATCCTCTCATCACAGCCTTCCTGTCACAGCACTCAGAAAGTCTGAGGCAAAACACGCTTAGGCCTGGTCCTGCACATTCACATCACAGCTTTTATACCACCAGCAAGTCTGCTGAAACTTCATACAGAGTACAGCATGTTAAAAATGCACAAAATACCTGAGCAGGTCTTGCTGGGGCATCTCTCTCAGAAGGCCCTGGAGATGTCGCTTGGCTGCTGCTGGTGGGGTTCTGAGATGGAGCAGTTTTTCTGTAAGGATGGTCCAATACTTCAAGTTACAAGGCTGAAATATCAACTGCCATAGTCCTTTCCTTGCAGACCTTCAGTGCCAGGACTCAAGGAAGCAGCATGAGGCTGAGTTGAGGGAGCTTTAGGCAGGATATCAGGAAAACATTTGTGGCCCAGAGGGTGCTTGAGCACTGCAACAGGCTCCCCAGGCCAGTGGCCACTGCAGCAAGGCTTCAGGAAGTGTTTGGACAGCACTCTTGGGCACCTGGTGTGATTCTTGTGGTGTCCTGTGCAGGGCCAGGGTCCTGGCAGGTCCCTGCTATCTCAGCATATTCTAAGAACCTAGGCTTCATTTCCCAGGGCTTTCTTCTGAAAAGGCTCTTTTCCTTCCCAAAAGACTGAACTTACCTAGAAAGTATTAACTTCAAATTCGCTCGATCGGTTTTACTGTAGCCAGGCCAATCAGTCTGAAGGGCTTGAAACAGATGTTCCTTCAGACTGAAGGAATTATCCTTTGCATTCAGGTCGGCAACCTACAGGCAGACATTTCGGAAAACAAATATTCATTACGCCTCTATGCAAACTACAGAAATCTAAATGGGCTACTTCAGTTGGGATGGCAAAACATGGCTCTCATTATATTGTGAATGTCTTCAGGGTGAAAAAATCCCTGCCACTGCCCTGGGCAAACACAGCAACAAACTTCACAGGTTCAGGCAATCCGTTCCTTAAAGCCACTGTAGGATCAACTGAAAGTGTATCCATGTTGAATTGGAGTCCTTTGACTAGGTTCCAAAATGCTTTTCCCTAGCTAAAGAGGAAATATTCCTATTTGATATATTAATGCTTGCATTGTTCAGCAAAAGCCTATGTGGATGGGGAATATTTAGAAAGGAAGGAAGGATCGACTGCATCTTTCAATGGGCGTGCATTGTACGAAAGCCTATGAGAAGGAAATCCCAGTGGAACTTAACTCAAAAGAGTATTGGAAAAGTCTCTAATTTAAACAGGTGAGGAAGCAGTAAAATGATGAACAGCAGAATAGCATGATGGAAGAGGTGCTGGCACAAGCTCCACGATCTCACCTCCTGAAGGATTTTGCCAAGGGAATCCTTGTCCTTTTGCCTGACTCCATCTCTCTGCAGCCGAGCAAGTAACTCTGGCTCCTTGTAATCCCTCAGAGCAAGTAAATGAATCACCCTGTCCCTGTAGGGTCGGCCGTAAACAGCAGCGCAACCGCTCCAGTCAATGTCTGCAAGTCTCACAGACATCATCCTCTTCTTCTCAGGCACAGGACCTGAATTGCTTTGTTGGGCTCCTCTGACCTCTGCTTTTCCTCCTAAAGTGAGGGAAAACCAGAAACCAATAGTTCAAATTGGAGGTTTGGAGAAGGCAAGGGAGTAGATTCAAAAGGATGTACCAAGACTTTTGAGCCTCTATTTGTTCGGCATTTACAGATCTCCAAGAATCCAAACAGTAAAGCATTAAAAAGAAACAGTCATTAAAAGCTGGTAAAGGAGTGATGCTGGATGGGAAGGTTTTATGAAAAATTATTTTTATGCATGATGCTTTAATATGATTTCCCCAGTTTGTAAGCTCAAGCACTGAGCTATGTCTAGAATGACACAGACAGTGGGATTAAGTGCACCCTCAGCAAGCTTGCCTAATCCAGAGGCACGGGATGCCATCCGGAAGGACCAGGAAGTGGGGCCCTTGCAACCTCATCAGATTCAACAAGGCCAAGTGCAAAGTGCTGCATCTTTGGGGTTGGGGCATTCCCTGGCACCAAGACAGGCTTGGGGATGAAGGTGGGGAGGACTTGGAGGTGCCGGTGGATGGGAGGTTAGATATGTCTAAAAAACCTTACAGATATCCAGTAAAAAATGAAATGGAAGCATATCTAAAAGTGGTCCATCGCTTTAATACCCTTTGCACTTGGACCATGTGACTCCTCTTCTGCTTGAGTCCTGCACTCTCTGCTCATCTCTTTGACTTTGCTCATGGCAAGCGAATTCCAAAGGATGGAGTTTTTTCACTCTGTCTAACTCTGTTTTCTCACCTTTGGAGTTGGGAGTCTTCCCCTGCACCCTGACAGGCACTGGGATTCCAGACGGAGTCCGAATTTTATCTTTCTCTTGTAGCTCATGGGTGGAGGTGGAAATGGAGCTGACACTTGGAGACAGGTTCAAAGGTGAGCAGGATGTGAAAGGCAGGTCCAAGGAAGAAGGAGAGCGGCCACCAGCTGCTGGCTGGATATCACTGGGCTCTTGGTCAATCCTCTGCTTCTTGGTCCTCACAGGACTGATAAAGGCAGAAGCCAGAGGCTGTTTCTGCAAAGATGATCCCAATTAGTTTTGCTCTGAAAAAGCAGCATTTCTGACCTGGCAATGGTTGAACACACACCTTTCTTACCTAAAACGGCCTGTCATACAAGGAGGTGCTGCAGCTAAATATGTTCACTATTTCATTCCTACTTTCTCACCTGAGTATTCAGCAAGTCCTCCTCCAACTCTGTAGCTAAATGGCTTTGGGAGAAAGACATTCCCTTCAGCACCTCTATCAAAGGCTCCCCAAATATGAGGAGCTCAGGTTGGCTTTATCTTGCTCCCTATTTCTGCTTAGACACACCAGGAACACACTCAACTCTTGCTGTCGCACACCCACACGATTCACTAAAGCAGCCCCAAGAAGCCGCCGGTGCGGTGCTGATCACAGCGTGTCCAGTGCAGAGATGATAACAACAGAGAGAAGCCCCAGTCTGGCTGCAGGTCTCATTCCTGCTGCTCTCCAGAGGAAACCTTGGGTCACAGCCTCTTCCCTACCAAGCACACGCTGCTCCCACCCGTGCACATCAGCAGCTCAGAGCAGGACTGCCAGACACGGCTCTGTGCCAGCCCGCTGACAGAAATGCTGTGGGCATGGAGGTAGGGCATAAGAGGATGCTGGGCCCTGCAGCATTTCCTGCTCTGGCTGGGAAAAGAGCTAGGGAAAACCAGAGCTGTGTCCTCCCTCCTGTTTAAAGAGAATTCTTTTAAGGTATAGAAAATATAACTTTCATGCAGTGTTTTCCAAGATTCTTTCAAACCTTTTTCCTTGCCCTCTTGTACTGGCCATCTCTTGATTTTAAGCCTGACAAGTCCAAGGTATTCCCTGATGATTCAGAGTCCCCTCCTCACACATGGGATAGCTTGAATCAAAATGGGAGCCTAAATGCTGCTGAGGACAGAAAAACAAGTTTCCTACAAATGCCTCAGTACTGGAATTTGTCCTCATGCTAGACTTCCCTAAGATTTCTATTCAAACAGTAGCACTGGCATTACCGTGCATGATTTAGGTACTAGAGCTGCCATATCATCAAGAACCCTGCACAGACACAGCTAGGTGCCAAAAACATATCCACATCTTGTCCTTAGCAGAGTTTCCTATGCACCATAAGAAACAAGTCATGTCTGCCAGCTTGTTGCAGGCTTTGACATTGTAAGCATCTTGAAAAGTATTACAGGAATCCCATTAGAAGTACACACTTCAGGTTTATATGATATAAAGACAACACTACTGCTTCATATCACAGCTTGCACCCCAAGAGCAAGTGGGATAAAACATCATCTAGGGTAGAGAATGTTTAAAAATTCACAAAATACCTGAGCCGTTCTCGGTGGAGCATTTCTTTCAGAAGGTCCCAGAGACAGTGACTGGCTGGTGCTGGTGGCATTTGGAGATGGAGCTGTTTTTCTGTAAGGATGGTCCAACATTTCATGTTACAAGGCAAAAATATCAGCAGTCATCGCTCTTTCCTCACAGCGAGAACAGACCTTCATTTCCCAGAGGGTTTTTTTTAAATGGCTGTTGTCCTGACTGAACTTACTGAAAAAGGGTCACCTCCAATGTCTTTCTATCTCTTTCACTGTAGCCAGGCCAATCAACATGAATGTCTTTGAAGAAATGTTCCTTCAGGCTGAAAGAATTCTCATTTGCATCCAGGCTGGCTACCTAGGGGCAGACATTTAAAAGGTCAATATTCACTACACCTAAAGGCAGACTACAGATGTAAAACTGGTAGTGCAAAGCTAAAGCAAAGCTGAAAAGAAAATCATGCACCAGTTTTCCAGGACTTTTGTTTGATGTGAAGAACAATGCAGCTGTCATGTAAGACATGTAAACAAGATTAAACAGGTGTGGTCCATTTGGGCTGTAGAAATTTGGATGTAAGAAAATGCCAAAGTGCTGCAAGCATGGAGGAAATGGACGCTCTGAAAACCTCTGCCTGCACCAGGGATCCAGGTTTTTTGGTCTTTAACGCAGCTTTGAGAATCAAGGTACACTATGCCAGAACTCTCAGTCTTCACCATTTGAAATACATGAAGAGGCCAGGTTTTTCCTTTCTGTTTTCCTTTTCTTTTGAGTAGGACCTGGAGAACATCATCTCCATGAGCAAGTCCATATTTTTCCACCCTCAGGAGGACTCCTGCTGCCCTCTTGTTTCACCCAGCTACATTGCCATGGCAGAGCACAGCCTGGACCTCTAACGGGGCATGTTTTCATCATCCCATGAAGCACCACAGGATGCTGGCATTTGTCTCTGCAAACAGAACTGCTTTTCTTTCTCAAGTGTCTGCTCAGAGGAAACTACAGCTTCCTATGGAACTCTTACAGGAGAGAACCTACCTAGAGCTACACTTCAACAGCTTAAAAGTAACAAAGATACCCAGAATCAGGAATTCACTTCTTAAAAGCAGAACTAAGGCTGTGTTGGAAGAGAAGGAGGGCTGTGAGTGTAAGAGCTCAGCAAGTTCTCCCTACTGGTTTTTCATGTATAGGAAAAATAACACAACCTCCCTATGAAGTTAAGAAAAATGTGAATAACCGTTTTCAGGATGTAGTGCTGTTCACAAAGCCCTTTCAGAATGCAAACCAGTATCTTGAGGCAGCTCACAATGCAAACAAGAAACTACTCTTTCAAAATCTCCTTAAACATTAACAAGAAGAAAGAGAAAGGAGAATTTTCTTTCATCTCTTACCCTCTAAGGAGCTGAGCTTTGAAATCTTACCATCGCTTTTTTCCTAGCTAAAAAGGAAATATTGCTACTTGATACGTTAATGCTTGCATAATTCAGCAACAGCCTACACTGACGGGGACTATTGAACAAGGAAGGAAACAGCCACTGCATCCTTCAGTCAATGTGAATCGTATGAATGGCTGTAATAAAGAAATACCAGTGGCAATCAAAGGACAACTGGAAAATTATGAGAAATAATAGGTGCCAAGGAAGTTGAAGACTCAATCCACACAAGAGCAAAGAAACTCTGTGCTCAAAGTTGAGCCACCACCTTTCTCATGTAGGATTTGCCTGGAACACCCTTCCCTGGAAGGCAACCCCCACCGACCCCAGTAGAAGCAAATACCATTGAGAGGCCACCAAGTCCGTTCAAATGAAATACTGCCCTGTGCAGCTACCAAAATTCTCTCCTCTGAAACTTGTCCCAGGGTATTTTAAGGACCTCAGCTAAGTGTTTCACCCAGTTGAGAGTTTCACCCTGTGAAGTTACTTCATCAAGCAGTTCAACAGTGCAAGGAAAAGAGGGAGGGTTCAAATAAGACATGAGAAGCAACATTACAAAGAATTCATCACTGCCAGCTATTCTAGAAAAACAACAACAAGTTTTGAGGATTTCTTTCTTTTTGTCACATGGACTTGCAGTTGGGTGGAAACTGGGTAAAATTGATGGGAAAATGTAAACAAGGAGCATTTCCTAAGCCTCTCATTAGATTCTAATTGAAACCTGAAGTAAGGCTGCTAAGAGTTAGCATTGCAGGCAGCAGCTCCAGGATCTCACCTCCTGAAGGATCTTTCCAAGGGATTTCATGTCTTTTTCCACAACTCCCTCTCTCTCTAAGCAGGCGAGTAGCTCTGACTTCTTGTAATTCTTCAGAGCCAGTAAATGAATCACCCTGTCTCTGATGGGTCGTTGAGAAACAGTACTGAAAGGTCTCCGGAAGAATTTTGCAGGGTTCGTGGGCATCGTTCTCTTTCTCTCAGGCACAAAATCTGGAGAGCTGTGTGGGGCCCTCCTGAGCTCTGGTATTTTCACTTCAGTAAAGAAAAAACAGAAAACGAATTGTCAAATGGGGAGTGGGAGGAAGCAAGGTAGTTGACTCAAAAGGATGTACCAAGACTGTTGAAACTCTATTTGTTCAGAATTTATAGACCAGTACGAATCCAGACAGTAAAGCATTAGGAAGGAAGAGTCATTAAAAATACCATGTAAAGGAGTGATACTGGAGGGGAGGTATTTATGAAAAACTCTTTATATGCATGGTGGTTTTCATATGATTTCTCCTGTTTGGATGCTCAAGCACTGAGCTATGTCGAGAATGATATGGACAGTGGGATTAAATGCACCTTTAGCAAGTTTGACAACACCAGAGGCCTGGGAAGCCATCCAGAGGGACATGGAGAATCTTGGCAAGTAGGGCCCTGGGAACCTCATCAGATTCAACAAGGCCAAGTGCAAAGTGCTGCATCTTTGGGGTTGGGACATGGCCTGTCCCTGCTGGGCAGGGATGCTGCGATGGGATGGGGCGGCTGGGATGAAGGTGGGGAGGACTTGGGGGTGCTGGTGGATGAGAGGCTGGGCATGAGCTGGCAACGTGTGCTGGCAGCCCAGAAAGGCAACCGTGTCCTGGGCTGCATCAGGTGAAGCGTGGCCAGCAGGTCAAGGGAGGGGATATGACGCAGCAGGCGCTGTTTTGAAACCAGGAACTCCTGTTTAGTGGCTGATGGAGACTTCATGCATATTGGTGAGAAATCCGGGAGCTTTGTCCCTGCCATCACACACACGGAGACTGACCTTTCTTTACACGCTCCTTCAGTCTTTCAATGTAGGTCAAATTTTTAATGCCTTTCTCCACTTCCTGTTCCTTGGACCATGCCTCTCTGGTATTTGTCTGCAAACCTAATTGCACAAACATCACACACTTCAATTATTGAGAACACTGTAAACATGCCAGTTGTCAAGTGAAGACACTACTAATGTTTGAGAAGTTCAATCCAATGTGGATAGAGAAACTTCCCACAGCATTCAAACAAAACACCTCCTAAAACCATACCCCTGAATGACTTCTAAAGAAAATTACCTGAAACCATAACCAAGCATTCAGATGAAAATTAGGTAAGAGTTCTTCACCCAGAGGGTGATCAGGCATTGGGACAGGCTCCCCACAAGGCTGCTCATGGTACCAAGTCCACCAGAGCTCAGAAAACATTTGGACAAGTTCCACAGGCACCTGGTGGGGTTCTGGGGGACAGAGCTGCACTAGCATATCCTCGTGGATCCCTTCCAACTCTGATTCTGATTCTCTGATTCTGTGACAAAGCCCAGTCCCTAACTGGTACTGCATGGAGCATGTTGCAAAAGCACCCTGTACCCTACCAGCAACCAGACCAGTCTCACCTGAGTTTCTCTGTGCCAGCCTAAAGCCAAAGCGGCACCAAGTTCCACAATTGTCTCACTACTGCCAGTCCTCACACCCCAGTTACTGAATGTTAAATATTCCCTTAGGATCTGTGTAGACCACCACCAAGAATCACACAAATCATCATCCACATGTGAAACAGAACGTCCCCAGGGAGAAATCTGAAGTTTAGCTTTGTCTCTCCGGAAAGCCACCATGATGCTAGTTTAAAATGCTCTGCACTAGGCTAAGGCAGAGCAAGAGCTGCACTTGCAGTGGCAGGGAAGTCCCTGCAGGCAGGTGACTGCAGCCACAGCCAGGTGAGAGCCTGCTTTTCTCAGGGCAGCTGGCTGTACCTGGCTCAGCTCACTGCTGCAGGCAGCACCACTGAGTGCCTGTACGGGGAATGTGCACCTCGAGTCTGCCTGGAGCCAGGCTCCTTGGGGAAACAGCACTGAGAGCAGATCAATAACAAATGACATCACCCAAGCACGTTGTGCTTTGTGGGAAATGATGGAATCCGTGGGGAAGATGACATCAGTATCTTTCTTTCCATTTCCTTGAAAAGAACCCAGCACAGTGTTGTGGCAACACTTGCTTATCAACGACCAAGACAAAAAATTAAATCCAGCAAAGTTTCCCATGCTGACCTTGTGAAATTCTCTATGCAACTTCCTCAAGGTCATTTTCTTTCAATTTCCCAATTAAATTTAAAGGATAATGACAGTGCCTAGATACTCCAAAATCAAAAGCTTAGCTACCAAGGCAGTGAATTTAGGTGCATGGAGCGATCCAAACCTTGACCTCAATGCTCCAAATTGCATCCCATCAAGCAGTATGGGAACAAGGAAGGACTGGCAGGCTTTCTCAGGGGAAAACAAACCAGTGGCTACATGCAGTGACAAGAGACTGCAAGCTTGACCTGAGGGCATACCACCTCCAGTTGAGAGCTCTGAACACAAGAGATCCCCTGTCCCGAGAATATGCTGCAAAAATGAATTACCAAGTTGAAAGTCTTACAGATATTGAGCAAAATGTGAAAGGCAACCATACCTCCAAGTGGGTTATACAATTGGACATTCTGCGAACTTCCATTGTGCAATGCCTCACCGGCATTTGGCTAAAAGGAAAAAGATATTTTCTGTAAAAACTTCAGCCTACTCTCCATCACTGCTGATTAACTAGGCCCTTCACTTTAAACAAGAGCTGTATTTGCCAAGGCTTGCTGTCACATCACTAAAAAGGGCTGCTTTGACACAGTTCTCCCTCTGCAAGCAGCCGGCTACAAAACTGCCCTGAGAGAGCAGCCTCAGTGGCATCCCTGGGAACCCCTTCCATCAGAGAACTTCCCACTTCCACTGGCACCTCCTCCGTGTCATCCCTGTGAGTCGTTTCCACCGGGGCAGCTGCCTCAAAGGGGCCCTTGGAGCACCAGTGGGGCCCCAGCCCTGCCCGACAGGTCCCGCGGGCTCAGCAGCACCTGACACCAACACCACGGCCAAGCCCCCACCCGCTGGCAACCCGCAGAGCCCGACAGCTGCCCCTCACCTGTTGGTCCTGGGACCCCTGGGTCACCCTGACGGGCATCGCAGTGCTGTTGGGGGCCCTGCGGGACGCCGTGCGGGTTGGGGCCCTGCGGAACGCTCTGGATCGTGCCCAGGCCCACAGCTCCGCCATCCCGCTCTGCCTCGGGTGCTCTGGCTCCCACACAGCCACTGATCCTGCTGAAAAATCTGCAAAATGCAAAATATTTGTTAGGAAAATGTGTTCTTCGATGTTTCTCCTTTGTGGCTTTCAAGGCTCATCAACAAGGAGGGAGATTATTCCCATGAAACAAGAAGTAGCAAACAAGCTCTAAGTGATGGCCAGGCCTTTGAAAGGCAGGTTGCTTCTGGGCTGAATGGCCTTGTGGAGGTGCAGGGCTTGACAGGCTTCAGTTTCCTCAGACACAGGGGAGGTTAGCAAGGCTTGGGAAGAAGGATGTACCACTGATGGTGGACACAAAGAATGGAGAATTTATGGGCACAAGGACATTTGACAGAATCCCCAAGGAAAGGAACAAACTGATAAAGCCAATGCAGAAACTGTGCTGAATCACCTCCTGCGAGGTAAAAGGCCATTCCAGCAGGGGCAGACCACAGCTATCCACTCAAGAAGCCTCTCACTAAGAAGAAGGGAAAGTCTGAGCATGCAGACTATTGAGCATGAGAAGTGAGAGGATCATTACCCAACAGCAGACAGAATACTAATTATGAAGAGAACTAGGGAACTTGCAGTCAGTGAACACTAATTCCTTTCTTTGCCAAAATGTAGAAATACAAAGACACTCTGGTTCTTTGTGTGCCGGCTTTGTGAATTTGTCCCTGAGCCCCCCCCGTTTCTGCACAGAACTGTAAATAATTACCACCACTCAGTGTGTGGATCGGCCTCTTGAACAGCGTGTGCTAGAACCAACCAAGCTGGAACAACACTCGCTATCGCTCTGACACCTCCGCTCTCGACGCAGCCGCCGAAGGGTCTGACCGGTCCTGCTGTGTGCTGGTGACAATGGCCACGTGTCCTTGGAAACGGGGAGTTCCATGTTCCAGGCTGGGCGGGATGTCACTGAGGAGCGGGACGCGACACAGTCGGGGCACAGGGAATTCACAATGGGCACACGTGGGGAATGCCCTGCCTTGTCCCATGACTGACTCCGCTCATTTCCAAGTGCAGAAAGGGGTGCTCTGGCCACACCAGTTGCTGCAGTAGCTTTGCAGACCAGGGCTAATGAAGTGTTTCTGCACACAAGTGCTGCACTTGGCCCTCTCTGAGGCAAAGGAGCAGCTTAACGCCCCTAACCAGGGCAGCAAGGTGCAGCCCCCTCCTCCCCCAGCACTGGGTGATCCTGTCGTGGGCCAGTCAGTCTGTGAGGCTTCCAGCACATACACGGTCACTCGAATATTATCTCTTTGACAAAACCCCCCAGCCTTTCCTCATCCCAGTCTCCTAAAAGGAAACAAGCCAGCAGCAAGCCCAGGCCCCCATGTGCTGTGCAGGAGGAGCTGACGTGGAAAGGCCCACGCTGGCCCTGAGCACAATTACAGGCTGATAATTGTGCTGACTGCAGCTGGCTGTTGGAGTTACTGACACATGTGGATAAACATTTTATACTCAGTTTATGATGGTTTCATTGTCATTTCCCCCCTACCCAAGATTATTCCTGATTTAAGTCAGCTGGCACCAAAAATAAGTGTTGTCCAGTCATTACAGGGAGAGGGAATAAGAGCATGCAGTTGAGAATGTGTTGAATATTACCATCCAAAGCACATTTTCAATGACATCTTGTATTTGTTTTCAAGACCATGTCTATACCTACCCATGTCTGATTTCCTGGCTGTCCCACTCACAAGGACAGTGCAGTTTGGGGAGAGAAAGGGAGGAAGCAATTAGTCAAACACCAGAGCCCACAGCTGTGTCCCTTTTTGGGAATGACTGGATGGTGTTGATTATGGATCCCCAGTTAGGAACTATTGGAAAAGCATGTGTATGAATCATTAAAGGAATCCATGGAGGTGTTACACTGGACTCCAGAATGTCCAACAGCCTTTCTATATCTTTTAAAGGTTATTGGTGACAACCCCTGCTCTGCAGTTACCAGATTTGACTGACCCCTTTGCACTGCTCACACGTGAGTGCCTTTGCCTTGCACAGTAACTCCATATTTAGCTCCAAGCATGAAGGAATGAAGGAAGTAACCCTGTGGCATTTTGAGCCTATTTCTCAAAAAATATCTAAACAATGTACTAGAGGGATGGCCAATGCACCTCAGAGCAGGAGCCACCATGGTCCTGATTGAGAGAATGTACTTGAAAATAAATGGGGAAAAAAAGTGACAGTTTATGTGCCACACATGGTTTGTCTGGTGTAGAGCAAAAAGGAGGTCACTGGTTATCCCTGAGCAGAATCTGAAAGTAACAGGTGGTGCTCCTGGAACAAAAGACCTTGAGACCCAGGCCCCTCAAAAACTTTCTTTGTCCTTGCTGCCTAGAGTGTGCCTGGAGTGACATGTGGGTCACCTTCCTGCCAGTTCAGTATGTGCAGGGGCAGAGGGGGGAATGTCAATAAGTGATCGGTTGTCCTGAAGTCCCTTTTGCCGGGGCAGATGCCATGGGGGTCTCTCAGCCAGAGAAAGAGCCAGGACCCGCAGGGCAGATCCTGTGTCCTGGATCCGGCCAGGACAGGGGTAATTTTTGCAGCAGCCAGGAGGAGCACGGCCAGGACCTTGGGGTAACTGGCTATCACCTGCCACGTGGCAGGGGGAAATGGAAGGGGTTTGTTCTTTTCTTTCTTTCCTTTCTTTTCCTTTTCTTTTTTTAAACAAAGTCTTTTCCCATTCTTTCTATTAGAAACCATTAACATTTTGTAATAGCCTTTCCTTGCAACCATAACCATTCCAGTATTCTGCATTTCCTTGCTTTTTAAAAGTTACTTTCTCCAAGCAGAATCTTTGCAAGCTCACTTTGAACCCAAAACTGGTGGTACACCTCCTGCTCCAGCTCCTGTTCCTGCTCCTGAGGGTAAGTCTGCTTTTCAAGCAATTGCAGTCACTGGGATGTGGGTCCCCAGCCAGCGTCTCCCTTCATGCTGCACGGCTTCTGTAGGCAAACAATACTTAAATATAAACATCAGGCGTAGGAATGTGCCCCCGGTTGACGGAGTAAACAAGTTACCCTTTGTCTCCTTAAAAAGGAAAAAAGCCCAGAAGGTTCTCTCCTCAGTTTGGTTAAAAGACACCTCATAGGACCTTGGGGACTTCACCTCAAACTTAAGGATAGCTAATTGGACAGGAGCCAAAAAGTCCCACCTAAGCAATTCCCTAGAAAAAGAAGAGAACAAAAGAGGTCATCGCTTTTGTGAAGTGTTTTAGCAGGAGCAAGAACCTCTTGCCCTGGCTCGGGTTTTCTCGGTAAAGAGCTTTTTTATTTTGCCTTTTATTGAAACTTTTTGTTTCCAACACTGTCACAGGAGCCATCCTGCTTCTTTATGCCACCTGAGGTAGCTGAGCTACCAAGGGTATAATGCTTATCTCTGAGAGCTTAGGAGACCTGGCTTGAAGAGAAAAAGCATTAATAAGGGAACATTAAAAGTAGTGCTAAGAGAAATGTTTTCTGAGACTTTTTTCAGAAGAGAAAGGGGATGGTGAAAGCTAGCACAGGGCTTAAAATTACTACAGTAATGTTTGGTTTTTTTTTTTCTATTTGTACCTATTTCCTTGGATATATTTGGTTTTATTTTGGGTTTGGTACCTTGGTTGGTTGAATTCTTTTTGTTTTGGGGACTGATGGTGGTGGATGGGTGCATGTTTGGTTTATGGTTGTTTTTTGTTTTTTTTTTTTTTATTTTACTATTTCATATATCTTTCTTTGTTAGTTTTTTTTTTAACCAAAGATTTTTCCTTCCTTTATGTCATAAACCAATATTTGTAACAGCCTTTCCTTGCAACTACAACCATTTCAGTGTTGTGCAGTTCCTTGTTTCTTCAAATGAAAACATTTTTTAGATTGAAAATTACTTTCTCAGGATAGAATCATTTTGGGTCGAACTGGACACCAAGTAGCCAGAGCACCTCCTGCACATGCTCATGACAGTGATGGTAAGTCTCCTTTTCAAGCAATTGTGGTCCCTTGGATGTGGTTCCAAGACAGCATCTCCCTCCATGCTGCACGGCTTCTGTAGGCAAATACAGCAGTACTTACATGTCAACATAATGGAGCAATACAGAAGCAAACAGAAGCATTCTGAGCCATTTTTCAGAAGAGAAAGGGGATGGTGAAAGCTAACACAGGGATTTAAACACAGTGATTTCTATGCAACAGGGTTGATAAAGGACAGACCCAAATTTGTAGAGAGCGCGGGACTCCAGGATGGTTTGGATGGATGAGAGATCTCTGAAGTCAGGTCTTAGAAGATGTGGTTTATTAAAAGGGGGGAAAGGTCCTGCTTGGAGTTGCCAGGCGCAACTCGTGGCAGGCCCAGGGAGAGAGGGAGAGGGAGAGAGAGGGAGCGAGGGTTCCAGGTGAGGGTCCCAGGGGAAGGTCCAAGAGAGCGTCCGGTCCCTCGGGCACACCTTATCAGGGGGCTTCAAGGTGGGCTGGAACAGGACTTGGGCCAATGGGGTCCCAGATACCTGATACTTCAGGGGAGGGTCACAGGTGTGGGATGAACCAGACATTGTGGGTGAGACAGAGCATTCCATTTGACCTTTGGACCTATCTGCAGGTGAAGGGCATTGTTTAATCTGAAGGGGGGATTGCTTTCAACCTGGCTATACTATTGCTTTCTAGTTATTCAGTAGTCAAGGTTTGTTATTTCAAATCTAGTTCTCATCTCAATGGCTGTATTTTCCAAATCTTTTGCCAGGCAATCATATTTATAAGGTTTTCCTATTTCATCTTCCCCAGCACAAATTAACAAGAGGGATATTTGTTAGCGCTACCATTACTCATCACACACTTAGGGCAACCCGTACCATCAAGCCCAAAGGTAATATGGCTCCGTGTTAAATATTCCTGATGGGATTACACATCCTTGCGTGAAGATGGAATTAGGATTTAAAGCCAGTATTGATGCATATACAAGCATTGTGCAAGAACATTGCAGATTCCAAATGGAAACTAAATATCACCTATACAGCATAAACACTGCAATAACATGAGTACACTTCTCCCATCAGGTTCACAGGCAGCTTAACCAATTCTGTGCTTGCAAATAATCTCTTCTGGCATCTTTTGGGGCCCTGAACCAGCAAAGTCACACCTAAAGACTGTGGGACCATGAAAATTCCTCCAGATACAAACCAGTCTCCAGGTGACACAAGTGACTACGGCAGCCTCCAATAATGTAGCAGGACCCAGGTTTGCTGTGTTCTCTTTGTCATCGTGGGTTTGTAATTCAGACTCACAGAGGGGCTTGAGTTGGAAGGGACCTTGAAGACCCTCTAGATCCAGCCCCGTCTGCCACGGGCAGGGACGCCTTCCACTGGAGCAGGTGACTCAGAGCCCCTCCAAGCTGTGGCAAATACCCAAGGACCCCTTCTTCTCTGTTTTGCAAGGTCAGCTTTCCATGCTCACATTCACAGATGGCTCCAGTCTCACACAGAGCATTGCTGGCTGGTCACTCTTATCTCCACAGCCCAGTAGAGATCCTATTTTGGATGGCTCTCACTGCTCCCAAGGCCCCAGGGAGCAGCCACTGCCTCTCCTCTGTCACCAGAGGACACAAGGAAAAACGTTGCACTCAGCTTTGGTCACAATGAAGAGACTAATTTAGGAGGGAGCAGTTTGAAACACAACTCCTTCAGAGATTAAAGCTCCCTTTATCAAATGAACACACACCAACCTGTCCCAAAGGGAAAGCAGGCAGGAAAGAGAAGCTCCTCTCCCACAACAGCAAACTGTGCTTCCTTCTGTTCCAGTTGGAGGATGGAGGCCATGGGCTGTTCCTCAGTTTGGGAAGGAACCCTGGGAATTGGCCTGATCTGGGAGGGCAGCAAAGGGAAGTCCCCCAGAGAGAAGGCAAAGATTCTCTAGAATCAATAGATTATGGCAATATTTCTGCAGGAAAAAAAAATTGAAGCATTTGAAAAATTCCCAGATGGGAATTTGTGCCCCAATTTGACAGCCCCTAAGTCTCTGTGGTGTGTCAGGAAGCTCAGGAATGAACCTGCAAGGCTTGGATAAACATCGTTGGTGTCCATCCCCCAGAGCACAAGCAGCTCCCCAGCAAGACTTCAAGACTAAAGGACAAAGCTTCCCCCTCCAGCTCTCCACAGCAGCTCTAGGGAGTCTCTTTTCTTCTCCGTGAGAACAAATGCCCAAACCAGGACAGAGTAGTGAGACGCAAAGGACTAACACTGTAATAAACCTGCACACTGCAACCACAAAAGCTTTCAGAGGCTTTGAAGGACTCAGATTTTCCTGACTTGCAGCTGAGTAATTTCATAACTGAAAAAAAGTTTGGGGGAAGAAGACATTCAGGGTTCTGTTCTAGCCTCTGCTATGGTTCAATGACAAAAATGTGGTCATGTACATTAATGATTTGTGCTTTGCAAGAAAACATAATTCCAGGAATGAAGGAATAATATTTCTACATAACATGTAACAGCAGTCTTATATTTTTCCAGTAGGATGGCTCACAGGAGAGGTCTGCACACACAAGAGCAGGCTCTGATGTGATATTAACTCTCCTTTCTCTGTTCAGGGTCCATGGGGGGAACAGCCAGCATGCGGTGTGGAACACAGCCAACCTGGGCAACTGCCACCGAAAAAAATACATCTGCACCGATGAGGGGCAAAATGAGGTGACAATCCATCAGCACCAGGACCTCCCCCTGCCACAGGGGAAGAGAGAGACTCCACCATCCTTAACCACCAACGGGAAAGCAGAGTCCCTCAACACTGTGAGGACCTCAGTGCTGCAAGAGCTGACAGAGCTGGAGAAGCAGATGGAAATCATCAAGCAGGAGCTGCAACTCGCCATGGACAGGAAATCAGAGCTGGAAGAGTATGCACGGACAAACAGAACTGCAGAGCCCTAGGCCAGCATACCTGTGCCCTTCCCCTTTTCTCCCTTTCTCCCCTTCCTCTGTAAAATTTGCAACACGCTTTTGTAATGCCAGAAAGGGGTGCAAAAATAAACCAGGCAATAAGCTCTTCAGGAGAGCAGAATTGCAGCAGCCCACAGCCACTGCCACCCTCCTGAGCTCTCCTCCTTTCACAGCAAGTTTCTTATTCTCCTGGAAAACACCAGCCATTCCCAAGGGACTGGAGAGACAAGGAGCATCCCAATGAGAGTTCCTCGTTTCTTCACCTGACAGTACAGTGAGATTCTGCTTTTTTAGCCCTTTCTGTGCATTAATTTAAAAAAAAAGAAAAAAGATACCAAAAAAAGGTTTAAACCCTTGCCAATGCCAAGGGACATTGGCAGAATGTCCCTCTGTTGGTACATTTTTGTTGTGTTCTGTGTGGGTCTAGTCTCTGTTCATGGGAAGGCTCCTCACGGATGCCTCTTTACAGCAGGTGCTGTTCTGTGTTGGCAGTCCCTTCCCTCCTGGCACAGGCTCACCAGACAAATTCCTGGTGGCAAACCCAGCACACACCATTCCTCAGCTCTGTCAGCACAAATGGAGGAGTGGCTGCTCTGAGGCTGTGGTGAAGGAACTCACCCAGCTTAAAATAACTTAGCAAAAATCAAACTACCACTTCTGTCTGCCTGTAAGCCTAGGCTGGGCTTCCACTCCCTCCCAGAGAGAAGCCGTGCAAACACTGCACTGACAGGTGAAGGGATGGTTTCACAGTGGCATAGGACAGGGATGAGAAGGGAGAGGGGGCACTATTAGAAATCAGTGTTTACCTCAAAAAGTGAAATATTTGCCAGTGTGAAACTACTCCTTTAATATTCTCTGTCTTAAGATGACAATAAGGTCCTTTCTCACAGGTGAGGTGACTAAAGGGGCTCTGGACCATGATTTATTCAGATACCAAGGTCCCATCAAAACCAAAAGGAGTCACCAAAACCACCCCCTGGGTGAAGAATGAGAATTGTGATTTCAGCAGCAATGTACTGAATGGGTGAGGAGGGGAAGGAAGTGTAAGCTGTTCAGCATCTGAATAAACACTGCATCAACCCAACTGACTGTGTTTTTAAAATATGTTTTCTACCAATTTTTAAAAACCATTTCCCAACACATCCTGTATTACAGAGAAAAAGAAAGTTTGCAACGCTGTCTCTTAACCCTGATCTCCCAGATAAGTCACCAAAGTAATTTTTCCCCTCCCTGTATCTCCTGCCACCTGCAGAAATGTTGCCTGGGGTGTTCTTGTTAGGTGTAGTTCAAAGGCTGCAGGCGGATTGAGGAAGACTTTCTACCTACTTGCATCTCTAACCTTTGAAAAGCCCTTGTGTATGAAAAGCTCTGCATCAGCACTAAAAGCTGATCACAGTGAGACCCAGACGAATTAGCCTCAAGAGCTGCTGTGTGTTCCCTGCTCAGGGCTTGTTCTCTGATTTTGTGTGTCTGCTCCTTCCAGTGCAGGAACACGGGGAAGAGAAATTAGGATGTAAAACCAAGAAGTGGGATCCACGGGCCTGCACCTTGGTAGGTATAATAGATCTGGGATGTCCCCACATTCCTGACAAACTTGATGGGCAAGGCACTGAGGTTACTTTGGTTGCCTTTCCTTCCCCTGCCTCCCCCTTTCAGATAATCAGTTCTCTAGAAAGAGCTTTTTCTTTGTGTCGCATCTGGTACCTCACAACCTCCAACATGACTTGTTTAGAACACAGGAATATTGCTCTTTTCATCAAAACACTAGGAAAGAAGTATTTCAGGACAATTTTGTAAGTATTTTTGTCAAGGCCTTTATGTCCTTATCTCTACACAGGAGCCCAGAAACATATTATTAAAAAAATGTAAAATGTCAATCATATCTTAAACAAAAATGTTTTGCTTCAAGGCTCCAAACACCAAATCTTTCAACAAATCAGACTTCATCTAAAAGCAAAAATATAAATGGAAAACTGTCAACCACCTAATAACTACTATTAAGCAAGTATTATTTCTGGTGGCTGTCTGAGGAGCTTCTCCCATGTCAAATGCAAAATACGGATTGCTCTGAATTAGTGCATCACCAACTGTGCCTTTTCCCAAACGACTCAACTTACTGCTGCCCAACAAAGACATGCTATTTTCTCGTTCAGCCACTGCTCCAGCCTGATCCCCTGGGGACAAGAGATTGCTGTGGGTTTCTGTGGGAAGGGGAGTGGCACAGGCACATCAGTGCCTGCAGACTGTGGCAGAGGGGAGTATCTGCTGTGACAGCAGGTGCACAGGAGACTGGAGATGAGGTTTCTTCTTTCTTGTCTAAGACAGTGAATTTAGAGAATGTTTTCATAAAGAATACTGTCACCGCTTTACTCTTTTTACCCCAATACTTACTAGTCCTGATAAATGTTAATTATTTCCATACATTCTGTTTCTTGGTGGTTTAATTAAAAGCACAGAGACACTCAGTTCTTTCAGAAATGAGCTTGAAATAAGCTGTTACTTTAGAACAAACCCAAAATTTTCATTGTTTCTAAGTGTTAAAATTATGTCCACCGACAGAAACTCAGTCACTTCCAAAATGAGCTTGAAATAAGCTTTTGTTTTAAAACAAAACCAAGACTTTTTTCTTGCTAAGGGAGAACAGGAGTTTCCCAAACTCCTCCGTGGAACTAATACAAACTGTTTGAAGTATCCATTTCCTGCCAGGAGCAGAGGGATGCCAACCTGGGCAGAGTTCACACAAAGCTCATTTCAGTAGAAAGGTGATACAAGAGTGACTGGGGACAGACAGAGGGGCTTTGCAGCTCTGCTGGGGCTGCAAAGTTCAGGCTGCTGTTCACAGCTGTAAAAGGAACTCCTGCTGCTGTAGCCAAGGTGTTTGAAGATGCAGACAGTTTATTCATAAGCCAGGTCCTGGTGCGATGAAGAAGCATCTGTACCCCAAAATCTACCAGCAGCATTACCACATCATTCCTTAGCCAACTTGCTGCCAGAACCTGTAACCCTGGGAGCAATTTCCAGGGAAAGGGGAGCGGGTTCTACTCTCATTCCTTCTAACAGCTCTTACACCATGGCAGGAACTCTCAGCAGCCCAGGTTCCCCTTGGAAAGGAAGGATGCAGTGCTCCTTCTCACTTTTCAGGATCCCTCATCATTTACAAGGCTTTACTCATATATTCTGAATGTTTTCCCCAAGATAATGAATAGTGTAAGAGCCTGTGATGAACTCCTTTTACTTTGTATCTGGTATTCCCTGCAGGGAGGGGATGGAGGAAGGCAGGAGATTCCATGCTTCAGGGAAGGGACACCCATGAGACAAACCTCTGAGAGGTGCACCTTCCAGGCAAATTAAGTTTACTTAAACACTACATCCCAGGAAGAAATGTCACAAATCAACAAGTTCCTGTTTTGATTTTAGGAACAGGCTTCAAACGCTCCAAGCACAGGGAGCACCGAGACTCTAAGCCACACCACATCCCTGCCAAAATTCCCAGCAGCCATGACAAAATGGCTGCAGAAATAATCCAGCATCCTGGCCCTCCTGTTGTGTCAGGAATAAGCTACTGGGGATAGAGCCAAAGGGACAAAAGTTGTTCTAGCTGAGCATATCTTGAAAGGAGAGGAAGGAAGAGATCAAGTGTCTCTACTGTAGAAGTTTAAAGCTTGTGAGAAATGTTTCCAAGAACTGGACAAAGGATGGGAGAGCAGACAGAACCAGAGGCAGGAGAACCAGAAAAATAAACCAAAGAACAGCTTTAAGAAGAATTTGTACATAACAAGGTCAATCTTGGTGGTAAAGCTGCAGCAAAGGAACCACTACAAGCCCTTTTCTGAGAAGGACAATGGCAGCAATGCTTCAGCCTAGGGGAAGGTGAGCACATCAACCAGGGCTTGTCAGTGGAATGCTGTTTTCTAAGGGTCTCCAAGATCTCTCCTTTCTCCTCTGGTGCATATTCAGACGTGTTTGTTTGGGGTAGGGTTTCCTAGTGCACCAGCCCTCGAGGGTTCTTGCCCTGACTCAGGAAGGTGCACAGGTACCTAAGGAATTGCTCCACTGAGTGTACAGATCAATTTCCTTGGTCTCTGTTGGGCCTGTTACTTGGGAAACACTTCCCTCCCAGGAGCAGTGCCATTCCTTGATGGGACTTAATTAGCATCCAAAGCAGAGCCCTCAAATAAAGCTGTCACTAATCTCTGCTGCAGCTCAGCTTCCATCCCACCAAAGCAGCACTTCAGCTGCACGTTCCTGCCTTGGCAGTGTGAAAGCAAGGGATGGGAAACTTCCTCTCAGGCACAAAGAGCACACAAAAACTGAGGGCATGACCAAAGGGACAGGGCCAAGGAAGGAAGCAAGATCCAGAGTGTATTTCTTTGGAGACCCTGAAGGCTCCTCCCAGAAGACACTGCAGCTCAGGCAGCAGAAGCTGAGAGGGAGGGAAGGAGGCTGGCCCAGCACCAGCAGGGGCTCTGAGAGGGCCTCAGCCGATGTAGATCCTGTGGGAGTTGCGTTGCACTTGGGGCACTTGTGCTGCCGCGTGTCGTAGCGTGTCTTCACACACTCGAAGCAGAAGACGTGGAAGCACCTGGTGAGCACCGCGTCTTTCTTGCACATGTTGCAGCACGGGCACGTCAGGCAGGCCTGCAACACACACACAGACAGACACACAGACACACACAGACACACAGACACACACAGACACACAGACACACAGACAGACACAGAGGCACAGACACACCGACACACACACAGACACACACAGAGACACAGATACACAGACAGACACAGACACACACACACACACACACAGACACACACACAGACACACAGACATACACACACAGACACACAGACACACACACACACAGACACACACACACACACACACACACACAGACACACACACAGGCACACACAGACACACACAGACACACACACACACACACACAGACACACACATAGAGCTGTGAGCGGCCCTGCAGCCCAGCTGCTGTGCTCAGAGATGTCTCAACATGTCGGTACTTCCATTCCTCAGAAGGACAAGGTGGTTTCTCCAGTGCCAGAGTACAGATGAGAGATGTCAGACACTGAAAGTGTGCCTACTCACCTTCTGACTAAAGTAAAAAGGGAAGCTGACGGACACAGACACTCACCTTGTAATCCTTGATTTCCTCCATCAGGATCTCATCACAGCTGGGAACCATGTCAGCCTTCTTTGTGGTCTCCAGCTTCCTGCGCAACCTAGAAATATCTTCCTTCAGAAAAACAGGAGAGCAAGTGAAGGAGCAGTACATTCTCTGTCAGCTTCTTCAGGGACCAAAGAGAACGTGCACCTGCCTAAGTCATGCCAGCCATAGTTTCATCCCCTATAATCCAAGAGACAACATGATCATCTGATGCCACAAGTATTGCCAGTTATCAGGGGACAAAATCTGAAAGAGCCAAGACCCGATGAAGCCAAAGTCAAAGTGAAACTGGATACCAAGAGCAGTTCAGCTGAAACCCTCTGCAAGCTCAGTGTACAAGGAGATTGACACTAAAGCAGACAGATGTTGAAGGATTGTGCATAGGGTATATACCTCAGCCCTTTTGAGGTTGAACATCTCCTTCCCTCTAGTTGCTCTGTTTTCCACAATCTCCTCCTGAAAATCATGTAACTTCTTCTGAGCCAGCTCTAGCTGGGCCTTCAGATCATCTGCAAGCTGGGCTGCATCCATGGCCTGAGAAAGAAAACCAGTATATAAGGACAAAACGCAGAAGAACAGCTTTAGTGGTCTCTAGTCCCTTGTTCTTACCTTATTATCAACAAGTTCTAATCATTTAGCTTCAAGATTCCTTTGGGCAGAGCCAAACCCTGGCACACTGCAACGCACATCTCTTACAAAAACACCAATGATCTTCCAATTCTCTTCTTAACCTATTTTCAGCCTTCCAGCTTCCATGTCTTCTCTATTAAAGTGTTCAGAGGCAGTTCTATCGCTGTCCTAGACAGAACTGCACGATACCTATTTCTAACAAACTCTCTTCACCAGTTCTCTTCTGACTTTATAACCAAGTGCCCTTAATACCACAAATTGTCCTATTAAACACAGGTCACTGCTGAATTCTCCCCAGCTCCACTTCACAGGGATATTCCTGCTTTCCTTTCTGCCTGTTTTAATGTAATTTCTGCATTTCTACTAAAACTTAACAACAAAGGCAGCATCAGCTATAAACTTAGACTTATTTTACTGGTAACACACCTACTTTACTCGTCTTAGGCATTTGTTGAAAGTGTTCACATTCCCCAGCTGTATTTCCTTTTGCTTATCCCATCTTTGCTACAAAAGCTTTGACCCCAGTCCATCTGGCTGCTGTCTCTCTCTTCACCACAGGTTACACAGAAAAACATATGACCTGCTTCTCCTTATCAAAGGAAAACATCAGTCTCCAGTACTTTAATCATAATTCTCTCCAGGACTCCTCAGCCTTCTGATATACTCATCCAAAAGCAGGGAATACCAGGTTCTCTAATCCCAGTGAGAGCTCAGAGCCTTCCATGCCTCCCACAAGGCAGCAGCTCCACCTCACAACCCAAGAGGAAACGAAGGCATCACTTACCTTGCGTTTGCTCATCTCCAGGGCCTGTGTTCGCAGACCCAGCTCCTTCTCTCCCGTTCCAATGCTGCTCTGCAGTAAGTGTTCCTTCTCCTCCAGCTTACGTACAACCTGCAGCTGGGCATCCACCTTGGGAAGGGAGACAGAGGGAACAGAAGGAATTAATGTATGCTCTGTGGGTCTTCAGAGCTGTCATTCAAGCTGCAGGCTAAAACTACTCCTGCTTCCCCATCACCAGGGAGCACACATTCAGCTTGCCTTTTTCTCTCTGAACAGCTGTGCCTGTATCCAAAGAGCTGTACCCAGATCTCTATGGTCAACACTTTAAAGCTAAGCAGTCAAATATTTGCAACAAAGATTTCTTAATTTTTGGACAGAGGCTTAAAGACTTGCTGCAAGGCAGTGAACAGTTCCACAGTGGTTCCAAGGACGACAGGATACAGAGTCATAGAATGGCCTGGATTGGAAGGGACCTTAAAGATCATCTAGTCCCAGCCTCCCTGGGATAACTTCCTCTAGGGCACGTTTCTCAAAGCCCCATCCAAGCCTGGCCTTGAACATTCCAGGGATGGGGCATCCACAACTTCTTTGGGCAACTTCCAGCAGTGCCTCACCACCCTCTGAGTGAAGAATTTCTTCCCAACATCTAATATAAGCCTGCCCTCTTTCAGTTTAAAGCCATTGCCTCTTGTCCTGTCAATGTATGCTCATATAAAAAGTTCCTCTCCCTCATTATTCTAAGCCCCCTTCAGCTACTGGAGGGCTGCAATGAAGGGTCCCCTGAGTCTTCTCTTCTCCATGCTGAACAGGCACAGCTCTCTCAGCCTGTTCTTGTAGCAGAGGTGCTCATTTCTTCTCATCATCTTTATAGGCTCCTCTGGACTCCCTCCAACAGGTGCGTGTGTCTTTCTTGTGCTGAGGACCCCGCAGCTGGATGCAGCACTGCAGCTGGGGTCTCGCAAGCGCAGAGCAGAGGGGCAGAATCCCCTCTCTCAGCCTGCTGCCCACGCTGCTTTGGATGCAGCCCAGGATGCAGTTGGCTTTCTGGGCTCCCAGCGTGCACTGCCGGGTCAGGTCCAGCCTCTCATCCACCAGAATCCACAAGTCCTTCTCTGTTCCAGTGTTCTCAGTGATTTCCTCTCCCAGCCTGTGCCCTTGTAGGAGGTAGTTCCGACCGAACCATGGTTTCCAACTCCTCCTGCTTGTTACTAATACATATACCAATACATATACAGGTGGAATATACAGGCAGAAGTACCATTCCAACAGGAAAAGGATTTACCACTTTTCCTCACCCACAGGACATTTTAAGGCTCATAAAGCAGTCTCAGTTTTTTACAAAGACAGTCTCAGTTTTTTACAAAGACAGTTTCCTTTGAAGCCTGATGCATTCCTAGGCTGGTGAGAGGAACACTCCATCCTGGACTGATTCTGGTGAGGACAGGTAATTCTCTTCAGAGCAGCTCACATGTTGCTGTGTTTTGCATTTTGAAGCAAAAGCCTTGTCAGTAACACAGCACTGTTTTAGCTGCTGCTGAGCAGTACTTACACAGCACCAAGACCTTCTGTGACTCATGCTGCCCACCAGCAGGTAGGCAGAGGATGCCAGGAAGCTGGGATGCCACACAGCCAGGACAACTGATCCCGCTGGCCCAAGGGGTGTTACATACCCTACAGTGCTGTGCTCAGCAATAACAGCTGCTGGAAAGGAGGACTGGGAGGATGTTCAGAGCTGCAGCCTTTATTAAATAACAATAAGGCGTGATGAAGCCCTGCCTTCCTGGAGATGGCTCAACTCCTACCTGCCCCAGGAAGTAACCAATTAATTCATTTCTTGTTTGGCTTGCATGGACATCTTTGCTTTAGCTGTTAAACTCCCTTTATTTCATCTCATCTGTTTCTGCACTTTGTCCCTTCTGGTTCTTTCCCCTTTCCCTCAGTGGGGGAGCGAGCAAACAGTTCCGCTGTGTGCAGCTGCCTAAAACAGGTAACTCACACCTCCACCTCCCCACCAGCTCTCTTGTCCTCTTTCACTTTACCCTATTACCTGTGTTTTCAGTGTCAAAACTTGGTCTGCCAGCTGCTCCTTTCCCTCTTTCAGCAGCTTATACATCTGGTTGGACTTGATACGTTCTGACATCAGTTTGAAGCTGGCATCATCCTTCTCCCGCAGCTGCTGCATCAGGCGGATGTCCTGCTCTTGCATGTCTTCAGTGGCTTGGCCTGTGACATCCATTTCTGACAGCAGGGCCTCTTCCTCCTGCAAAAGACTCACAGGCTCTGGCCAAACTGTGCCCTGGACCCCTGTCGCGGTGTGACATGGAAGTGAATTTTTTTTCAGGAAGTTGGGTCAAACCAATCAGTGGTCAGGTTTAGATATTAGCACCTGGAGTGACCACTGAAAGGCACAGGCACGCCTCTGAGAACACAGAGGGTTAAAAGCAACAACTCCCAAGAGCTCACTCTCTTTGGTTCCAGTCAGAGTGCAGTGCAGACCTCCCCTGCCCAGCCATGCGCTGGGTGGGGGAAGGGAAGCCATGCGGCCTGGTCGAAGTAAACCAAAAGAGCTAAAGAACTGGAACCGAGCCAGCTCCTGTGGACAGGTCCAAAAATTCTACATGTGGACAGCTTCCAACTAACAGGCTGCCAAGCTCCTTAAACTCACTTTGACCACTTCAACATTGACAAGGTAGAGCAGTTCTGCTCTACAATAACAAGAATCTGAATTCCAAAAAAGTACATGTCAATTCATTGGCTTGCCTCTACCCTGCTGAGGTGGTCCTGCTCTCTCATTGGATTGAGCCTTTTTTAGCAGATGGTATGTACCACTTCCATGCAAACATATTCACTAGATGAACTGAGGAGGTAATAATTCTTAAAAAGAAATTGTAATCTCTTCCCCTAATGGCTGATAAAGGCAATTCTCCTCTGTGCACTTCACCGAGGCCACATGTTTAATTGTTTATTTGATGTGTAATTGTTATTTAAAATTTCCCACCATGGCCTGCCTGCGATATCCTGGAGCTGAGGGTGGAGGGGGTTATTTTTTTGGTGGTTCTTTTGCTTGCTCAGTTTTCTTCCCCTTTGGTAAACAAGCACTAAACTCCCATCTCTGGCCCATACAGATATAAATTCCTTCTCTCTTCCTGGACGTAACCTGAAGGCAGCTCATTCAGTTGCCCCAGCCAAAAGAGAACTCATCAGGAATTTCTCACCTGCTTAGCCATGGCAAGTTTCTTCTGTAAATATTCAATCTGTTCCTCCACTGCTCGGATCTTGCGGAGGGCATCCTCATCAGCCACCTTCTTACTCTCCTTTTTTTCCTTGTCTTCCAATTCTTTCACCCTCTGCCTCAGTTCTTCAAGCTACAAGAACCAACCAAAAATGACACTAAGCACAGGGATATGCCCTGAGCATTGTTAAGAGCCTGCTTTCTCCAAAATTCTCTGAAACGCTCAGGACTGCCTTCAAAGCATGGCAAAAAACCCCAGGCTGTTTTGACAAGAGTATTACAGGCAGATGTACCATTGAGGTGGGCTGTAAGCCCAAGATCTTGACTTCCACACCTTTGAAAATATCACATCATCTTTTATCAGAGTAGGAACATCAGTCTCCTGCAATTGTACATGTATGGGTATGTGCTCAGAGAGCATCTGCTCCTTTAAGGGCATCTGGTCAAAGACCTTCTTCCATACAAGAAGGAAATAATAGGAAAAGGAGGAGGTAAAATAAAACATACAGAGATACAAACTTGGCAGACAAATGGTAAGGGAGGCAGTGATAAGAACGAAACTTGGTCAGTCCCACTAACTGATGAGAGCACATGGGAGTGTGAAAATGTTTATTCCATCAAGGTTATCTGAGTGTGCGAGAAGGAGAAAACCCAAACCAAAATAGACAGAGACACAAACCTGACAAAACAAGCACCGAGACACAGAGAGGAAGCAAACCTCTCCAGTCACAACAGCTTCCAGGAAACTACAGGAACAACCTCCAGGAAGATCAGCTTAGACTTTGTAATTGATGACACTGTAAAGCAGGAATGGCTCCTGAAGTGGGACAGCTGTGGGAATCAAGAGCCGCTCAAATCCAGGAGCAATGTGCAGGGAAACGGAGACCAAGGATGAACAAATTGGGGTTAGACAGAGAAGGGCATAAAAGGAACCAGTCCTATGGAAAATATGGGCAGTCAGTACACATTTGTCTGGCTCGGCCTTGCCCGTGATCATCACAGCCTGTCCTGTCCTATTTTCTTGTATCTTTTCATTACACATTTTCTGAAGTATCACCGTGCAATCTAACTCTTTACCCCACGTATGTGTGCTGCACAGAGGAAGTGCTGCCTATAGGTGAGACCTGCTTGTGAAGAAGGTAAGAGGGGCTTGGAACCACAGGGGTCCCAAACAGACGGACATGCGGGAACTCCAGGGATCTGCAAATGGGTCTGTGCTTATGAACCTAGAGATTGTTGTGTGTGTGTGCCTGCACCAGCAACTAGTCCCCGTTTATCTGCAGACCATTCCAATCTCCAAGTGACAAAGCTGAGAAGACAAACAATCCTCAGTTCTGAGGAGAGAAACAATCCTCAGTTCTGAGGAGAGAAACAACACAGTTCTGCTGCAGAGTAGCTGAAAAGAAGTTTAAGTAACACATTAAAAAAGAAAAGAGGAAGAGAAATTAGGAATACCTCAGCTTTTGCTTTCTTCTCAGCTGCCATGAGCCAGGAGTCTTCCTTACTCTCTTCTCCCTTGTCTTCCCAGATCCATGCTTCCATGCCCCCTTTCCACGGAGCAACTACACAGCCACAAAGAAAAAGCATTCATTTAGTCAAAGGAAGCAGCAGAGTGCAGAGCTCCACAGAAAATTTCACTGCAACCTGCACAGTTGATCAGAAAGGTTGATACTCCTGGCAAGAGTGACAGCATTCCCCCCTCTCCTAAGCACTTTCCCCTCTTTGCTGGCATTTCCTGCTGTGTTCCCTTGCTCAGGTCAGACTGGGCCTCTCTCAGTTTGCGCTTGTATCTCAGCACCTCTCCCTTCAGCTGGTGGTTGTGATTCTGGAGGCTGCTGATGAGGTGACGCATCTCCCGATTAATGGGGCCTGCAAAAACAGAAACACCTCGGTAACAAACCACACTTCTGTCAACCTTCTTGCATGGAGATGGAGAACAAGCTAAGTGACAATGACAAATAAAACAAGATTATCACCATTCTGCTACGTAACAGAGCAACACAAAACACTTGCAGAAAAAAAGTCATACCAGTTTCATATATAACCACAAATCCTTGCAAATTCACAGTCCTAAGCTCCCACTTAGCATTCTTTTTATGCCCATGATCCTAAGGGAAACACGTCATGTTACAAAAGAAATCGGATTTAAACGCCACTTCAGAACTAATTTATTTCCTCTGATGAAATTTAAGAATTACTGCTTTGCTATCTAGATTGTCCTTACAGACTTGGAAATGAATCCTCCCACCCCAAGAAATTTTTAATAATTCAAAATATCCTACCATAAACCAAATTGTTAGCAAAATGGATCTATTATGCAGCATCTAGAAAGAAGTGGAGCTGGCCTCCCAATAAAACAGGTGAAAAGCTTTGTTTTGAGGTGAAGAGACCTGAACAAGTATTTAACAGCAACAAAGAATCAACCCAAGTGTTCTTGTGCACTGTAGCCCCTAATGAGCATTGGTGGATAGGTGGTTGTTTTCAGGCACAGCAGAACAACACCATACCTGCTTGCTCATTGGCAGCAAGTGTCTGTTTAAACTCTATCCTCAGCATCTCATATTCTTTGCGGACTTGTGCCAGGGTGTCCTCCAGCTGAATCAGCTCAGTGCGTAGCTTCTTGTGAAGGCTGACCTCATCCCTCTGAGGAACAAAAAGGAAACAGAACTCGGTGCTTTGAACCTGGAACATCTCTCACCTCATCAATATCAGGTACCACAAGAGCCTGGATTATTGCCAGAAACGTCAATTCCCTGAGCGTTTGCAGAGGCACGCAGACCCAGCAGTGATGGTGCTGGCATGACAGAGCTCCCAGGCTGAGGGAGCAGAGCTGTTACCTCCATCAGCTCCACCTGGCGCTGGTGCGTGCTGCGGGTGCCACGGAGCAGCGTGCGGGCCTGGTCAAGGTGTGCCTTCAGCTGGAGACTCTCGTTATACAAAACAGAAAACTGGGACTGCATGCAGCGATATTCCGGGGTCTCCTTTGCAGCCTCTTCCACTGCCCGTCGCAGCTCAACCTGGTTGGGACACAAGAAAATGCCACAAAAAGAGAAATTATCCCCTTGCCTTTGGTTTCTGTCTCTCAAGACAGGAGAACAGTGAATCAAGCTGCCACAAGCAAAGACAAAAGTAGAACTTGAATAGCATTGCTGTGAAGTAGGTCCAAGTGATAGGATTCAGTACCAATTTTAAAAAATCTCTGTGCTCTCTGCATGCATTAGGCTGCTTCTCTTGCACAACCACATGACAGAAGTTTTTGACTCTTGGGTCAAAAGAGACAAAGACAGAAGTTTTTGACTCCTGAAATAGTTTCTCTCAAAGATGTGACCATGGAAAACATAATAAAGCATAATCACTCAGATCAATAAAGATGGACACATAGAAAAGTATGAGAGAACAGATAAAAGGCACATGCAAGTAGGCATTATGTTAGCATTCTGCCAGTAAACCATAATGACTGACAGAGAGAGAAATTAATAAAAACCCAGAGAACTGAACTAGAAAAAAAAGTTAGCAAATGATTGTGACTAGCAGCAGTGAAACAGACACATATAGACATGCATTCAGCTTAAAACTAATTAGGGAGGGAAAAGGAAAGCTGTAAGCTAAAGACCACTTCTCTCAAAACAAACTCATGTGGATAAGCAGAATTCAGAGGTGCCTCAAGACAGTTCCCAGCATCAGATCTCTGGATTTAGGTTATCAAGACAGACATTTTGTATAACTGGCACTGACCACTAAGATGAAATTTGGGTTATTCTCTCCATGATATACTTATCTACCACAGAGCCACAGCTTCTTGTGTTACCACCTTTAAAACATCACAAACTCATAGGCTGTTTCCTATCTAGCCATCCCCACAGTGGGAAAGACAGAAATTCAATGACTCTTTCAAGAGCCTCTCTCCCCACACAAGTTCCCTGATTGTTTCTGTTCTCTGGTTCCACTTGCACAGGACGTGGGGAAGGTGGAGGAGGGATCACTACTTGTAAAGAGGTGAAAACAGTTTGAACCAGACATGGTTAAAATGGACTAAAAGAGCAGAACGGGAACGGGCAGGAAACCAGTACAGTTTCCCCACAGTGGCCACACGCTGTCACCAACGCGCTGAGCTGCAAGCGGAGCCACAGACTCGCTGAGTTGTACCTGGAGCAAAGTGTAACACTGCGAAAGAGCAGGCTCAGAACTGCTGATGAGGTTTTCTGCAGACACATCACTGCAAAGCTGAGGGCAGCCCATCCCACAGAACACCTTCACCCTCACACGGCTACAGATGTCTCACCTTGAGCTTTTCATTCTGTGTTGTTACTTCCTCAAGATCCTGACGTAGTTCCTCCAGCTTATTAAGGCGATTCCCAGCAAGCTCTTTATTCTCTTCCAGCTCTGCATTCATCTCCTCAAACTGTTGGGATAAACTGCTTGTAAATCCTACTGTTAATGTGTCTCCTGAGAATGCTACTGAACTATCTGTTCATGCAGTAACAGCAATTACAGACTGAGCAGTCAGGTCACTTGACCAAGCCAGTCTAATTCCACCAGGTGTTTTTTAAGTAGAAAACTCCTACACAGACAAAATGGCTTACCCAGAGTCACCCAGCTTTGTGGCACAGGATCTAAAAATGATCTAAAATAAGTATCTAAATTCTGTTCAAATTGTGGCCCTTGTTCTCCTTGACTGTATTCTTGTCCTTGCCCACAGCCAAGCTCCTGACCTCACCTTGCAGGCATTGATGGTGGTTTTTCCCCCACAGAGGCTGCTCCCAGCTCCATACACCTTGTAGCCTTTGGAATTTACCTGCAAAAAATGCAAGAGATTTCCTCAAGACCCAGTGAAATACCGACAAGAGTGATGGAGCAGATCCAAGACCAAAGAAGGTACACAGCAGGGTCTCAGCTCTCCCAGCAAAGTCCCAGAGAGGATGTCACATGCCCACCCAACACCACCCCCCTTCCCAGCTTTCCTGGCCAGCGCTTACTCGTTCCAGCACCTGGCCAGGTGGCGGTTGAGCCTCTGCTCCCTCTTGCGGATCCTGTCAATGTCCCACTGAAGGCCGTCAGTCATGGTCTCCAGGACAGACACTCGGGATTCTGCTGTCTCCACCCTCTCTTGCAGCTTGGAGAACTGCCATCAGAGGAGTGCTTCAGCCAGCACATTGCATAGTGCCAACTTGTCCTGGTGCTGCTCAGGAGTCATTTCTCTTATTCATCATGTGCTTTTCACCTGTTGCTGTGGTGACAGACTATTCCATGAACTGTCCTGAATTTTACACTGGCCAAATCCCAAGACACCAACAAAAATAAAACAAAACAGAAAATAGAGAAAGAGCAGGAAGCTGGTATTATCTGGCAGAATACAGAGGCAGCCACCTCAGCTACTTCAAAGGCTTTTTTGATTTTAATATTTTAATCCCTATGTCCATCTACTCTACCGAGCACCTAAGTGCTCAGAGGTCTAATGCTGGGCAAGACCAGCTTTAACACAATTTTTAAATGAACTGAAATCTCTCAAACAAATGCTGCTAATAATGTGAATCCTTTAACAACTGGGATCATCCTGTAACTGGTATCATTACACTGCTAAACACCACAGAGAAACCAAGTAACTGAGAATGACAGGGATGTCACCTCCACTGTTCCAGGTATCTACACAGCCACCTCAGCATCATCTGCCCCTAGTTCCTCTGCTCTCCCCTTTCCTTTAAAAGTTAAATCCATTCAGTTCACTGACTTGCTTCTATCCTTTCCTTTAGTGATGTAACAAGCAAATCAATCTGATTTATATAGAAAATCTATGTACAGCTCTCCACAACAACAACCTTTTTCATAACGTTCAAACCATGTTCCTCCTGTGCCTCTCCAAGGAAATGAGCTGCTTTCCAATCTATGGGAACCATAAATGATGCTAAGCAGGGCACCAAAGCAGATTTCTTTCTCTCTCCTCTTTATACCTCCTGAGACATGACTCTGTGCTTCCCCTGAAGAACATCAGCCAGTTCCTGCAGCAGTCCATTCTCGTGTGACAGGCAGGTATTCAGCTCCACTACTGCTTCTTCCATCAGTGAAATATCTGAAAGATGCACAAAGGAAAGGAAATCAATGAACACTGATTTTAATTCCTGAACAGCAAAGAGAGAAATAAGAAAACAGAGAAGGAGATTTCTGGGTCTAACTTCAGTTTACTTTACCTCTCCCACGCGTGCTTCCTGAGGGCCTGATCTCCCTCCACAGAGAGCTTTGACCTGCACTCCGTAAGCAAAAGGCTCTGCAGTTTAACAGTGCTGCCCGTTTCTGACCTGGGGGCCATGCCCTCTCACCAGAGATCACTTCAGCTGTGTCTGTGCCAGCAAGCCAGAGCATGCCCTTGGCACCCAGGGACGCCCCAGTGCTGCCCAAATTCATGCAGAAACCTGCTGCAACAGGTGGCCCAGGGTGACACACCAGGCCAGCACACCATGACACCATGTGACAACAACAGCACCAGGGTGACAGGTGAAACTAAAGCACCTGAGGACAGGCTCACATGGCACCAGTGTCAAAGGTACTACAGTTCATGACTGCCAGCCAAGGACAGCAACACTTCCCTACACCAATGCCAGACTTGGTCAGAGCACAGAGAAGGCACATCAAGCATGAGCTGATATTCCACACAAGGCTTCCTTCAAAAGATTCAAAACCTAACCTTAAGCTAATGATGTTTTTTCAGCAGTCATCTGAGTCTGAAGTGAATCTGCTACATTAATTTTTAGAAGCTGGTCATTTGGCTTTTTCTGCAGAACTCTGCTACATTCAAAACTGACAGCTACACTAAGCACACCACACCGTGAGATGGGTACAGTTTTGCTCAGGACTCAGTGGAAACTGAGCAGCTTGTTATTCCTACCCCTTCTACGAAACTGCAAAGAAGGAGTCCACCATCAGTTTGCAATGCTGATTTCACTTCTTTACTTGTAAGCATGAAGCATTTCATGTGGAGGCTGAGGACCGCTGGCTAGGAAGGTTCAACTGCTCTCTGACTTCTCAGGCATATGAACACAGTATTGGCAGAAACAAGCTGCCCAACACTCTGGGCGCAGCCCTCAGCATTCAAATACAGAGGTAGCTACAATGCACTTCTGGCACATGGTCCTTTAGAAGGGCTTTTGATAACAAGAGTTTGGAAAGTCAAACAAATTCATTTTGGAAGACACATGCATGTGAGAAGGACTAGACCCTAATGTCCACAATGCAGGATCAGGTCTAAGGTGGGGGCAGATAAGCATTCTTGAATACCTGCCACCTTGGTCATACCTCCACGATTCAGCTTGTGAGACAGCACATCCACCTTCTCCTGCAGCTTGTCATACATTGTCACCATCTGGGCAACAGCACGGCAGGAGGGCTCCACACGCTCCTGCAGCTGAGATTCCATCTCCTCACTGGTACTGCTGGCTTGAGTGGCCAGGAAGGAGAATGCCAGCTCCAGCCCTTGCCCTGGGAACATAAAGAGGTGAGAAGAAGTAAGTGTGTTCTAGAAGGTAGCATATCACTGCTCTTTACAATCACAAAAAAAAAAAGTCTCAGTCAGCCTTTAGAAATGGGTATCAGCATTGTCCATAGCTGAAATCCACCTTTCCCACTGTCCCCAGACAGGTGCCTCACCTTGTTCCCTCTCATCTTTGCGCTCCTGGTTACTGTCAGAGTCTGGTTCATGTTCTGGCACCACCAGTGCTTTTCTTTCAGACAAAAGGTCTCCAAGACCTCGGTCCAGGTCGAAGCGTTTCAGGATGATGCGGATATTTTCATCAAACTGAATGATGGGACAGGCAAGGCAAGACAAGGTGAAGAATGGATGTGAACAAAAGGACTGTAGTGGTACAGGGGAGACAAGAAAACTGTACATGAAGTAACAAAAGCTGTTACCAACCTGATTCCAGTAGCGGTTGATGATCAGCAGAGAGGCATCGTCGGTGGCCTGCCGACGCTCCAGCTTCTCAATGTGCTCCCGCAGCTCATCTTCGATGGCCTGGCGCTGGTCGAGCGTCTCCGCGAGCTTCCGGTTCTCAGTCTGCAGGGTCCGGATGTCCAGCTCCTCCTGGGCACAGGCACACGGCACACAGGCCAGGTCACAGAAGGACTCAACCTGACCCCAGAGACATTTCTGCCTCCAGATGAAAAAAACCAAAAGTTGGAGTGGGGGTATGCAAGGAAGACATACCGTTGAAGAAACACCACCAAGTTTAATGGTCTCCACAGTGGTGCCCGAATCTTCAACCCCTGCCTTCTTCTCTGGAGGTGCAGAAGGGCCAGGCTCTCCAGCCGTCCGTTTATTGCCAATTCCAGACATGGTGGCTGAAGTGTACAGATTCCCACCTTCTCCAAGCTCTCCCTGAACATTAAAGAACACTATTAAAAAAACACCAAATACACATCCATGCGGTCAATTTGATTTGCGGATTTTAACGTGCTGACCCATCACGGTAACAAAATGCCCAAAACAGAGAAGATCATGGAACCAGAAAGATTTTGAAAAATATTGTTGGGAGGAATGGATTAAAAGTGGAAGACTGGTAAGGAGGACTGTAAATCATTCACGTGACCTTGCAGCTGGGAATAACCCTTGACAAGCCAGTGATCCTCTGGCACAGGCCGAGTTTAAGGGTGCCCACATCTCTAATACTGCACCTCTGCCCAGGTGTTGCTTTGGGGATCCCACAAGTAGCAAGGTAATGGAATTAAATCTATTCCTTGTGTTCTAACTGGGAGTTTGTGCCAGCCTGTGCTGACTCACACGTTGTGGTCCAACACTAGCAGTAAAAGACACCAGCAGGACCTGCACTGCAAGCAGAAAGTTCATGGGGAAAATATCCACTGCTCCGTAATGTTAGAATGGAAGCACTGTACCTTATCACCCTCTTTGCAAAAAAATCTTCATCCAGGTTCACTCTCTGCTTTTCTGCATTAACAAAAATGAACCAGGTTAGACTTTGGAAAAAATTGAGACCGTGTGGATGCGGCACCAGTTCACTGCACAACAACCAAACTGTTCCTATTGAATCTACACAAAAAGCCAGTCAAAGCTGAGGGCAGCAACACCCTGGAAATAAAGGAGCTCTGTACTTAGAGAGCTCACAAAAGCTACAGAACTGAAAAGCAACTTGGAGCCAAGGCTTGCAAAGACCCATTCCAAGAGTTTTGCTGTGTACCGGGAGAGATGCAAACATTTTTCAAGAGAACCTATTCCTAACTCAATCCAGTCTGAAAAGCTCTGGACTACTAGAGAATCACAGAACAGCTGGAGCTGCAAGGGAGGACAGGAGGTCACCTGCCTTGTGCTCCTGCACGAAGCAGGCTCAGCCAAAGCAGGTCCAGTCCAGGGCCTGCCAAGGGCCCTGTCCAGGCAGCCTGAGCATCTCCAGGCACAGAAACTCAGCCATGGCTCTGGGCAGCCCCTCAAGTGCTTGATCATCAACATTAAAAAAGGCTTTTCTCATGTCTGAACAGTATTTCCTGTAGTTCCCTAAAATATTATTGAGCAAAATTACAAGTGTATCCTCAAAAGGATTCCAACGCAAATGGAGCGGCTGGAGATGAAACATGGAACCAATCAGATCTTCACTAGACGTGAGCTGCATTCTCCTCCCACAGCCACTGGTGCTGTGCCAGCCTCTAGACTGAATGAAACCAGAAGTGAATGAAGTGCAGACCCTCTCAGTAAAACCTGACTCATTCCATTTTAGCCTATAATGGCATTGACAGTCAAACTAGGGGTTATGAACTGAACCTTCCAGTTCCTACCTGCTTGAATGGAGCAGTTCTGCTGAAAGCAACAAGGCCATTGCCTTTTGTAGATGAAGCTGGTACACTGCTTTGCCAAATCTCAGCATTTCACAGGCATCTCAGCTTGGCAGTGCCCTTCATCCTATGCAAAACAGTATAAAGATTATTTCTAAGTGAGTTATTGAAACAGCACATACGGGGATCCTGTGAGGTATCTTTTAAGAGAAACATTAAATTACAGCTCAAATTTAAAAAGACAACTGTCATGGAACCATTTTCCTTCTCTTAGCAGCAGCACTGACTTTAGCTGGAATTCCAAACTCAAGTTAGCTTGGTGGTAGAATGTTTACAGATTCCAAGTATGCGCGTGGGTTTTACAGGCTTTTGGAAAGCTGGGAGGAAAGCTGAGAGGGAGTGAGGTTTAGGTTAACTTGCAGGAAAAATGTTCCCTCCTCAAAGCTCAATTACTCACTTGTTGGAGGTGGTGAATTTGCCTGAGGAGGTAGAAATAAGAGCAGTTAAGGGACATCAGGCAGGGTTTTCAAAAGAGACAACAGGTAATCAACTGCTCAATGGAGATGTTCAGAAGGCAGGCTTTCTGCCAGAGGTCTCTGGGATCCTCCCTTTGCTCCAGGTGACTCAGCTGTTGCCGGCGGGGAGGGGGGAGGTGGTGGCGCTGGTGCTGTCTTTTCCACCAGAGGAGTGGGAGATTATTAAAGGTAGTGAGGCACAAGAAAGAAGCAGAACTGATTAACAAAGGGCAGTAAACAGTGGATGCCAGGAGCTTTGACCCTGGCAAAGGGTGTTGGGACAGCTCCATGGGGTGAGTCATTGGGACTTTTGAGGATTGGCAGAGACATTCTTCAAGATGTACTGCCATGGGTCTTTTTGTTTTAGAAAAACGAGCTAATGAGGGGTGCCTGGCTAAAATTAATAGCCTGACTACAAATGAGATTGCAAAGCAGGGAAATTACCTTGGGCTCTCTGTCCTTGCCTGGGATGTTTGGTGTATTTTACTGAAATGCCCTGGGCAAGAGGGCTTAGATATCCTCTGGTAGAGGTACGCTGGCTGGCAGGGTGGCCAGAGGAGTTTCTAGCAGCCTCAGCAACTATTGGGTCAGTGTGAGAAACGAGGCTCACCCTTTAAAATTTTTTAAAGGTGTAACAAGGGATAAAGCAAAAGTAACAGCACTGGGTGCATAGCCACATGTGTCGCTGCTGAGGCAGGGATGGAAATGAAGAGACTCCATCTTCAGAAGGCAAAGAATAATCTTTATTAACAAGTAGCATTCCTCTTTGATAACCAGCATCGCTAAGGTGAAATATGATTGGTCTCAAAGTGAAAACCTTTCACACCATTGGTGCACTCTGACTAGCCCACTGTGGTAGAACATATCTATAAACAACATGAACAGAAAGAGAGGTAATAATTGTTTTCATTCCTTCTCCTAACTTTCCCAGGCTAGGCCTGGGAGAATTCTCTCTCTTTTCTCTCTGACTGAACTGAGAATATCCACACACATGCACACGGTTAACGATAACAACTCTTATATACTTTTTCATTGCATTAGTCAAATACATATTCATGAAAATTATGCATATTTAAACATTCCTTTGAGTATACATGTTCCAGGGAATTCTTTATCTTAGTTCAACCCCTGACCTCACCTTCTTATACTGCATGCCACAATGCAGATGTGATTTTGAGAGTCTTGTCTTTTATTTCCTCATGAGGCCCCCTGGTCTGTGGTTAGAATTATTGATAGACGAAGGGTCAGGGGTAGATTCATCCTTGCTCTTTTGATGTTACTTACTTGGTTCTTTTACAAATTATCTTATCATACAGATGTTCTAGCCATTTTTAGAAGTACTTCCAATCCACATTAGCTATTTCACTACTTGTCAGGTAGTTACAACAATAAAGGCCTTAGTTCTTATTTCACAGCTACAATTACTTCTGCAGAAGTTAATGTTATAATACACATTCTATAGCCTCTATTTTAATATTTTGTGAAAGCCTAAACTATAATATATATATATCACACTAAGATATACAGTCTACACAGGGATTAGGGAATTAACCATAAAAGGCTGACAAATTATACTGTATCAAAAGCAGTTAAAAAGAGATTACAAACTGTACTATATCAAAATAATTTACTAAAGCCAATAATAGTGAAAGCCAATAATTACATAAATAATTCATAACAATCAGTTACCAAATGGTTTCTGAATATGGGATTGTGAAGGCAGTGGACTTGGATGGGGGAACTTGTTTTACAGGGGGATCCTTCAAGGGATTATGGCTGCTTTGAGATTTCAGTGGGACCTCCATACCCCCTGGCACCCTGAGAATTCAGGTCAAGTAAAAAGGGTGAATGGAGGAATAAACACCCTTTGAAGCTGGTGACAGAAACTAAGATGCCATGGGTACAGCTTTTGCCATTAGCTTTGGCAAGAATGACAGCCAAAGCCATGGGAATATCCAGTTATTCCCCTTTGAATTGTTTGAGATTCTTACCTTGTTCATTTTCAAGGTGGCAGAGAGGAGAAGATCTATATTTAAACCAGTATGTGGCCAGTATGCCGTGTCTTGTGAAATCTCTTTGACAGGAAGCTCAGTTAGCACAGACGCTGCCTTTGGACTTTGCTGTTCATAACATCCAACCAGGATTTCAGAGAGAGCAGCCAGGAGACCTGGACACGGATGGACCCATCACACTCGAGTCAAGGTCTCGAAAGCCCCAAAGACTTGGACATCTCAGCTGGAACAAAAGCATGGGAGACCTTGGCTATCAGCAGCAATCAACAAGGACTTCCAGTGATTAATGGGTTAATATGAACTGTAATTATCTACTTTATTCTCTGTATCTACTTGCCATATCTGGTGCAGGGACCAGACATGGAAAAGTCGACAGGGGGTGTTTCAAATGGTCCATGTTGTGAAAAAGCGTTAATAATAGCTAGGGTTTGTGAAGACCAATTGAGAAGTAAGAAGAGGAGGGATTGAGAGGAAAGATGTGTGCTAACATCCTTACAAATAATTGAATGGTTGATATTGATTACAAATAATTGAATGGTAGAGACATTAATGGGCACTTCAACTTGTAAAAAGCTAATTATGTTGATAACTGTTAAACCCTTGTTGTACCCCCACTGTTAACTCCCTTACATACAGCCTGATTGCACCCCCCCTTACCTGTACCCTCATTGAGTCCTTTGGGTATCGCCTCTTCTGCTCCCCGAAATGGCCTCCGGAAACATTCCCGGGAATATGCAAATTAAGAAAAGCTCAAGAAAATCCAACAAAAGACCCTAGAAACGACGAGCCAACCCAAAATTTGAAGAACTAAGTGACTGGACCTACTGCTGGGAAGTCCCTCTACTCCACCAACAAGGTTTTAAAGGTCACCATCACCTAAGTAGGACTGGACTAGAATGAGGACCCTAGCCAATGAGCCAGAAAGCATTTTCCTAGGCACGCCCATGAGGACAGAAGCCCCAGCTCTGCTGTGAAACAAAACTGATCACCTCCTCCTCTGCGTCACCAAAGGGAGCAGCGGCGGTGTGCGCGACCCCTCAGGCCCCCACCCAGAGCTGATCATTGAATAAAGGCATTAAAAAGGAGCTGGTCTCCTGGCCCATTTATTACAGTCTCAACCCGACCGATTCTGTGATTCAGCTTCCCACACACACCGGCTGCTCCCACACCTCCTCCGCTCTCCCACATCCCACACGGGTCCTGCCCCTGTCCTCGGCATCTTCCCACAGCACCAGCTGGACACGCCGTGGGCCCGTCCCTCCCTCCCTCCGCAGGTGTGCGCTGCCTCCAGCCCCCAGCGACCCCTCCGTCCTCCACACGGCCACCTCCCGGCTCTCCCCGGCCCCAGGCTGCCCCACCACCCCAGCCCCAAGACCCACCACCACCCCGTCCGGCTGCCCTTCCACCCTCAGCCGTCAGCGGGGGCAAAGCCGGCACCGGCACTCCCACCAAAGATGGCAGCGCGGGCAGAGCTGCCCTCACCCACACGCGGCCCCAGCAGAGCAGCCGCCTCCCTGTCCGCCGCTGGAGCCGTGTCTTGGCCGGACGGGGCAGGAAGGGCGTCGGAGATGCTGAATGTGGGCAAAACATCCTGTGCCAGACAGGCTGTGGGAGCAGGGCCAGGGCAGTGATTGTCCCCCTGCATTCGGCACTGGAGAGACCACACCTTGAGCGCTGTGTTCAGTTCTGGGCCCCTCAATTCAGGAAGGACACTGAGGGGCTGGAGTGTGTCCAAAAGAAATGTCTTCAAGTCTCTTCATCATTTCCCCTTCTCCCATTTGACCTGTCTGCTTGGAAGTGAGGACCTCTGTTTGCAACCCCTAACAAAGAGGGAAGCTATTTAGACTAAGACCTTTTTCCTGAATTCAGCTGTGCAGAAATGAGAGTGATTTTGTTTTCACTGGACAAAGAGCAAGAGTTTCCGATGGGATTTCTCCGTTTGGACCCTTCTGAAAGCTCCTGCACTTGCCTTGGCGCCTTGGGGCCGTACTGCAAAGCAAAGGCAGAAGGATGACTGCAGCCAGGGAAAAAGAGGGTTTGCACCTGGCCCCGCCGTGCCGAGCCCCACCAGCCCCGGGAGCCGCCCCGCCCGCGCTGTGCCCGCAGCCCCGGCTCTGCCGCGCTCGTCCCCGCCAAGTCCGGCCCGCGCCGGGGCCGCGCGGGGCGCGCGCGGGCCCGAGCGCAGCGCCCCCCTCAGGCCGCGCGCCGCCGGCGCAGCCGCGGCCGTTGCGCCGGGGCCGTTGTGGCGACAGCCGGCGAGCGGCGCCATGGCGGAGCTGCCGCTGCCCGCCGGGCTCAGAGCCAGCGCCTTCCCCGCCAAGCTGTGGCGCCTGGCGAACAGCCCCCGCGTCCGCTCCGTGCGCTGGGACAGCCGGGCCCGGGGGCTGCTCATCCACCGCTCCCTCTTCGAGCGGGAGCTGCTCAGCCCGGGCGCCGCCCACGGGGCGGGCAGTGAGGGGGCGGGGCCGGCCCCGGACTCCTTCCAAGCCACGCAGTTCCGCAGCTTCGTGCGGCAGCTCAACCTCTACGGCTTCCACAAGGTGCCGGGCGGGGTTGGCTCAGCTGAGCCGGGCGATGCCGGCAGCTGGCTCCACTTCAGGCACCCCAACTTTCGCTGCGACCGCCCCGACCTCCTGCTCCGCATCAAGCGCCGGAGCGCGGCCAACAGGCAGCGGCCGGCGGCGGGGCTGGAGGTGCGCAGCCACCAGCCCAGCCGCTTCCAGCAGCTGCGCACGGAGCGGGAGGTGCCCTCCTTCCCCGCCGGGCAGCCGCCCAGAGCCGGTGAGAGCCCGGGTGGGAGCTCCGGGGGCGGAGGGGGGTGGTGTGGGCTGTGGCCGTGGGCACTGCCCGGCGGGGCAGCAGCGGGCCCTGCCCGTGCTGGGGCTGCTCAGCGCAGCTGCCCCGGCCGGCACAGGGGCTGTCCTTGGGCAAGGCAGCTGTGCCGGCAGGGCCCGGGAGCTGTGCCGGCTGTGCCGGGCTGCCGGGGCTGCGGGACAGTCCCGCCGCGGCTGCGCTCACCACAGCCTGGCCCGCTCGGCTGCAGCTGGCCGTGCCATGCGCCCTGGCTGCCGCTGCTCCTTGCGCGGCCCCGGGGTGCTTGGGGAGCTCTCCGTGAGTGCGTGTGAGCCGAGGGCTCGGTCCTGCTCCGGCCCAGCTGGAGGGAGTCTCCTGTCCCTCCGGGGCAGTGGGGAAGAGAGCTGGCAGTTGGCTTTCTGGCAGTTGCCTCCTACCAGGGAAGGGCAATGCGGGAGAGTTTTCCCAGACAGTTGAGCGAATAGGGGAGAGCTCAGTAGACCAGCAGCTGCTAGCTGAATAGCCCTTGAACGTGTTGGTTGTTTCTTTTTTCTTTTTTCTCACCCTGCTTGGGAGGATGGGGGCTTTTGTTTTCCCTGACAGATGTACAGTTGCTGCCAAGGGAAACACGCCCAAAGACCAGCTTTCCCTTTGCTTCCTTTCTTCTTCCCACTCCTACACAGGGCTCTCCTACCAGGACCTCGATGCTCCTCACCTCAGGGTTTAGAGCTGCCTCCAGGCGCTTCCAGGCAAAGTGCAGGTGCTCAGGAATCTGAGGTTTTCCTAGCATCTCCCCAAGAAAATCTTTGTCTCATCTGGACTTCTTGGGGTTTCATCAGAGCAACCAGGCACGGGCAGATTTAATCTCAGCTGTGAGCGTATCATTCGGCTGGTTCCCCTAGAGCTTAAATGCCTCCCTGAGCTCATCCTTCCGCTGGTTCCTGTAGACCATCACAGCCCTTCCATGGCCTCTCCACAGAGAAGCTGCCGCACATCTTCAGAGCAGCACTTGCCAGCCTGCAGCCCCTCAGATAGGGAAAGAGTTTCTAGCCTTCCTCTTCAAACAGGTCCTGGTTAATGACCCTTTGAAGTGTTTTCCCGCTGTGCTCTGTCATGGGTAGATCTCAAGTGAGAATCAGGTAGAAAGTGTCAAGTCACCTAGGAAGAAGGACCTTGAAAACAGAGACTCTGCCTGCTTTTCCTGTCCTTGCTGCAGACTGGGAGGGTGTTGGGGGCATTTTCCAGACAGCCTCTCTGTAGGGGTACAAGCACAAAGCAAAACATACTGCCTGACAAGTGGTCAGTGTTAGGTGCACTCCCCTCTTCCTTTGAATGAAGCCAAACTAGGACAGTGATAGGATATTGCAGATGTTTGAGACTGTCTGCCCTGCAAATCAAGCCGTGCCATTGAAATGAGCTCTGAGTGCTCCAGAACAGCTGCACCAGCAGAATGCGGCCTTGCCCACAAGGCTGTTTTCAGAATAAACTCACTGTATAATTTCAGTGAGTGTGTCTGAGGATCTGGGCTCTTCCTGGGTGAATCTACATTCTATGGTCTTTTGTGATGAGAAACTCAAGCAGCCAAATCCCAAAGCTGCTGGGAAGATGCAAAAGGCTGTGATCATAAAGTGTGTGTGTGTGTGTCAGTGTCTGTCTCTATCAGTTTTACAATCCATGCTTTCATCTATATACATGTCCACTAGGATAAGTATTTTGTGAGAGGAAGAACTCGCTCTTCCACTCCCCTGGGAAGTCTGAATACATTTCTGGAACTGAGGTTGCTGTGTGCTTCCTGTGATATTTGGTCCAAGGCAGCACTAGAGCTCTGTGTCCCAAAGCCCCATTGTGGAGCCTGACCAATGTGTTTGGATTCTTGCAGCCACCCCAGACACTTCAGCTCCCAGTGGTCCAGCTGGCAGTGCTGGTTATGCAGCATGGACAGCCCCCGGCTGGCTGTGGAATACTCCTGGGGAAGAGGAATTGCCACCAGTGGATCTGGACATGGTGCTTGAGACACTGGAGGAGATGATTTCTCCCTCTGCTCAGGTAACTGCATTGGACAGGGATGAAAGGGGCTGGACTGACAGCTTTTGAATGCTGTTGCAGGGCTGAGAAGCAAAGGCTTCTTGAGTTCAGCTGTGAACAGACAGGGAAGGATTTTCTTGGTAAAGCAAGATTTCCTAAAGAAGAGGGAATGAAAAAGTCTCCCCCCTGAGTAAGGATGAGAAGGTGTGAGCCTGTGTTGGCCAAGTTTGGGTGCTCATTTTCCTGGGAAGAATTCCTCGTGCAGGGGCATTTGTGGTGCGGAAGTGGAAGCTTTGTAGGTTCTGAGAGGCTTTGTTAGATGGGAAAGAAGAGAAGAGTGTTTGGAGAATTGCCACTGAAGGCAGAGTGTCCCGTGCAGGGAGGGGTGTGCGAGAGGTGCCTCTGTTCCAGCAGCAGATGTGGGCTGTGCCTCTTTTGGGTGGCAAGGCCAAGGCAAAGCAGGGCTGGGCTGCAGCTGCAGCTGCTGCTGTGAGAGCCCTGCCATGCGTGTAGGCGCTCCCAGAGCCGTGAGTGGGGCCGGGCTGCAGCTGCAGCTTTCTTGTCCTCTCAGTAACCTGGGGCCTGCAGTCCAGTTTCCATCTGGGAAATCCTCAGCTGGGCAAACTGGCCACTCTTGCTGTCCACGTTGCATAGCTCAGTCACCTTGCTCTCGGGCGTCTCTGCGGGGAGGGATGTGTGTTCCCACGCAGTCCCTGCCAAGCTGCAGCCTGGATGAGAGTGCTGTGCTCAGGGCTGTGCAGGGAGGAGCACATCCCTGTGCCAGGAGCTGGCAGGACTCCTTCCTTAGCAGCCATTCCATGTGTTCAGTGTCACCCCCACGTTCAACACTGTCACCTTTGACAGCCTTTGGATGGTGTTTGAGAAGTCAAATCTTTTTGACTTTTGAAGGGCTTTGGGGCCCAGACTTCTTGTTAGGAGCAAGGGATTAAGAGTGTGAGCCACAGAGTTGTTGGACCAGATGTTTTGTGTAACTGGTGAGAAGGGTTTCTTTCTTTCTGTTTCTCTTTCAAGGGCAATATTAATGTTGTGCCTGAGTCTTCAGGAGGGGAGCCTGTGGACAGAGCTGCAGCAGAGGGAGCTTTGCCTGGCACCAAGAGCTGTGGGAACAATTCCCAGGAGCCCGAGGAGCTTGGTAAGGACAGAGCCCCATTGGTTTAGAGAGGTGTGAGACGGCTGCTCTGAGCCTGCCTCTGGCAGGAAGGGAGACGAGAAGAGTTGAGTTCCTGTCTGCAGGGTTGGTGCTTCCTGGTGCCTTTAGTTCAAAGGCACATGCACAACCTGCCCGAGCTCTGCCCTCCACGCTTCTCCAGAGGTTCTGACACCGAGTCCTCTGCTGTGGCAAGAGAGCAGGGAATAAACCTGACCTTGTGGGAGTTGTGTCACCAGCTACAGGGTCCCAGGTTTGTGCTGATGTCCATGGATAAGTTTGCTGCTGGGTGTCAGTGCTCTGGAGGCAACACTGAGTGACTCTTGAAGCAAGAGAAGAAAACCCCAGCAAAAAGTCAGTGTAGAAGTCTGAGCTTTTTGTCTCCAAGCATTAAATCAATGTAGTACCAGTCTGCTGGTAGCTGTTGTGAGATACATTAAAAATGCAAGCAGCAGAAGCTCTGAGACTAAACAAATCATTAGTCATAAATCCAGTAGCTCAAGGAAAAACTGAAATTACCCCAAATTAGGCAGAACTAAAGGACAGAGAGAGCCCTTTGGATCGGCATTCTTGTGCAAAGCTGGTGCAGCCTGCAGGCCTGGTAGGGAGCTCTTTCCCTCCCAGCTGTTCATCCCAGAGCTGGTGGTTGTTTTGGAGGAGCTGTTGCTCACTGCAGAGGGCAGTTTGTAGGTGGCAGGAACGGTGCCAGTTCATAACTCAGCCCCCAGCACCCCTCAGCTTCAGCCATTTCAATGAGGACTGAGGTCTGTCTGTCCTCAGAGAAAGAACAATCCTGGGCTTCTCTGTGGCAGCTGGGACTGTGTTTCAAGCTCTCGTGGGTGCTATTTGCACTGTGAGTGCTGTGAGTTTATTGGGATACTTAAAATTTTTGGGATACTTCATAAGTTTTGAAAACTTGGAAGAATGCCTGTTCTTTAAAGACCAGGCTTCAAATTGCCAAGTGAGAGTCTGCCTTTCAGGCCATGTCTGACAGTCCCTGGTGGAAGGACAGTTACTTCCAAAGGGAAAGATGCACAGAGGGCAATACTGACCCAGCATTCCCTTTGTTTCCCAGATATCCACCTGATCTACCTCGCCAGGAGGGCTGCCCTGCGTAAGAAGGAGGATCAGAGGGAGAGCCTATGACAATCAGGCAGGTGGAATCCCTCTGTTTATACATAGATTTATAGATTTCTGCAGTTCCATTTATATATCTATATAGATACATTTATAGATTTATAGAGGTGTGTTTATATAGTTAAAACTATATATATCATTATAGATGTGATAGATTTATATTTTTATATATGTAGTTATGTTTACGCATTTTGAGATTTACATTTATATATTTATAGAGTAACATTTATATATATGTGTAAATATGTTTTGCTATTTAGTTACAGTTACATGGAGGTTTAGATGCATAGATGGAGCTGTGTAGGTCATTTTTACCTCTTCCCCTGCTCTGCTTCCTCCCTCACCTCTTGCTTTTCCCCCGTGCCCCCTGTGTCCCCTCTCCCTGTGCTGGGTCCGAGCTGGCGGCCGGGCCGGGCGGAGCAGCAGTTCCAGCCCCGGGTGTCCCTGGAGCGGTGGGAGCTGCCAGTGGCCCCAGGCAGTGTCCCCTGAGGAGCTGCTGAAGGACGGTGAGACTGAGGGGGCTGAGGGGGCGGTGACGCTGAAGGGATGGTGACCCTGAGGTGCTGCTGGGGCTGAGGGCTGTGGGGCAGCCGAGGGCGATGGTGGCACTGAGGTGACAGGGAAGTGGCACAGGCCGAGGGGTGGCGGGTCTAGAGGGGATGGGATGGGTCAGAAGGGACTGAGGGGCTGAGAGGACTGTGAGGGGCTGAAGAAACTGAAGGGGGCTGGGGGTTTGCCGAGAGCGTGGTGGGGCTGAGGGGATGGAGGGGGCCGGCAGGGAGCACAGAGGGCTCCGGGACTGCAGCTCTGCCAGGCCTTGGAACCAGTTGCAGAGCCTCCGCTTTTGCCACAGCTGCAGTGGAGACCTTGAGGACAGCCGGAGACTGACGGGAGCCAGCAGGGAGAAGCTGAAGGCCAGCAGCAAGAGCAGGGAACGGGGACCTGCTGCTGCCCCGCTGGAGAGAGCCCGGCTGAGGCCACAGGGCCGGGGAGGCAGGGTGGGGCTGAGGGTGGCGTGGGCTGTGGCCGTGGGCACTGCCCGGCGGGGCAGCAGCGGGCCCTGCCCGTGCTGGGGCTGCTCAGCGCAGCTGCCCCGGCCGGCACAGGGGCTGTCCTTGGGCAAGGCAGCTGTGCCGGCCGGGCCCGGGAGCTGTGCCGGCTGTGCCGGGCTGCCGGGGCTGCGGGACAGTCCCGCCGCGGCTGCGCTCACCACAGCCTGGCCCGCTCGGCTGCTTTTTCTTTCTAACCCTCCTGGGGAGGCTCTGAGATCTTCCCTTCCCTGATGGAAGTGCAGCTGCTGCCAAGGAAAACGTCCCCATACTGACTCAGTGCTCCCTTTGCTTCCCAGCTGTGCCATCTGCCGTCCCTGTGCAGGAGAGCTGCTCTGCACGGGAGGAAGAGCCCGAGGGAGAGGCTTTGAAGATGGGGCAGCTGGGATCCCTCTGCTTGCTGTTCTGTTTAAAGTTATGTTGCAGTGATGTTTGTATTGATGCAGTACGATGGGTATTTACCTTAGCACAGTGATATTTGTATATTTATAGACAGGTTTGGTTTATATATCTAATCTATTGATATGTATATGTATGTATGTATGTCTGTTGTATGTAGTATGTGATGTTTAATCTTTATTTACATCTGTAGACTGTTATACTTGTATGTGCATTTATATATATATGTGCATATACATATGTATTTAATTTTATTTAAAGATATTTAGAGAGGGTATGTATATTTCTGTATTTCTATATGGGCTCTACACTTGTAGAAATATGTAATAAATTGTTAAACATGTAATTGATCTTTGTGTATAGTGAGTTGTTGTGCAGGTTGGCAATAAATTAAGTTTTATTAACTGAAGTTGGTATTTGTATATTTTTACCTAGACTTGTTTTAATAATCTAATAAATTCCTGGTTTTAACCTAAATTGAGATTTGTAGAGTCCTGTATTGTCAGTGTGAGTGTAGCAATTTGTGATAAATGACATTTTCCAATGGATGGAATGGATTCTCGTGTGTTTGTCGATCAGCAGTGCGGCTGTAGCAATCTGCAGGAAATGCCATTTGTCAACTGCAGTGGGTGTTTTGTGATTTGTGCCACCCAAAGCCAGGAGCAGATGTAAATGCAGGAGGATTTTGGCCATGAAAATCTCCAGCCATGCCCAGCACATGCCCCACTTGCACTCAGGCTGGGCAAGGGAAGGGCAGATTTGGGATGGCAGCAGAGCCACACGTTGGCTCAGAACTCGCTGCAAAGGCCTGCTGAGGAGACTCCGGGACTCCACTGGGAGTAGAACTCCGAGCAGGAGCCACCCTGGCAGCAGAAATCATTCACCATGAAAAAAAGAGAGCAAATGTGGCAAAGCAGATGTGGGGATGCTCTGTGAGTCTGATAAAATGCTCTCAATCACCGCTGCCTAGGCACATCTCCTGCAAAAATATTCTGTTAAAAACTGAACACCTCCCATGAAAGATAGATTGCGCTTTCCCCTTCACTTACCTTGCTGTGTGAGTGGAGACACTCTGTCCTTCTCACGGAGAATTTGTGCCTCTCAGCACCTGACATTAACTCCAAGATTATGTACTACCACTTGGCACCATAAAGGAAAAGAGCCCTGCCCTCGTGACAGTGTTTGCAAAGTCTTCCCTCCTCCTGTCCCCACATGTCCCAAACGGAACCATGCCCTTGCTGTCCAAGCTGTGCCTGGGGTGACTGAGGGCTCCAGGAGCTCTGGAGGGTGCAAGAGCACTGCAGGTGGAAGCTTTTGCAAAGCTTCCTGAGCATCAGTAAACTCTGGCTTTGCCAGGCTTCCCCTGGAATGTTGTCCTACTCAAGAATGATCTTGGAGGACACTGTGCCTCCAGCTCACTCAGGTAAAAGTTTGTTTTCTTCAAGGCTTGAATAGAGGAAAATGAAAATTGTGATTGCTCGAGTGAAATTTGGGGTTTGGTGCAGCTGAGTTTGCTCCATTCTTTATTGTGGAAAGTAGGGTAAAAGCCTTAAATTCCCAGCAGAAGCTGACTACCAGCCCACACAGACCTGAATGAGGCCCAGGTGTGCTTGCTGCATGCTGGTCCAAGGGAAAAGCTGGAACCAAGTCCCCTTTTATTGCAGATGGAGCCTGTCTGTACTGTTGTCTCCAGGGCTGTCAGTGGTAAGACACGGCAATCCAGCCGGGAGCTGTGGCTATGAGAGTTCCAACAGCAACCTGCTTCTCCAGAGTGAGGGACGAGGCCAGCCCAAAAGCCTGAAAGGTGTTCTGGGTACTGGAGGAGGCCAGGCTGTCCTTGTGCAGGGATGGCCTTCAAGGGGGACCTCTCACCTTGTGCTGCTGACAGAGGGCAGCTGGTGGCCTTCCACAAAATGTTTCTTTTGTCCAGCTCTTTGAAATGTTCCAGTCAGCAACAATTCCTGCTGCTCTCACCAGCCCCTTTCCACACCAGGAGGAATTTTTTTGTGTAAGCAGCCTGACAGCTCAGTGGCAGGAGAATAAAATACTCAGCTGAGTGTTATCAACTCTCTGCCAGAAGCTGCATCCTCAGCCCCTTATCTCTTCAGTTGTCTCAGACATGGAGGAAGCGGCGGGAAATCACTGATCCTGGAAGGGAAAGCAGAAGGAGGAGTGTTGCCTTGATTTCTCAGGATTTTCTAAAGCCTTCTGAGTTTACATTCTTGTAGAGAATTTTCTCACGCAACTTGCTGTAAACAACCTCGTGTTTTGCATTCCTTCATAGAGGCAGAGAAATTTGATAGACTGGTAGTTTGTCCAGTGTAGCTGGAGAGGTGGCACGCTCACCCTCCAATCCACTGGCACCTTTTGAAAACTAGAAATGATTGGAGTCAGAAGAAATAAATTAGTCTCTTCATTGTGACCAAAGCTGAGTGCAACGTTTTTCCTTGTGTTCTCTGGTGACAGAGGAGAGGCAGTGGCTGCTCCCTGGGGCCTTGGGAGCAGTGAGAGCCACCCAAAATAGGATCTCTACTGGGCTGTGGAGATAAGAGTGACCAGCCAGCAATGCTCTGTGTGAGACTGGAGCCATCTGTGAATGTGAGCATGGAAAGCTGACTTTGCAAAACAGAGAAGAGGTCCTTGGGTATTTGCCACAGCTTGGAGGGGCTCTGAGTCACCTGCTCCAGTGGAAGGCGTCCCTGCCCGTGGCAGACGGGGTTGGATCTAGAGGGTCTTTAAGGTCCCTTCTGACTCAAGCCCCTCTGTGAGTCTGAATTACAAACCCACGATGACAAAGAGAACACAGCAAACCTGGGTCCCGCTACATTATTGGAGGCTGCCGTAGTCACTTGTGTCACCTGGAGACTGGTTTGTATCTGGAGGAATTTTCATGGTCCCACAGTCTTTAGGTGTGACATTCCTGGTTCAGGGCCCCAAAAGATGCCAGAAGAGATTATTTGCAAGCAGAGAATTGGTTGAGCTGCCTGTGAACCTGATGGGAGAAGTGTACTCATGTTATTGCAGTGTTTATGCTGTACAGGTGATATTTAGTTTCCATTTGGAATCTGCAATGTTCTTGCACAATGCTTGTATATGCATCAATACTGGCTTTAAATCCTAATTCCATCTTCACGCAAGGATGTGTAATCCCATCAGGAATATTTAACATGGAGCCATATTACCTTTGGGCTTGATGGTACAGGTTGCTTAAAGTGTGTGATGAGTAATGGTAGCGCTAACAAATATCCCTCTTGTTAATTTGTGCTGGGGAAGATGAAATAGGAAAACCTTATAAATATGATTGCCTGGCAAAAGATTTGGAAAATACAGCCATTGAGATGAGAACTAGATTTGAAATAACAAACCTTGACTACTGAATAACTAGAAAGCAATAGTATAGCCAGGTTGAAAGCAATCCCCCCTTCTGATTAAACAATGCCCTTTACCTGCAGATAGGTCCAAAGGTCAAATGGAATGCTCTGTCTCACCCCCAATGTCTGGTTCATCCCACACCTGTGACCCTCCCCTGAAGTATCAGGTATCTGGGACCCCATTGGCCCAAGTCCTGTTCCAGCCCACCTTGAAGCCCCCTGATAAGGTGTGCCCGAGGGACCGGACGCTCTCTTGGACCTTCCCCTGGGACCCTCACCTGGAACCCTCGCTCCCTCTCTCTCCCTCTCCCTCTCTCCCTGGGCCTGCCACGAGTTGCGCCTGGCAACTCCAAGCAGGGCCTTTCCCCCCTTTTAATAAACCACATCTTCTAAGACCTGACTTCAGAGATCTCTCATCCATCCAAACCGTCCTGGAGTCCCGCGCTCTCTACAAATTTGGGTCTGTCCTTTATCAACCCTGTTGCATAGAAATCACTGTGTTTAAATCCCTGTGTTAGCTTTCACCATCCCCTTTCTCTTCTGAAAAATGGCTCAGAATGCTTCTGTTTGCTTCTGTATTGCTCCATTATGTTGACATGTAAGTACTGCTGTATTTGCCTACAGAAGCCGTGCAGCATGGAGGGAGATGCTGTCTTGCAACCACATCCAAGGGACCACAATTGCTTGAAAAGGAGACTTACCATCACTGTCATGAGCATGTGCAGGAGGTGCTCTGGCTACTTGGTGTCCAATTCAACCCCAAAAAGATTCTTTTCCAAGAAAGTAATTTTCAATCTAAAAAATGTTTTCATTTGAAGAAACAAGGAACTGCACAACACTGAAATGGTTGTAGTTGCAAGGAAAGGCTGTTACAAATATTGGTTTATAACATAAAGGAAGGAAAAATCTTTGGTTAAAAAAAAAACTAACAAAGAAAGATATATGAAATAGTAGCATAAAAAAACCCCAAAAAACAACCATAAACCAAACATGCACCCATCCACCACCATCACTCCCCAAAACAAAAAGAATTCAACCAACCAAGGTACCAAACCCAAACTAAAACCAAATATATCCAAGGAAATAGGTACTAATAGAAAAAAAAAAAAAAAAAAAAAAAAAAAAAAAAAAAAAAAAAGCCAAAACATTACTGTAGTAATTTTAAGCCCTGTGCTAGCTTTCACCATCCCCCTTCTCTGCTGAAAAAAGCCTCAGAAAACGTTTCTCTTAGCACTAGTTTTAATGTTCCCTTATTAATGCTTTTCTCTTCAAGCCAGGTCTCCTAAGCTCTCAGAGATAAGCATTATACCCTTGGTAGCTCAGCTACCTCAGGTGGCATAAAGAAGCAGGATGGCTCCTGTGACAGTGTTGGAAACAAAAAGTTTTAATAACGGGCAAAATAAAAAAGCTCTTTACAGAGAAAACCCGAGCCAGGGCAAGAGGTTCTTGCTCCTGCTAAATCACTTCACAAAAGCGATGACCTCTTTTGTTCTCTTCTTCTTCTAGGGAATTGCTTAGGTGGGACGTTTTGGCTCCTGTCCAATTAGCTATCCTTAAGTTTGAGGTGAAGTCCCCAAGGTCCTATGAGGTGTCTTTTAACCAAACTGAGGAGAGAACCTTCTGGGCTTTTTTCCTTTTTAAGGAGACAAAGGGTAACTTGTTTACTCTGTCAACAGGGGCCACATTCCTACGCCTGATGTTTATATTTAAGTATTGTTTGCCTACAGAAGCCGTGCAGCATGAAGGGAGACGCTGGCTGGGGACCCACATCCCAGTGACTGCAATTGCTTGAAAAGCAGACTTACCCTCAGCAGCAGGAACAGGAGCTGGAGCAGGAGGTGTACCACCAGTTTTGGGTTCAAAGTGAGCTTGCAAAGATTCTGTTTGGTGAAAGTAACTTTAAAAATAAGGAAATGCAGAATACTGGAATGGTTATGGTTGCAAGGAAAGGCTATTACAAAATGTTAATGGTTTCTAATAGAAAGAATGGGAAAAGACTTTGTTTAAAAAAAGAAAAGGAAAAGAAAGGAAAGAAAGAAAAGAACAAACCCCTTCCATTTCCCCCTGCCACGTGGCAGGTGATAGCCAGTTACCCCAAGGTCCTGGCCGTGCTCCTCCTGGCTGCTGCAAAAATTACCCCTGTCCTGGCCGGATCCAGGACACAGGATCTGCCCTGCGGGTCCTGGCTCTTTCTCTGGCTGAGAGACCCCCATGGCATCTGCCCCAGCAAAAGGGACTTCAGGACAACCGATCACTTATTGACATTCCCCCCTCTGCCCCTGCACATACTGAACTGGCAGGAAGGTGACCCACATGTCACTCCAGGCACACTCTAGGCAGCAAGGACAAAGAAAGTTTTTGAGGGGCCTGGGTCTCAAGGTCTTTTGTTCCAGGAGCACCACCTGTTACTTTCAGATTCTGCTCAGGGATAACCAGTGACCTCCTTTTTGCTCTACACCAGACAAACCATGTGTGGCACATAAACTGTCACTTTTTTTCCCCATTTATTTTCAAGTACATTCTCTCAATCAGGACCATGGTGGCTCCTGCTCTGAGGTGCATTGGCCATCCCTCTAGTACATTGTTTAGATATTTTTTGAGAAATAGGCTCAAAATGCCATAGGGTTACTTCCTTCATTCTTGGAGCTAAATATGGAGTTACTGTGCAATGCAAAGGCACTCACGTGTGAGCAGTGCAAAGGGGTCACTCAAATCTGGTAACTGCAGAGCAGGGGTTGTCACCAATAACCTTTAAAAGATATAGAAAGGCTGTTGGACACTCTGGAGTCCAGTGTAACACCTCCATGGATTCCTCTAATGATTCCTACACAGGCTTTTCCAATAGTGCCTAACTGGGGATCCATAATCAACACCATCCAGTCATTCCCAAAAAGGGACACAGCTGTGGGCTCTGGTGTTTGACAAATTGCTTCCTCCCTTTCTTTCCCCAAACTGCACTGTCCTTGTGAGTGGGACAGCCAGGAAATCAGACATGGGTAGGTATAGAGATGGTCTTGAAAACAAATACAAGATGTCATTGAAAATGCGCTTTGGATGGTAATATTCAACACATTCTCAACTGCATGCTCTTATTCCCTCTCCCTGTAATGACTGGACAGCACTTATTTTTGCTGCCAACTGACTTAAATCAGGAATAATCTTGGGAAGGGGGAAAATGACAATGAAACCATCATAAACTGAGTATAAAATGTTTATCTGCATGTGTCAGTAACTCCAACGGCCAGCTCCAGTCCGCACAATTATCAGCCTGTAATTGTGCTCAGGGCCAGCGTGGGCCTTTCCACGTCAGCTCTTCCTGCACAGAACATGGGAGCCTGGGCTTGCTGCTGGCTTGTTTCCTTTTAGGAGACTTGGATGAGGAAAGGCTGGGGGGTTTTGTCAAAGAGATAATATTCGAGTGACCGTGTATGTGCTGGAAGCCTCACAGACTGACTGGCCCACGACAGGATCACCCAGTGCTGGGGGAGGAGGGGGCTGCACCTTGCTGCCCTGGTTAGGGGTGTTAAGCTGCTCCTTTGCCTCAGAGATGGCCAAGTGCAGCACTTGTGTGCAGAAACACTTCATTAGCCCTGGTCTGCAAAGCTACTGCAGCAACTGGTGTGGCCAGAGCACCCCTTACTGCGCTTGGAAATGAGCGGAGTCAGTCATGGGACAAGGCAGGGCATTCCCCACGTGTGCCCATTGTGAATTCCCTGTGCCCCGACTGTGTCGCGTCCCACTCCTCAGTGACATCCCGCCCAGCCTGGAACATGGAACTCCCCGTTTCCAAGGACACGTGGCCATTGTCACCAGCACACAGCAGGACCGGTCAGACCCTTCGGCTGCTGCGTCGAGAGCGGAGGTGTCGGAGCGATAGCGAGTGTTGTTCCAGCTTGGTTGGTTCTAGCACACGCTGTTCAAGAGGCCGATCCACACACTGAGTGGAGGTAATTATTTACAGTTCTGTGCAGAAAAGGGGGGGGGGTTCAGGGACAAATTCACAAAGCCAGCACCACAAGAACCAGAGTGTCTTTGTATTTCTACATTTTGGCAAAGAAAGGAATTAGTGTTCACTGACTGCAAGTTCCCTAGTTCTCTTCATAATTAGTATTCTGTCTGCTGTTGGGTAATGATCCTCTCACTTCTCATGCTCAATAGTCTGCATGCTCAGACTCTCCCTTCTCCTTAGTGAGAGGCTTCTTGAGTGGATAGCCGTGGTCTGCCCCTGCTGGAATGGCCTTTTACCTTGCAGGAGGTGATTCAGCACTGTTTCTGTATTGGCTTTATCAGTTTGTTCCTTTCCCTGGGGATTCTGCCAAATGCCCATAAATTCTCCATTCTTTGTGTCCACCATCAGTGGTACATCCTTCTTCCCAAGCCTTGCTAACCTCCCCTGTGCCTGAGGAAACTGAAGCCTGTCAAGCCCTGCACCTCCACAAGGCCATTCAGCCCAGAAGCAACCTGCCTTTCAAAGGCCTGGCCATCACTTAGAGCTTGTTGGCTACTTCTTGTTTCTTGGGAATAATTTCCCTCCTTGTTGATGAGCCTTGAAAGCCACAAAGGAGAAACATCAAAGAACACATTTTCCTAACAAATATTTTGCATTTTGCAGATTTTTCAGCAGGATCAGTGGCTGTGTGGGAGCCAGAGCACCCGAGGCAGAGCAGGATGGCGGAGCTGTGGGCCTGGGCACGATCCAGAGCGTTCCGCAGGGCCCCAACCCGCACGGCGTCCCGCAGGGCCCCCAACAGCACTGCGATGCCCGTCAGGGTGACCCAGGGGTCCCAGGACCAACAGGTGAGGGGCAGCTGTCGGGCTCTGCGGGTTGCCAGCGGGTGGGGGCTTGGCCGTGGTGTTGGTGTCAGGTGCTGCTGAGCCCGCGGGACCTGTTGGGCAGGGCTGGGGCCCCACTGGTGCTCCAAGGGCCCCTTTGAGGCAGCTGCCCCGGTGGAAACGACTCACAGGGATGACACGGAGGAGGTGCCAGTGGAAGTGGGAAGTTCTCTGATGGAAAGGGTTCCCAGGGATGTCATTGAGGAGGTGCCAATGGTGAAAGTCAGATGTTCTCCATGCTGGGACACTCAGGAAATTCATGCTCTGGGCATGGCTCTTGGTCAAAATGCATAGATTTCTCATTGGTCTGTCTTTGCCCTGCACTCACTGAACATGTCAGGAGAAAGGAAATGCTCTAACAGTATTTTTTACTATTAGGAGTAGCCATTTCTTTATTCTCAGCTGTGATGCATAGTGGAGAGCTCCAGCTACATGCACACCATTTTCAAAGCTTTTCCAAACAAAGAAATTTTAGCATTTTTAGCAGCCAAAGACATGAATCTTCATTGCTTCTAAATTACATCATTTCTTCAATTAAGTAATATTCTATCTTCGGTATTGATGTCTCCCTTCACATGGTAATTAGTGCACATCTTTCAGTCAATTTATCATAGCTTTTCAGATTTTTTCTCAGGCAATTTTGCCTACGGAATGAAGCAGTTGGATGGCAGTAGTTGTTTTCATTAAAAAATGTACTTAGGCTGATGAACATTTTAACCTCCAGCGGAATGCAATGCACTCTGTACTAAATGATGAAATCAGCCAAGCAACCCAAATTTTGTAATATCTGATTAACCTAGGATAAACTGCTTCCATTTCACACCTGCAAAGAATTGCATCTAGAGCTGAGGATAAGAGAAAGGATTCTCATGCCTGTTGAGAGTCAAAATTCACCTTATGCAGGTGAAATTCTTCTTGGAGCTGATTGCAGGATGTGCTTCCTTAGTACCAAATAAATCCCAGCATCAGGTCGTGTACAAAATTCTTGTATTTTTGTCAACCACTCTCACCTGGATTGTTAGCTGAACACTGGCCAGTTCAGTTGTACTCAGGCACTTGATTCCAAGGGAAGCCTGTGCCTATAAATTCCAGCAATTGGGAAAGGATCACTTGCTACTTGAACGCTTGGCTGCATTAGAGGCTAAGGGAGGGTTGCTCTCTCAGGGCAGTTTTGTAGCCGGCTGCTTGCAGAGGGAGAACTGTGTCAAAGCAGCCCTTTTTAGTGATGTGACAGCAAGCCTTCACAAATACAGCTCTTGTTTAAAGTGAAGGGCCTAGTTAATCAGCAGTGATGGAGAGTAGGCTGAAGTTTTTACAGAAAATATCTTTTTCCTTTTAGCCAAATGCCAGCGAGGCATTGCACAACGGAAGTGCGCAGAATGTCCAATTGTATAACCCACTTGGAGGTATGGTTGCCTTTCACATTTTGCTCAATATCTGTAAGACTTTCAACTTGGTAATTCATTTTTGCAGCATATTCTCGGGACAGGGGATCTCTTGTGTTCAGAGATCTCAACTGGAGGTGGTATGCCCTCAGGTCAAGCTTGCAGTCTCTTGTCACTGCATGTAGCCACTGGTTTGTTTTCCTCTGAGAAAGCCTGCCAGTCCTTCCTTGTTCCCATACTGCTTGATGGGATGCAATTTGGAGCATTGAGGTCAAGGTTTGGATCGCTCCATGCACCTAAATTCACTGCCTTGGTAGCTAAGCTTTTGATTTTGGAGTATCTAGGCACTGTCATTATCCTTTAAATTTAATTGGGAAATTGAAAGAAAATGACCTTGAGGAAGTTGCGTAGAGAATTTCACAAGGTCAGCATGGGAAACTTTGCTTGATTTAATTTTTTGTCTTGGTCGTTGATAAGCGAGTGTTGCCACAACACTGTGCTGGGTTCTTTTCAAGGAAATGGAAAGGAAGATACTGATGTCATCTTCCCCACGGATTCCATCATTTCCCACAAAGCACAACGTGCTTGGGTGATGTCATTTGTTATTAATCTGCTCTCAGTGCTGTTTCCCCAAGGAGCCTGGCTCCAGGCAGACTCGAGGTGCACATTCCCCGTACAGGCACTCAGTGGTGCTGCCTGCAGCAGTGAGCTGAGCCAGGTACAGCCAGCTGCCCTGAGAAAAGCAGGCTCTCACCTGGCTGTGGCTGCAGTCACCTGCCTGCAGGGACTTCCCTGCCACTGCAAGTGCAGCTCTTGCTCTGCCTTAGCCTAGCGCAGAGCATTTTAAACTAGCATCATGGTGGCTTTCCGGAGAGACAAAGCTAAACTTCAGATTTCTCCCTGGGGACGTTCTGTTTCACATGTGGATGATGATTTGTGTGATTCTTGGTGGTGGTCTACACAGATCCTAAGGGAATACTTAACATTCAGTAACTGGGGTGTGAGGACTGGCAGTAGTGAGACAATTGTGGAACTTGGTGCCGCTTTGGCTTTAGGCTGGCACAGAGAAACTCAGGTGAGAAAGGTCTGGTTGCTGGTAGGGTACAGGGTGCCTTTGCAACATGCTCCATGCAGTACCAGTTAGGGACTGGGCTTTGTCACAGAATCAGAGAATCAGAATCAGAGTTGGAAGGGATCCACAAGGACATGCAAGTGCAGCTCTGTCCCCAAGAATCCCACCAGGTGCCTGTGGAACTTGTCCAAATGTTTTCTGAGCTCTGGTGGACTTGGTACCATGAGCAGCCTTGTGGGGAGCCTGTCCCAATGCCTGATCACCCTCTGGGTGAAGAGCTCTTACCTAATTTTCATCTGAATGCTTGGTTACGGTTTCAGGTAATTTTCTTTAGAAGTCATTCAGGGGTATGGTTTTAGGAGGTGTTTTGTTTGAATGCTGTGGGAAGTTTCTCCATCCACATTGGATTGAGCTTCTCAAACATTAGTAGTGTCTTCACTCGACAACTGGCATGTTTACAGTGTTCTCAATAATTGAAGTGTGTGATGTTTGTGCAATTAGGTTTGCAGACAAATACCAGAGAGGCATGGTCCAAGGAACAGGAAGTGGAGAAAGGCATTAAAAATTTGACCTACATTGAAAGACTGAAGGAGCGTGTAAAGAAAGGTCAGTCTCCGTGTGTGTGATGGCAGGGACAAAGCTCCCGGATTTCTCACCAAGACGCATGAAGTCTCCATCAGCCACTAAGCAGGAGTTCCTGGTTTCAAAACAGCGCCTGCTGCGTCATATCCCCTCCCTTGACCTGCTGGCCACGCTTCACCTGATGCAGCCCAGGACACGGTTGCCTTTCTGGGCTGCCAGCACACGTTGCCAGCTCATGCCCAGCCTCTCATCCACCAGCACCCCCAAGTCCTCCCCACCTTCATCCCAGCCGCCCCATCCCATCGCAGCATCCCTGCCCAGCAGGGACAGGCCATGTCCCAACCCCAAAGATGCAGCACTTTGCACTTGGCCTTGTTGAATCTGATGAGGTTCCCAGGGCCCTACTTGCCAAGGTTCTCCATGTCCCTCTGGATGGCTTCCCAGGCCTCTGGTGTTGTCAAACTTGCCAAAAATGCATTTAATCCCACTGTCCATATCATTCTTATGGACATCATATGCAATCATATGAAAACCACCATGCATATAAAGAGTTTTTCATAAATACCTCCCCTCCAGTATCACTCCTTTACATGGTATTTTTAATGACTCTTCCTTCCTAATGCTTTACTGTCTGGATTCGTACTGATCTATAAATTCTGAACAAATAGAGTTTCAACAGTCTTGGTACATCCTCTTGAGTCAACTACCTTGCTTCCTCCCACTCCCCATTTGACAATTTGTTTTCTGTTTTTTCTTTACTGAAGTGAAAATACCAGAGCTCAGGAGGGCCCCACACAGCTCTCCAGATTTTGTGCCTGAGAGAAAGAGAACGATGCCCACGAACCCTGCAAAATTCTTCCAGAGACCTTTCAGTACTGTTTCTCAACGACCCATCAGAGACAGGGTGATTCATTTACTGGCTCTGAAGAATTACAAGAAGTCAGAGCTACTCGCCTGCTTACAGAGAGAGGGACTTGTGGAAAAGGACAAGGAATCCCTTGGAAAGATCCTTCAGGAGGTGAGATCCTGGAGCTGCTGCCTGCAATGCTAACTCTTAGCAGCCTTACTTCAGGTTTCAATTAGAATCTAATGAGAGGCTTAGGAAATGCTCCTTGTTTACATTTTCCCATCAATTTTACCCAGTTTCCACCCAACTGCAAGTCCATGTGACAAAAAGAAAGAAATCCTCAAAACTTGTTGTTGTTTTTCTAGAATAGCTGGCAGTGATGAATTCTTTGTAATGTTGTTGCTTCTCATGTCTTATTTGAACCCTTCCTCTTTTCCTTGCACTGTTGAACTGCTTGATGAAGTAACTTCACAGGGTGAAACTCTCAGCTGGGTGAAACATTTAGCTGAGGTCCTTAAATACCCTGGGACAAGTTTCAGAGGAGAGAATTTTGGTAGCTGCACAGGGCAGTATTTCCTTTGAACGGACTTGGTGGCCTCTCAATGGTATTTGCTTCTACTGGGGTCGGTGGGGGTTGCCTTCCAGGGAAGGGTGTTCCAGGCAAATCCTACATGAGAAAGGTGGTGGCCCAACTTTGAGCACAGAGTTTCTTTGCTCTTGTGTGGATTGAGTCTTCAACTTCCTTGGCACCTATTATTTCTCATAATTTTCCAGTTGTCCTTTGAGTGCCACTGGTATTTCTTTATTACAGCCATTCATACGATTCACATTGACTGAAGGATGCAGTGGCTGTTTCCTTCCTTGTTCAATAGTCCCCGTCAGTGTAGGCTGTTGCTGAATTATGCAAGCATTAACGTATCAAGCAGCAATATTTCCTTTTTAGCTAGGAAAAAAGCGATGGTAAGATTTCAAAGCTCAGCTCCTTAGAGGGCAAGAGATGAAAGAAAATTCTCCTTTCTCTTTCTTCTTGTTAATGTTTAAGGAGATTTTGAAGGAGTAGTTTCTTGTTTGCAGTGTGAACTTCCTCAAGATACTGGTTTGCATTCTGAAAGGGCTTTGTGAACAGCACTACATCCTGAAAACGGTTATTCACATTTTTCTTAACTTCATAGGGAGGTTGTGTTATTTTTCCTATACATGAAAAACCAGTAGGGAGAACTTGCTGAGCTCTTATACTCACAGCCCTCCTTCTCTTCCAACACAGCCTTAGTTCTGCTTTTAAGAAGTGAATTCCTGATTCTGGGTATCTTTGTTACTTTTAAGCTGTTGAAGTGTAGCTCTAGGTAGGTTCTCTCCTGTAAGAGTTCCATAGGAAGCTGTAGTTTCCTCTGAGCAGACACTTGAGAAAGAAAAGCAGTTCTGTTTGCAGAGACAAATGCCAGCATCCTGTGGTGCTTCATGGGATGATGAAAACATGCCCCGTTAGAGGTCCAGGCTGTGCTCTGCCATGGCAATGTAGCTGGGTGAAACAAGAGGGCAGCAGGAGTCCTCCTGAGGGTGGAAAAATATGGACTTGCTCATGGAGATGATGTTCTCCAGGTCCTACTCAAAAGAAAATGAAAACAGGAAGGAAAAACCTGGCCCCTCCATGTATTTCAAATGGTGAAGACTGAGAGTTCTGGCATAGTGTACCTTGATTCTCAAAGCTGCGTTAAAGACCAAAAAACCTGGATCCCTGGTGCAGGGAGAGGTTTTCAGAGCGTCCCTTTTCTTCCATGCTTGCAGCACTTTGGCCTTTTCTTACATCCAAGATTCTACAGCCCAAATGGACCACACCTGTTTAATCTTGTTTACATGTCTCACATGACAGCTGCTTTGTTCTTCACATCAAACAAAAGTCCTGGAAAACTGGTGCATGATTTTCTTTTCAGCTTTGCTTTAGCTTTGCGCTACCAGTTTTACATCTGTAGTCTGCCTTTAGGTTTAGTGAATATTGACCTTTTAAATGTCTGCCCGTAGGTAGCCAGCCTGGATGCAAATGAGAATTCTTTCAGCCTGAAGGAACATTTCTTCAAAGACATTCAGGTTGATTGGCCTGGCTACAGTGAAAGAGATAGAAAGACATTGGAGGTGACCCTTTTTCAGTAAGTTCAGTCAGGACAACAGCCATTTCAAAAAAACCCTCTGGGAAATGAATGTTTGTTCTCGCTGTGAGGAAAGAGCGATGACTGCTGATATTTTTGCCTTGTAACCTGAAATGTTGGACCATCCTTACAGAAAAACAGCTCCATCTCCAAATGCCACCAGCACCAGCCGGTCACCGTCTCTGGGACCTTCTGAAAGAAATGCTCCACCGAGGACGGCTCAGGTATTTTGTGAATTTTTAAACATTCTCTACCCTAGATGATGTTTTATCCCACTTGCTCTTGGGGTCCAAGCTGTGATATGAAGCAGTAGTGTTGTCTTTATATCCTATAAACCTGAAGTGTGTACTTCGAATGGGATTCCTGTAATACTTTTCAAGATGCTTACAATGTCAAAGCCTGCAACAAGCTTGCAGACATGACTTGTTTCTTATGGTGCATAGGGAACTCTGCTAAGGACAAGATGTGGACATGTTTTTGGTACCTAGCTGTGTCTGTGCAGGGTTCTTGATGATATGGCAGCTCTAGTACCTAAATCATGCACGGTAATGCCAGTGCTACTGTTTGAAGAGAAATCTTAGGGAAGTCTAGCATGAGGACAAATTCCAGTACTGAGGCATTTGTAGGAAACTTGTTTTTCTGTCCTCAGCAGCATTTAGGCTCCCATTTTGATTCAGGCTATCCCATGTGTGAGGAGGGGACTCTGAATCATCACGGAATAACTTGGACTTGTCAGGCTTAAAATCAAGAGATGGCCAGTACAAGAGGGCAAGGAAAAAAGGTTTGAAAGAATCTTGGAAAACACTGCATGAAAGGCATATTTTCTATACCTTAAAAGAATTCTCTTTAAACAGGAGGGAGGACACAGCTCTGGTTTTCCCTAGCTCTTTTCCCAGCCAGAGCAGGAAATGCTGCAGGGCCCAGCATCCTCTTATGCCCTATCTCCATGCCCACAGCATTTCTATCAGCAGGCTGGCACAGAGCCGTGTCTGGCAGTCCTGCTCTGAGCTGCTGATGTGCACGGGTGGGAGCAGCGTGTGCTTGGTAGGGAAGAGGCTGTGACCCAGGGTTTCCTCTGGAGAGCAGCAGGAATGAGTCCTGCAGCCAGACTGGGGCTTCTCTCTGTTGTTATCATCTCTGCACTGGACACGCTGTGATCAGCACCGCACCGGCGGCTTCTTGGGGCTGCTTTAGGGAATCGTGTGGGTGTGTGACAGCAAGAGTTGAGTGTGTTCCTGGTGTGTCTAAGCAGAAATAGGGAGCAAGATAAAGCCAACCTGAGCTCCTCATTTTGGGGAAGCCTTTGATAGAGGTGCTGAAGGGAATGTCTTTCTCCCAAAGCCATTTAACTACAGAGTTGGAGGAGGACTTGCTGAATACTCAGGTGAGAAAGTAGGAATGAAATAGCGAACATATTTAGCTGCAGCACCTCCTTGTATGACAGGCCATTTTAGGTAAGACAGGTGTGTGTTCAACCATTGCCAGGTCAGAAATGCTGCTTTTTCAGAGCAAAACTAATTGGGATCATCTTTGCAGAAACAGCCTCTGGCTTCTGCCTTTATCAGTCCTGTGAGGACCAAGAAGCAGAGGATTGACCAAGAGCCCAGTGATATCCAGCCAGCAGCTGGTGGCCGCTCTCCTTCTTCCTTGGACCTGCCTTCCACATCCTGCACACCTTTGAACATGTCTGCAAGTGTCAGCTCCATTTCCACCTCCACCCATGAGCTACCAGAGAAAGATAAAATTCGGACTCCGTCTGGAATCCCAGTGCCTGTCAGGGTGCAGGGGAAGACTCCCAACTCCAAAGGTGAGAAAACAGAGTTAGACAGAGTGAAAAAACTCCATCCTTTGGAATTCGCTTGCCATGAGCAAAGACAAAGAGATGAGCAGACAGTGCAGGACCCAAGCAGAAGAGGAGTCACACGGTCCAAGTGCAAAGGGTATTAAAGCGATGGACCACTTTTAGATATGCTTCCATTTCATTTTTTACTGGATATCTGTATGGTTTTTTAGACATATCTAACCTCCCATCCACCGGCACCTCCAAGTCCTCCCCACCTTCATCCCCAAGCCTGTCTTGGTGCCAGGGAATGCCCCAACCCCAAAGATGCAGCACTTTGCACTTGGCCTTGTTGAATCTGATGAGGTTGCAAGGGCCCCACTTCCTGGTCCTTCCGGATGGCATCCCGTGCCTCTGGATTAGGCAAGCTTGCTGAGGGTGCACTTAATCCCACTGTCTGTGTCATTCTAGACATAGCTCAGTGCTTGAGCTTACAAACTGGGGAAATCATATTAAAGCATCATGCATAAAAATAATTTTTCATAAAACCTTCCCATCCAGCATCACTCCTTTACCAGCTTTTAATGACTGTTTCTTTTTAATGCTTTACTGTTTGGATTCTTGGAGATCTGTAAATGCCGAACAAATAGAGGCTCAAAAGTCTTGGTACATCCTTTTGAATCTACTCCCTTGCCTTCTCCAAACCTCCAATTTGAACTATGGGTTTCTGGTTTTCCCTCATTTTAGGAGGAAAAGCAGAGGTCAGAGGAGCCCAACAAAGCCATTCAGGTCCTGTGCCTGAGAAGAAGAGGATGATGTCTGTGAGACTTGCAGACATTGACTGGAGCGGTTGCGCTGCTGTTTACGACCGACCCTACAGGGACAGGGTGATTCATTTACTTGCTCTGAGGGATTACAAGGAGCGAGAGTTACTTGCTCGGCTGCAGAGAGATGGAGTCAGGCAAAAGGACAAGGATTCCCTGGGCAAAATCCTTCAGGAGGTGAGATCGTAGAACTTGTGCCAGCACCTCTTCCATCATGCTATTCTGCTGTTCATCATTTTACTGCTTCCTCACCTGTTTAAATTAGAGACTTTTGCAATAACTCCTTTGAGTTAAGTTCCACTGGGATTTCCTTCTCATAGGCTTTCGTACAATGCACGCCCATTGAAAGATGCAGTCGATCCTTCCTTCCTTTCTAAATATTCCCCATCCACATAGGCTTTTGCTGAATAATGCAAGCATTAATATATCAAATAGGAATATTTCCTCTTTAGCTAGGGAAAAGCATTTTGGAACCTAGTCAAAGGACTCCAATTCAACATGGATACACTTTCAGTTGATCCGACAGTGGCTTTAAGGAACTGATTCCCTGACCCTGTGAAGTTTGTTGCTGTGTTTGCCCAGGGCAGTGGCAGGGATTTTTTCACCCTGAAGACATTCACAATATAATGAGAGCCATGTTTTGCCATCCCAACTGAAGTAGCCCATTTAGATTTCTGTAGTTTGCATAGAGGTGTCATGAACATTTGTTCTCCGAAATGTCTGCCTGTAGGTTGCCGACCTGAATGCAAAGGATAATTCCTTCAGTCTGAAGGAACATCTGTTTCAAGCGCTTCAGACTGATTGGCCTGGCTACAGTAAAACCGATCGAGCGAATTTGAAGTTAATACTTTCTAGGTAAGTTCAGTCTTCTGGGGAAGGAAAAGAGCCTTTTCAGAAGAAAGCCCTGGGAAATGAAGCCTAGGTTCTTAGAATATGCTGAGATAGCAGGGACCTGCCAGGACCCTGGCCCTGCACAGGACACCACAAGAATCACACCAGGTGCCCAAGAGTGCTGTCCAAACACTTCCTGAAGCCTTGCTGCAGTGGCCACTGGCCTGGGGAGCCTGTTGCAGTGCTCAAGCACCCCCTGGGGCACAGATGTTTTCCTGATATCCTGCCAAAAGCTCCCTCAACTCAGCTTCATGCTGTTTCCTTGAGTCCTGGCACTGAAGGTCTGCAAGGAAAGGACTATGGCAGTTGATATTTCAGCCTTGTAACTTGAAGTATTGGACCATCCTTACAGAAAAACTGCTCCATCTCAGAACCCCACCAGCAGCAGCCAAGCGACGTCTCCAGGGCCTTCTGAGAGAGATGCCCCAGCAAGACCTGCTCAGGTATTTTGTGCATTTTTAACATTCTGTACTCTGTATGAAGTTTCAGCAGACTTGCTGGTGGTATAAAAGCTGTGATGTGAATGTGCAGGACCAGGCCTAAGCGTGTTTTGCCTCAGACTTTCTGAGTGCTGTGACAGGAAGGCTGTGATGAGAGGATCCTGCAGGGGTGGAGCAGCACTGTCCTGAGCCAAATTTCTGCTCTGCCTGAAGACTTGAGCTCAGTCCCCCCCCTCAACCCATTCCCTGGAGAAGGCCTCAAAGGGCTGGCTCTGCAGGAAAAATCTCCTGTCCATAAGAGGCTGCACCAGGGCGGGGCAGATGGGGCCCTCTCGCTCTCTTGTCCCTGTCTCTCTGTCACTCTCATTGCTGACTCCAGCTCTGCACTATCCACGTGGCTGCACCAACACAGGATCTGCAGAATGGTGATATTCCCTCAGTCCCTCCTCTGCCTCTATTTCTCTCCTCCCTCACTCTGCCAGGGCACACACGGCTGTCCTGTTCTACTCCATCCTCAGTCGGGAAGTTTGCTGGGGGTGTGGGGAGCTTGTGGCTATGTTTTGTGGCTTGTGAGTCAGCAGCTTTGAGAAGGTCCTTGGGAGGAGCTGAGAGATGATTGAAGGGCACTGAGCAACAGTGAGGGCTTCTTGGTGACCCCTTGTGAAACTCTCTTGTACAGATGTAAGGGCTTGTTAGCCAACAGCTTTTAAGTCTGCACAGCAGGTAGCCTGTTGCATTTAAGACAACTGCACCTAAAAGCACAAGAGTTTCTTGACATGTGGCTGCTTTGTTCATCCTGATGAGAATTCACAACCAACCATCACACCCTGTACTCTTGCTGGATTTAAGACAACTGTACCTAGAAGCACAAGAGTTTCTTGACGTGTGGCTGCTGTCTTTGTTAATCTTGATGAGAATTCACAACCAACCATCACACCCTGTACTCCTGGGTTCTAATAGTGAAGCACTAATCTCGTTTCTAACACATGAGACTCTAAAACAGCCAGGTGCCTCTTCAGTAAATCATGTGGGTGTTTGACAGCAAAAGCTGAGTCTTTTCCTGGTGTGTGCAAGCAGAAACTGGGACCTAGACAAAACTTACTGGACCTGCCCTTTGGGGGAGGCTTTGCTGGAGCTGCTGAAGGGAGTGTCTACCTCCCAAAGCCTTTTAGCAGTAGACTTGGAGAAGGACTTGCTATGTGCTAAGATGAGAAACTAGGAATGCAATAGAGCTGATATTTACCTGGAGGTCTTCCATGTTTGACAGCTATTTTTATTTAAAAAACGTGTGTTTTCAACCTTTGCCAGTTCACAAATCCTGCTTCTTTAGAACGGGAGCAAAACCTGATCCGGGTCAGAGATTAATGAATTGTTTTGTTATTGTTCTAGAAACGGCCTTGGGCTTCTGGCTTGACCAGTCCTGCGATGAGCAAGAAGCAGAGGACTGAGCAGTAGCTCAGTTACCTCCAGCCAGCACCTGGTGGCCACTCTTCTTCCTGGGTGCTGGCTTTGACATCCCATTCTACTTCCTGCCTGTCTCCAAATGTCGGCTCCATTTCCCCTGCACCCTTTAGGTTCAAGAAAGACACAAATTTCTGAGTTCTACAATGACAGCACTCATGTGCTGAAGACTGCCATGTCAAAAAAGATGTGAAGAGAATTCGGGAGGCTGAAGCACTTGTGTCCCTTGGATCTCAATGAAGGTATCAATGTGCAGCTTTTCCTAACTCCAGTGTGGATAATGATGGAGTAAAGATTTGATGATTAAGAGAAGCCTCTGCATGAATTCAGGTGCAAGAAAGACCATATGCCAGAGTCAATAGCACAGACATTATTTAATAGTAAATGTGAACTAGGGAGACAGAAAGCTAAAGGAGGAGATGGGCCAGGTGGGGAGAAGTGCTGAGATGAACACCGAGGTGGGTTGTGCCCGGACGGGCCCTCCCTTCCTGCAGTGCAGTTGCACAGGCTCAGCTGCAGCAGTGGTGCTGCATCCCCTCATCGTATTTGCAGGGCAGGAGGGGAGGGAGAATTGTGTGTGTGTGTGTGTGTGTGTGTGGTATAAAACACTGGAAAGTGCTGCCAGCTTGTGTCAGAGCAGTGATGTTGGCAAGGGCAGTCAGGCCTCCTGCAGCTCTGGGGCTCTGGGGCAGCCGTGGCCTTTGGAGCAGGCGCGGCAGGGCCCTAGGTCACACTGGATACAGCCAGGGATGCTCCGTGGAAGGCTGAGGGCAAGCCTGGCCCTGCAGGGGAGCAGTGGAGTGAGGCCTGTGCTAGGGCTCTTGCTAGCAAATGTCACTGGGCAGGGGCCAGTAGTTCAAGCTCCCGCTTCTCGGGAACCTCTCAAAATGTTGAAAGGCATCTGTGGTTTTCTTTTCAAACTTATCCTGCACAGCAGTCAGGTGCATCTGGCCTGGGATGCATCCCTGGCATATGTTGTTTTCTGTCCTTGTACTGAATTTTAACTTGTTAAAGATTTATTGCTTGTAAGAATTTATCTCAGGATGGTATGAAGTGTTTATTCGCACGTGGAATGAGTTTTTGTCATTCCAAAGAGAACCAGATCTTCAGGCCCAGAGGAGCAGAAGCTTTGGTGTGACAGTGTTGGGATGTGGCATCTATTCTTCTCATTGCCACTTCATCTTGGATTTGTATCATGAGCTTGATAAACCTCACACCTGTTGATTGGAGGGAGAAGGGATTGAAGAAGGTTTCACTGCCTTCAGTGGCTTTAAGCATTAATGAGTTTTGGCCTCTTTAGGAGCTGCTGTGCTTGGGGTTGTTGTTGTTGTGGTTTCAGACTTGTCCAGAGTTTGTTTTTAGGTCTGTAATACAACAGCCTCAGTTTGCAAACTTCCCAGAAGTATGGTGGCTCACAGAGAAAAATGCCTCCAAAGTCAAACTGAGAGTATTTTTATTGGTTTACATGAATAAAACCAGACTGGCCTGGCTTGGTAACCTCTGAGTCTGCCTCAAGGCTATTTTAAAGAAAAGGTCATGAAATTCTAAGCTCTGCAGAAATGTTGACATGCCCTAATTTTCTTTTGATTTCTCCTTCATAGGGTAGCCCCAGCTACTCTGAGATGAAGAGCAGGTGCCAGTACCTCCACAAAAAGCTGTCCCCCATTCAGCAAGGAGTATCTGAATTTGGCAAGCAGCAAGTGCAGTCCTGGCACCAGTTGTCTGCTTCAGCAAGGAAACATCTATGAACTCGGGCTGTTGGATTTTAAAAGAAGATTAAGTTTTGAGGATTCTTCCAGTTAGGATTGAGTAGATGATTATTTGTCCAAAACATAGGATTAGTTAGCCTAAGAGTACAGCATTTAGTATTGAACTTTAGCAATAAAGAAGTTGCATTATCGTTAACTCCCTCTCTTGTTGTCACTTCTCCCTAAAGAAGTATTTTTTCCCATACCGGTTGGGGGATGGGCCAACTAAATCTGCTTTCTGAAAAAACCACTTCAAAAGTTCTCTCCCAAGTTTACCCTAAACCAACCATTTTTGGCACCCAATGTGAGGCCCAAGAAAGAAGAAAAACCTGTACTGATTGCATTTTGGTTGTGCTTACTGGGTAGTGGCACAAAGCAGTCAGTACCCATGTTACTTGAGGTGGTAATGTCTCTCGGGGTGGGGGCCTTCATGTGTTTCTAGTCCCAAGGCTTGTTTGAAGTTTTAATACCTTTCTAGTCGCCAGGATTATTTTCTTATCTAAAACTAGCTCCACTATTGTTCTAACACATAGCTTTTACAGTAGAGGGGCATGGGTTTGAATAGCTATTGTGCTAGGCTCAGTATTAATAATTTATAGGGAGTTTACAAAAGGACTGAGGGCTGTTCAAGATGTATTTGGTTTATAGTTTCTTCATCCTACCCTACGCCCCAGTTCAAGTAGCATGTTTTGGGGGTTTATTAGAAACTACACCCAGTTTCTTAGAGGAAAAACAAGGGATGAAGCTTTCCAGCCTTTCCTTTCCTTCTTCTCCTTTGAATCTGTTGCGTCCCTTTTTGAAAATGTTTGGCTTCCCCTGAATGTTAAAGAGACCACTTTCCTCACATTTAATCTAGTAAGCTTCCTCTATACAGTCTACAGCTTCTCTAGACTGAGGGCTGAGTTGTCAAGAGGAGCTGATGAGACCCCTAACCCAGAAGTCGACCCAAGCGGGGAGAATTCTGAGTAGCATAGAAAATAAGAGAGAATGAGTCAAACCCTGAAAGAATTTTCTGATCCCCCAGCCTAGGAATTTTCATGTGAACAAATTCAGAACCCAGATGAGGCGGGGAAATACCTAGAAGAGAGCTACTGTGATGACTTTACGGAGAAAAAGATCCTTGCAAAAAGCCAGGCCCTAGCCTTTGCTTATCACACACTGCTGAATACTGTAGAACAGCAGATAGAAGCAGGGGGCAGGGAGATAAATCAAAAGCTACCCCAGTAACTCAGGCTGCAGCCAACACCCCAGCTACTCAGGTTCTAGCTAAACCAAACAGTGAACCTAAGCCTGCAGCTAAACAGACAATAACCCTCAACCCAATCCAAACAAGACCAAATGTGAAAAACATACTCTACTCTACAGCCGGGAGCCAAAATCTGTCCTAAAACCTTTAACAAAAACTGCCACTAATTAAATCTGCTTTCTAAAAAATCCCCTTCAAAAGTTCTCTTCCAAATTTACCCTAAACCAAGACAACTTGTCATCTCCTGTTTTCTGCCTTTTTTCCCCTTACATTTCTTCTCCCACTGGTTCCTGTCAGTGGCTGTTTCTCTTCAGTAGTTGATGGGCTTCTCTTCTTTTTTTCCTGCAATCCCCTACTCAAAACTATGGCTGCCAAAGTAGTGGCCCAAGAAGCCCCTGCCTGTGCATCTGCTGAACAGAAAGTCTGTGCTCACCTTGAAGAATCTCACTAAAACCCCAACGGACTTCCTGCTGCACTTTGGGTTGTTTTCCCCTTCCTAGGCAGTCTTCATAGTGCTCTAAATAAATAGGTACCCTGAGGGGTACACATTCCAGGCGAGCACCCACTGCACAGCCTGCTCCAAGTAGATCTCATAGATCTCATCTCCATCTTCATCACCTCACAGTGGCTATGACTCCTGCATGGAAGAGACAGGCTGCGATGCTGCTTTCTGCTTTTGGTCCTTTTTTTTGGCAAATAAAATATTTTATTTTAAAACATTCAAACCCTGGAGTTTCTTCCTACTTTCACCTACTTGAACTGCCTTGACATCAAAACACTGCCCCCGGACATTACAACCTGGCTGGTGTATGTTTGTGTGCACAGACCAAAGGTGCCACATTGTGTCCGTGCCCCGGCTCTCTGTTAATGTCCATTTCGACTGACGGCAGAAAGGGGGGACTCTGCCAGCTCTGTGCTGCTCGGGGGCCGGGGCTGGGCCACCAGGGCCGCAGAGCTCGCTCAGAGGCTGCCTCAGCCCCGGCCGCCATCCTGTGCGTGGCTGCCTCAGCCCTGGCCGCCATCCTGTGCGTGGTGGCAGCGCTGAGGGCTCTGGGAGGGACGCCCTTCCCCAGAACTGTTTCCCAACTTTTCCTTTCCCAAGAGGGCACTTGGAAATGTTTCTTCTGCCCTGACTTACCCTGCTTCGGCCTTGTCAATACACAACTTGCTGTCTTACTCACTTTACGCTTAGAAGGTTCTAAGAAGAAAATGAGAGACATATTGTGATTATGATGCCCCAAAAAGTAGGCCAGAAAACAGTACTCCATAGTGTAGGGCCTGTAGAGCAGGTATTTGGTTTAGTTGACAGCAGAGTGAGGGCAATAGCTCCACCACAAACTCACTAGTCCATTCCTTGCACAGTACAAGCTTTTAAAATTTTAAACTTAATGTACACATGGTACTTTCCTAACCTTCATATTGCAACATATTTTCTAATGACATGATTATGTAAGCCCTGGTAGCACATGTGCAGTTTCTTCACGAGGTGGTCGTCTGTGGGTGACAGCCTGGTCAGAGAGAGAGAAACGACATTCGTTTCTCCCAGCAGCTTGTGAGACCTTTTAGGGAGTTGTACAAATGATGGTAACTTTGTTAGTATAAACAACCTGCAGGTGTGATTGTCTATTCTGTTTTTCTGTTCTTCTCAAGGACTGTTTGTGAGAAAGATGTTTTTGTTAATTAGCCAATCAAGTAGAATGTGACGAACCTGTCTATAACAGAGAGAGCACTTGTATTCAACTTTCTTCTTCTGCAATTCAGTCTCTGGTGAGCTTGTGTCACTCAGGACTTAATGGTGACAGTTGTCAGCCTCTGGTGGTCGTTTTGGATGAAGGCTCACAAGGCTTCCTGTGTCTTCAATTTTTTACCTCTGTTTCTGCACATGCTTTACAAGATTGTCTGCTCAAATCGCCAGTGGTTAATTAGCCTTTTGCAGTTAGCTTGTTCTGCTAAATTTGCTGATTTCTAGAAAGTGCTTCATTCCCATCCCCTGGTACAAAGTAGCTACTTCTTTCTGCACAGCTACAGCTTTCAGCATAGCTCAAGCACAATCTCATTGCCTCTGCATCCAAAAGAAGGAAGGGAAGAGGGGGCAAACCAGTGAGGGAGATGGGTCATTATCTTGTTGCCCAGGTATCAATTATGAGATTAATTAAGGGGTATTCTCGTCCATCAAGTACGTGTGGGGATACCATAGGGACAGAGCCAACGCGTGGATTTGGAGCCTGGGGCTGTTGGCATCAAAGTCCTGCTCTTGAGAGGGGTGCAGGGACACAGGGGCTGTCAGAGGACAATGAGAGACAGGGGACATGAGGCCATAATGGGCCAGGCAAGATCCTGCCCAGCATGGCAGCAAAGACATTTCCTCCCCGTGGCCTTGGCACTCCAGGGCACCCCAAAAAGGGCCGAGGAGTCCTGTGTGTAACCAGGAGGGATGACTGACATCACTGTGGGTCCCAGCATTCCCCAGTCCCTTGCTGGCCGTTCAGTGCACACTGGGGCCGCTGGGCGTGTGTGGAACATGGGGATGGGGTGCGCAAAATTAAAGGGGGACCCCAAAGTGGAAGGAGTGGAATCCAAAATCGCTGGGTGGAGACCCCCAAAACAGAGGTGTGAAATCCCAAAATGGAGGGAGGAACCCACAAAATTGGGGCAACACCCCAAAAACCCACATGAAGCTGTTCTCTCCCTCCATTGTTTACCAACAAGAGTTCCATCTACCAACTCTAATTTCAGCAAAGAATTCCAAGTGTTTCAGCTGAAACTCATTCTGAGCAAACTTTGTAGAAGTGATCACAGAATCACAGAATGTTCTGTGTTGGAAGGGATCCACCGAGTCCAATTCTGAAGGGAATGGCTTGCTGGCAGGGTCAGCACCAAAGACACCCACCCCAGCTTAAGGAAGAAGTGTCATTGACTGTAGGGCAAAGCAGCACAGAAGTACAAAAGGATAAGCTAAGCAATGTACCTGATCATTACTAGAAAAGATTGCCTGTAGGGATTCAGAAAGATACATCACCAGTTACCCTCATACTTGACCATTGTCCTGACACACACGTCAGCTGGGGATGCCCTGTCACACCAAGGGATTGGAGAAGCACTCCCAGTACCTGGGAATTCCTATGTGGTTCGCCCACCCTCAGGCGAGGCCGCCAACTTTGCGCCAAGTGAGAGGGCCCAGATTTTATACTGTTGAATAAACAAGCTACCATAACTTCTAGTGCGGGAAGATCTGGTTTCATCCTCCTCTTGGCCAGGGCTCAGGGAGGAACTAAGGGAGTTTACTTTGAGACTACACCTTCAAACAAAGCCAGATAGAGATGTGATAAATGAATATGATTTGTGCCAATAATTGTAACTATATCGATATTTTAGAAAATATTTGTTAAAAAGTAATAGGGGAAAGTGATATGTAATTAGCATCACAAAACAGCTGTTTGCAGATGTTCATGAGATCCAGGATGGAGTATTGAGATATTTTAGCACAAACGGCCTTGGGAAGGACAAAGCTGGGAAAAACTCCAAGAGAGGAATTGACGTTGAGACGAATGAAAGCCCAGGCAACTTCTTCTCAGGCAAGAATGGCCTTGAAGACAATTAAGCTGCCCATATGGCCCTGGGCGCAAGGCTGGTGCCCCACAGGACATGGGTGCCACCCACGGTGGGGCACAAGGGGAAGGCTGAGGAAGCAGAGCCCAGAGACTGTGTGGGGGAAATACCAACAATTTATTTATTTTTCTAAAAAGAAGGAGTTGAAGAGCCTTGCTAGTTCTACGGCAGGGATGGGGAGAGTTCGAGGCCTTTCTCTTTAGGGACTGCCGGGGCCACCCAGGCAAGCAGTGCCTGCCTTGGGTGGGACCAGAGGGTCTGAGGCTGGTGCTCTGGACAGATGGATCAGAGGGACCTGCCTCATCCTGGGGCTGGTCCTGCTCTGGGGACACCGGCACAACTGGGGGATGGCTTTGACCCCTGCTGGGGGTGGCCTCCGTTGTGGCAGCTTCCTCTTCTTCCTCTGTGGGGACTTGAGGGCTGCTGGGTAGAGTCCAAGAGCTGGGTCTGGGGCTGTTAGGGCTGGAGGAGTTGGGGTTGTTTGGGCTGGAGAAGCTGGGGGAACTGTGGCTGTTGGCTCTGGAGAGGCTGGGGGAGCTGGAGAAGATGGAACTGGAGCTGCTGGAGCAGCTGCTGGCTGCTGGGCTGTCATCCTCATCTGCGGCAGCATGGGAGTGCAGCAGACTCTGCGCCCCTGAGCTGCAGTGTCTCACAGTGATGTCGATGGTGCCCTGGACCAGTGGCACTGTGTGTTCCTCCAGGAAGCCCTGCAGACTCTGGATCATGTCCTCCTGGTCTGGCCCACACACACAGAGAACATACAGGATGGCACTCTGTGCTCCTTGCCATCCACCACTGCTCCCTTTGGATGGCCTCCATCCTCTGGTTCAGCCAAGTCCGCACAGGGTCTAGAAGTTCCCGTCGTCGACGGAAAAGTCCTGCCCAGACCTTGGGCAGGACACCGCCGACAGCTTTGGCTGGTGTCTCCTGAGGAGAAGAGGGATGGGCCGGCACAGGGCCATGGGGGCTGTTCTCGTCCTGGCCGCCGGGAGCTCGCTCTGATGAGCTCGTGGCTGCTGGCAGCTGCTCAGGGGCTGTGATGACAATCTCTAGAGAGTCACCGGCATCATCAGAAAACCTGACAGTCTCTATTGCTCCTCTGCACAGTGGGCATGATGGATTTGTCTGTGCCCACCGCAGGATGATGCCCCGGCAGAACTGGTGGCCACAGGGCAGAGTAGAAGCCACGTCATCCCAGGTGTCCTGGCAGATGGCACCGTTGCCATCTTTCTCTGTGGCCGTATTTGGCTGCTGCAGCACGTTGGGGAGGGCTGAGGATCAGGAGCTGCTCTCTGTTGCCGGTGTCACAGCCTGCAGGAGAGGGGAGGAAGGAGAAGGACACCCTCCCACCTCCCTAAAGCCCTGTCACCTGCCCACGTCTGACCAGGGGACGTTTCCTCTCTGTGCTGCAGGTACGCTCTGCCCCAGCCAGGCAGGGCTGGGGAAACCCTGCTGGTTGCTCTGGGACTGGCACTGGGACCTGCCAAGAACAGGCACCACTCAGCACCAGAGAAACCTGGCTTGACCCTCCACACCTCGCAGTCAGGCTCGGTAGGAGTTCAGGCCAGAGCCAGACTGGCACCGGCTCTGCCCACGTCTGTATTTAAGCAGCGAGGGGGGACATGTCACAATCCTGCGCTCGGTGATGTCACCCTCCATCAGGAGGCCATGTCCACGCCAGTGCATGTTGATAGGAGAAAGAAGAAAACTTCTGCACTTCCATATTGCTCTGCCTTGGCCACCTGTGTCATGTGTCCATGGCCGTGTCTCATCCCTGCTCCTGACACCTTGCCAAGGTTTTCTGTGAGGAGCGGAGTGGTGGGAGCTGCCAGCATGAACGGCCTGTGGCTGGATGATGTCTCCTCCTGTCACTGCCTTTCTGTGGCAGTGCTGGGATTTGGAGAACCTGGGTGCTGGTGGCCAGCCCGGGGTGAGAGTGTCCCCCCCCGTGGGACAGGGTTGTGTCCCTGCTTCGGGGAGAAGCAGGAAGGAATGTTTTGCTCCAGCCCCATCCACTCCCGCACTTGCCCACAGTGCCGGGTCCCTCTCCACTTGCCAAGTTTCTGTGTTTCTGGAGTTCAGTGCCTTTGTGCTCCTTTCCAGAGCCTCAGGAAGGACCTGGAGTTGCTGTCCCAGCAGAGTGGGGTACAAGGGCCAGAGGAACCCTGTCGTGACTCTGGAGAGCCCAGGACCCATCACCGTGTGGGCCATGCTGTGCCATCATCCCTTCCTGCCTCTGGCTATTGTCATCCCTGAGAGTCATCAGCCCAAGCAGTTCTTTCTTCACTTGGAACTAACTGCTCCTGCTTTGAGGCTTGGCTGCTGTGAGGCAAGGATGCTGTGTGCAACCACCGTGTGGCTCTGCCTCAGGGTGCAGAGATCTCTCTTCAAACCTGTGCAAATGGAGGATGTCCATTGCCATACTTTGGTGCTTAACAATACACATGGAAAAAGACGGAAGTTTGTTCATCAGGACTTCTTTGTGTTGTTATGGGGAGGGTGTTTCTCCTTGCTTGAGAAAGTGCCTCCTAAAATATGCAGTTATATTCCATTTCATTTGGAATTGGACTTTTAACGGTCTAAATGTGCAGGCAGCAGCTGGAATTTCAGAGTACCAAAATATTCCCTTTTTCCTGGGGTAACTAATGCACCCCAGGAGGTGCATTTCATGCTTCAAGAGGAGTCTTGGCCAAGGTGCTGGTTTGATCTTGACTTCCTTGCACATCTGTGGCCCAGAATATCCCCCCATTAACTTGCTGCCATGATCCCATTTCATTTCTTTTTCTCTCCTGTCCCGTGGGCCCTGAAATGATGAAATGACAGAAAGGGTGGGGATGGAAGGGACCTTTAGAGATCATCTAGTCCAAGCCCCCTGCTATGCTCAGGGCCACTCTTCACTAGACCTCGCTCCTCAGACCCTCATCCAACCTGACCCTCAACACTCCCAATGAGGGCACATCCACAACAGCCATGGGCATCCTGTTCCTGGCTTTCCCTCGAGCAGAGGGGCAGAACTCCCTCCCTTGACCTGTTGGACATCCCTCTTTAGACACAGCCACAGAGGGCTTTCAGGGCTGCAAGAACACAGCTCATAGCCAATGTTTCCTTCTCAAGGATCTCCCAGTCCTTCCCCACAGGGCTGCTCTCAATCCATGCATCACCCCTGCTGTTCTGCTAAATTCTGGAATATGCCTTTCTAAAGAGCAGGCATTTCACACACTGGGAAAAAAAGTTGTAGGTCTAAGGAAAGGAGGCTGAGCCAAGTGGTGGCATAGAAATACAGGTGAGGTAGACATTCCTCTTTGATGAGAGGAATGGTTTTCAGGTTTGGGGTGCAAAATGTAACATTTGGGGAAAGAGAAAAAGGCACAGAAATTCAGGCTTTCAGCAGCTGAGAGGTGGCAGTATTAGAACACGCAGCAGTTGGTGAAAGCCATCTCTCTCCTTCAGGTTCCTGCTGGGTGGGAAGGTGCTGGGAGTTGTGGTGGCTGCACTCACCCTTTGCTGGGAGGATGATCTGTACCAGGGGAGAGCAGAAAGCTGCCATGGTGAGCAGAACATGCGCAGAGCATTACAGTTCAGAGAATGATACTGACCCTGAAGTGCAAAAAGCTTGAAAGCATCTCATTCTGTGCAGCACTGTTGTACAAATTTTCTCTTCTAGAACATGCCCCTTTTTGTATTCTGCAGATGAATTATCTGGTTTTTATTGAATACATGGGGTATTTTTCTTAAGGTTTTTGGGAGAACTCTCAAGTTTATTTTTATTTGCAATTTGCATCCAGAATATATACAGGTTTTTTAAATCATTCCTTTGTAAATACTTGGGGAACAAATACCCAACCATTTTTTATTCCTTTGGGATATTGTGATTAGTATTCTTAGAAAGAAAACTTGCTGAACAAGTGTGATAACACAGAGAGCGGGAAAACAGAGATTAAAAGGAATGAAGATTTTAAAATTGCGCTGTGCAGAAGAGACCCACAGACAACCACTGTAAACACAGCTGAGAGATTCAGCTTGGAGTAGAGTGGAACTCATTCACTGAAAATCTCTGGTGCACAGGAATGCAAAGACTGAGGAGAAAAGGAGAAAGTCGTTCAGTCATTTAGACTCCTGGAAACATTGTGTAGAGATCTAAAAATGCTATTACATTACAAACCTAAAACATCCCCAGATGGATTGATAAGTGTGATGTGCACATCTCAGCTGTTTTCAGAGTTAATGAAACTGACAATTAGGAATGGGAACCCAGATGTTTATCTCCATTACTCTAACAACACCTTAACAAGGCACTTGAGGAGCTGAGCACTAACATTCTCACCCTGCTCTATTTCCTTTACATTTGAATACAGGCTGGTAGAAGAAGAGATCTGGCTCTAATTGCTTCCCAGGTTAGCTGTTGCACTTTCAGGTTAGGAGTACATGTAAAATTCAGCTAATCACTCTCTCTATCCATGAATATTCCACTACTGAACTGACATACAGAAACATCCTTTTTCTCTTTGTACCTTCCTAAGTGGTGCCCTAATTAACAGGAGATTTGTGTAAATCACACAGGGAATCACCAAAATTGCTGAAATTGACTCTCAATTTCATTAAAAAGGCTTCTGAGAAAAGGCTTGACAGGATCACTAAACAAACTGAAACTTGGAAGAGAAACATGCATTTTAGCACTGATCAAGAGAAAATAAGAATAAATCCTGTCAAAATTCAAAGTAGAAGATAAGGAGAAAGACAGGAAGCACAGGGAGAAAAAGGCACTGTCAGATGACCTGTGGAAGGTAACTTGGTGCCCCAGCACTGTTGAGGACGTTCCCTGCCATTGGTGCAAGCAGCTGGAGACATAAATACTGATGGATTTGGGGGCCACAATTTTGGTAGTGCAGTGTCGCCGTAGAGCAGGACAGGAACGAAAATTACTCCAAATCAAAGGCAAAGAGAATGAACTCTGATTTATTTCAAATGCAACACTCTATTTATAGAGAACATCATGTGGACTAATTTCATTGGTCCTAGTGTAAAAACATGTCACACCATTGGTGTGCAGTGAATGACGCACTGTGGCAGAACATATCTATCAACAATGTGAACAACAAGAAAGATTAGAGAATTATTTACATTCTCTCCCAACTGTCTCCCAGGCTCTCGCCTGGTTAGAAAACCTTCTTTTTTCTCTCTGACTGAACTGAGAATATCCACAGAGGACATCGTTTGGGACCAGCTTTTCTTCCAGCGGGGGATGGCGTCAGGTGGGTCCCGTCTGCTTGGCATGGTGGGATCAGAGCTTTGGGGAGATGGCAGCGAGCACGGGAGCATCCTGCTCTGGGCAGCTGCTGAGGGTTGGATGTGCCGTGGCCAGCTGCAGGCTGGGCACATGTCCTGCCCTCCTGCTCTGCTCCCACAGGCAGCAGGGATGGGCAGCTCTGGGCACAGCTCTGGGCACGGCCAGCATGGCCTGGGCACCGCGGGCGGCTGGGACAAGGGGACAGGAGCCTTCAGCTGACGGGCGCTTTCTGGTTTCTCTCCTTGCAGCCAGGCTCTGCGGGTGCTGAGGCTGCTCTGGGCTCTGCCAGGGCTCTGCTGGAGCTCAGCACCGGGCCACAATCAGCCAAAGAAGAAATGGGGTGACCTGCAGCACAGACCTGCTGGAGCATTTCAGCAACACAGCTCAAGGTTGCAGAATGTACACCTCCCAGGGAAAACATGACACCACCCAAAAAATAAACTTGTTCAATAGCTTCTGAAACGAAATCAATCTGGGATGACCCCAAATGACATTTTGCAGCTTGCTCAAGCTGTATCTCAGCCCTTCTCTGAACAGTTCTCTCCCCCACCTGCCTTGTACTTCCCAACTGCTCCCTCTTTTCCCCCAGTGAGTTCCCAGCCCATGGCAGTCCCCATCACACTGTTGCCTTCCTTGGTGCCCCTCACCACGAGGAAGGCTGAGCCCCAGGCTTAGGGACTCATCCTGTCACTCCTGAGGAGCAGCAGTGTCTCAGAGGTCCAGTGGGATTTTAGTGTCATTCAGAGCTGCTCTCCAGCCCTCAGCTCTCCTCACTGCTGAGTTCCCACTCCCTTTTCCTCGTCCTTGCAGCAGGATGAGCTCTGTGAATCCCCTTGAGCCTCCCCACTCTTCCCGGCCCACGCACCCACCTCAGTTATGCTGAAGCTGCAGCTTCTCTGTCTCCTGTGGCACACCAGTCCAGTCCCCTGTGCGGGGAGCCCCAGCCCCAGAGCACAGCACTCAGCAGTGCACTCCGGGCTGGAGCAGCTCCCTCCCAGCCCCAAGCCCAGGGACCCCTCCAGCCCCAGGGCTCGGGGCACTGTCAGCACCCGCTGCTCCAGCCACCGCTTCTGCTGGCCCTGACAGCAACACCCAAACTGGGGCTGATCGCGAGGGAGCAGCAGCAGGGCCTGGATCTGATCCCTGACTCTGGGCCAGGGCTGGACAAATGACCCCCAGCAGCAGCAGCACATGGAGCTGACTTTCAGCACAGCCCCTGCCACTCTTGCCTCCCGTGTGCAGCAGTCTCAGCAGCCTGAGGCACCTGGGAGCCCCCAGGGCCAGCAGGGACTTGAGATGGCAGCCCTGGGCTCCTGGAGCTTGTGCAAGGAACGGAGCTGGGGACTCCCTGTCCATGGGGAGCTTCCAGATGGAAAAGGCAGCTCCAAGGGCAGAGAAAGGAGGGTCTCGACCCCTGGATCTGTGCCAGTCCCACAGTCCTGGGCAGCAGCCACCGAGCCCTGGGGGAGCAGAGGGCACAGCAAGAGGGACAAAAGCAGGCAAGGTCAGAGACTGGAGAGAGCCAGACCCGGCAGCAGGAACAGCTGCTCCATTGCACTCTTGGAGAAAGCTCTTGGCTGGTTCAAAGCGCTGAAAGGCGTGCAGGGCAGAGAGGAGGCCACATCAAACACTGCTCCTGTTTCCACAGCCTCCCCTCTCCGTGTCCCAGAAGGAATTGGATGGACTGTGTTCTTCTCCCCAAGTGTCCGGTTCAGCACCAGCAGCTGAGCACCAGGAGCTGAAGGAGCTGAAGCCTCAGGCCTCAAAGCTGGGCCTGAGGAGACTTTGTGAGCAAATGAATGCTGCTAACATGGACCTGGCTGAATGCAGCAGATGGAATCATGGAAACACAGAATCCTTTCTGTTGGAAAAGACTTCTGAGCTCATCCAGTCCAGCCGGTCACCCAGCAGTGTCGAGCCCAGCACTAAACCATGTCCCTGAAGTGCCAAGGCCTGGACAACAGCCCTGAGTGAGGCCCTGAGCCAAAGGTGGCCTCTGGATGAACCTTCCAACCAAAGGTTATCTTTGTATCTGTTCACTAATGAAATATGCATGGTCATTAGCACTGTGATAGATGTATCCACTCATTAGTGAAACAAGGATTGACCTTTCTGTGTTTAGAAGCCAGGCAAGGCCATGAAATCTGACATCTGGCCTTGTCTGGGGCTGAATGGTCAAAGTCACCTCCCTTGGTTCCTCTTGGGCCCTGGCCAGGCTTTGGGTGGAACCCAAGAGGAGGATGAAACCAGATGTTCCCGCACCAGAAGCACTGTCAGTTTGTTCATTCAGCGCTGTCAGAGCTGGGCCCTCTCCCAGCGAGGCTGGAGCCCCACCTGTGGCTGGAGGCACCTGCAGGAATTCCCAGTGTCCAGGAGTGGCTCTGCAGCCCTTGGCTGTGACAGCTTCCCCAGCTGCTGTGTGGATCTGGGGCATGGTAAAGCCTGAGGGTAACTGGGGCTGGATCTTTCTTAATCACTGCTGCAATCTCTGGTGCTGCTGGCTGGGTGCATTGCTGAGCTGCTCCTTTTGTGATTCTTTGCTGCTTTGAGCTACAGTCAATGACACTGAGTCCTTCAGTTGGTGTCTGTGTCTTTGGTGCTGACCCTGCCCACTGGTGAAACAAAACTGGCACAGTCTGGCCAGATCACAACAAAATGTCACTTTTTAAATGTAAATGTGAGGAATCAGTCCCATCAGAAATTCCCAGATGGGAAGCCCTTCCCTGGAGTTCCCTGGCTCTGGAGTGGGCTGAGGTCAGAGCACCCTGTGAGCAGTGGGGCACTCTGTTAAAAGAGTCTGAACCCCTGGATGTCTTCAAATGCATCCAAAAATTGCATGTGGAAGAAGGAAAAGAAATGTGGGTTTGGGAATATGTGGGTGAAGTTTGTAAATGGCACACTGGAAACAGCACCAAGAGAAGGAAGAATTGCTTTTGGAATGCTCCCACATGGAGGGACAGAGGAAGGTTAAAACTTGAGCTCAGGTTCGTTTGTGCAAGTGAAATATAATATTATTATTATCATCATTAATGACAGTTATATAAAAATAGAACATGATTATACATTTTTTTTTCAGATAGAATTAAAAATTGATAATGTGAAATAAGGCTGACAATGCTAATATGTCACCTTTGGCTGCTCACTGTGACACTGAATACCCTACAGAAAAGGACTGGCCAAGACCCAAATGTCACAATAGAACTTTGTGAATTGTGTATAATGAATAAAGGAGGAAGGGATGTTGTGGAAACCCAGGACACCGGGAGTATTTCTCTGTCTGCTCTGGGGTATCCTGACCCCCAGGGGAGCACTGACTTTGACCCTCATTCATGGAGAAAACTTCCAAAGCCTCAAGGTAAACTAGAAACCACAAAAGTGTGAAATAGATTGTAGAGATTGTAGAGAGGAGTTTAGTATGTCACATGGGTAAGAAATTTAAGCTTTAGGATTTTTAGTATGTTATAGATGGATTCAAGATTGTTATAAATGAATGCTCCAATTTATTAATTGTTATAAACGCCAATCACTTGGTTTTTAAAATTTTAAGTTTAATAATAATAAAATGGTTATAAAAATAGTAATACAATTAGAGTAATGAAAATTTAGAGTTAGGACAATTACAAGACAATAAAAAGCAAAGAATTACAGACGTCCGGATGCTCTCGGGCACCTAAGCCCAATAAGCATGCCTTGTGAACAAAGGAATAATCTTTAAAAGCAGTAGCCTGTTGCATATTCATACATTTCATACATGATGCATAAATTCCTTGCAAATTAAGAACTTTTCTGCTTTTTGTCAACTTCTTCCCCTTAATCCTGGTGGTTCCATAAAGACGGAGAGAAGGTGGAAGAATGTTTGTCTTTTCCGATAAGGAGGCAGTAATTCTTTATGGGCCCCCATCACTGTCATCTCTGTGTGAAGAGTTTCTTCATTATCTCATCTCTTGCTTGAGCTAGTAAAAAAAAAAAACCCACATACATAGGCTCTATTTTAACTACAAAACTACAAATACCATACTATTAAAATGTTAATACAGCACTTCTAATCAATATAACATAATACATATAGTATTAAATTTAATATTTGCGAAAAGCCAATTATAAAATATGCATTTTTCACATTAATTAAAGAAAATTAATAAATTGTCCAAATATAAATTTAGAGAATAACAACGAAAAGCCACTATCAAAAAAAGGTCAGTGCCGAGCCCGGGATCGGCGCTGGGTGAGACACAGGTTTGACCACTGCAGCATAGGGTCCCCTATGTTCACCCTGACTGTTCTGTCCAAGTTATTTATAGATGGTTTTTCTTGCCTGAGGCAAAGTCTCTTTCTTCTTTTCTGGGCTGCACCTATTCATGTGGAGTTCCTTCACTGTGGCAAGTTGAACAGAACCCGTCCGATCGATCGTGCTCCTGGAGTTCAGTATTCAGATGTATCTCCCTGATGGTTCTGGTTATCTCACTCTCAACTACTTACAGCGTGTTTCTCGTTGGGCGTTCCAAACATGTACATGTCACTTAGGGCGTGTAAGTGGTGCCATTGTGTTCAGCTGGATAAGATATACAGAAGTTTATTACATACAACAACTTGCAGAGTAAAATCTCGGACACTTTGTTATATATGGGATTTGACGCAGAAAAAGGGAATTAGAGAAAGGGAATTAGCTCATAAAATGAGAAAAAGACGAGAATGGAGATGCATGAGGGAAAGAGAATGAAGAGAGAAACAAAAAGTTTAGCATATAGAATAGCATGGTAGGTTAGTGAACAAATTTTGGAATAGCAACAGCAAACCGTTTTACCAGCTCAAATGTGCAGCTACCAATAAAACAAAAGCAGCCAGCAAAGCAGTTCAGTAATGTTTTACTTTCTAAATGTCCAGAGGGATTCAGCAAATCAGTACAAACATTCTGAAATACCTTGGCTAATGCTGGAGAATAGGAGGGGAACAGAAACCCCCGTGTTTTAAAAATTCTGCACTGGGACATTGAGCAGTCACTGTGGACGTGAGATGGTTTCTCCTTGAAGCTGATGAGGGACAAAGCAAACCTCCAGCCAGCCACCCTGCTGAGAGCTTGGCAGTAAAGAGCCTGCAGCCAAGTAGGTGCTTTTCATCAGAAGTATTCAAAATAGTGTGCCAATATCCAAACCTGACCACTGATTGGTTTGACCCAACTTCCTGAAAAAATTCACTTCCATGTCAAACCACGACAAATATGTAAAATGTAACATAAGATACTTGAAAAATGATGAATGCCAAAGGATCTGAGTATTCGATCTTTCCTCAAAGAGAATCCTTTTTGCTAACATCTACATGCCAGGAGCTGCAGTGTAGCACCAGGGAGACAAAGGAACCCACCAGTGCTGAAAAGCACCCATCTCCGAGCCGGCCACGTCCATTCGTTTGCAAATTAGGTCCTTTTCTCCCTGCTGCCAGCTGCTGGTTTGAAATACTGTGAAGCAACCTTCCCGTCCTTGGTGGGGTACTTAAAAAAACTTACAGAATATTTCTTACCAATATAACATATTTCATACATCTATTTCTCACAAGCACGAGTTATCTAAAATACACATAACAATTCCATGAGTCTATCTGCATTCAGCCAGGTCCATGTTTGCAGCATTCATTTGCTCACAAAGTCTCCTCAGGCCCAGCTCTTGAGGCCTGAGGCTTCAGCTCCTTCAGCTCCTGGTGCTCAGCTGCTCGTGCTGAACCAGACGACTCGGGGAGAAGAACACAGTCCATCCAATTCCTTCTGGGACACGGAGAGGGGAGGCTGTGGAAACAGGAGCAGTGTTTGGTGTGGCCTCCTCTCTGCCCTGCACGCCTTTCAGCGCTTTGAACCAGCCAAGAGCTTTCTCCAAGAGTGCAATGGAGCAGCTGCTCCTGCTGCCGGGTCTGGCTCTCTCCAGTCTCTGACCTTGCCTGCTTTTGTCCCTCTTGCTGTGCCCTCTGCTCCCCCAGGGCTCGGTGGCTGCTGCCCAGGACTGTGGGACTGGCACAGATCCCGTGGTGGAGACCCTCCTTTCTCTGCCCTTGGAGCTGCCTTTTCCATCTGGAAGCTCCCCATGGACAGGGAGTCCCCAGCTCCGTTCCTTGCACAAGCTCCAGGAGCCCAGGGCTGCCATCTCAAGTCCCTGCTGGCCCTGGGGGCTCCCAGGTGGGCACAAGTGGGGCAGCAGAGCCAGCAGGGAGCCTGCGAGTCTCTTCCAGCCCTGTCTGCTCAGAGTTTGGGCCTTGGAGCCTCAGGTGGCCAAAGGCAGCTGCTGCTGGTCCCCCTGTGTGCCCACGTGTTTAGCAGTGCTGCTCCATCCGTCTGTGCCCAGCAACGGGGAAAAGCCTCAGCCCTGCAGGGCCAGGAGCTGCCGGGCTCTGCCTGAGCAGCTCAGCCAGAGGGAAGGGAGCTGCTCCCCACGGGAACCAGGAGCCAAGGGCTGGAGCACCTCGTTCTGGGGCAAAGCCCAAATTCTGTGAGGGAGTAACAGAGTTATTCACGTGCACTGGTGTGTCAGCTCTGCAGGTGCTGTGCCTGCAAACACATGGTTCGAGATGTGCAAAAGAATTCTGCAACTCTTGGCTGGACCGGGATGTCAGCAGTGCTGAACTCCAGCTTAGTCCAAAGCAAACACCTGACACCTCTGCTCATATCTGCTAGATTTTTTACCTCAGGGTATCCAGAGAAAAGTAAACGGAGGAGTAAATATTTTCATTGTTTATCAGAAATGTATCTCATTTTGCTGAACATTTCTTTTTCAGGACGTGTTATCTGCTTAAAAAGAAAAAGAAAAAAGAAAAAAAAAAACGAGAAAAATATGAAAGAGAAAAAAAAGAAACAAATGTGCAGTGAAAATCTTTTGTAATTTGGATTAAGAGGTAACTGATCTATTTAAAAGGAGAACTCATTTACTTTGTGCATGTTCTGATGGCCTGGATCCATCTTACGGACTGACCTCAGCATCTTTTTTTTAAAGACTTTGGGTTTTGTTCCCTATATTAAGATTTTGTTTTTAAATTGGAGTTGAAGCAATAGGAGGATGAGAGATGGATTGTGCACAACTGTGTCTTGAGAACAAAAATATTGCAGTTTGAAACTTGGACCTAAAGTATTGAAAATGAAACTTACAAATCCCAGTGCATTGTGTGACAGCAGCTTTTCCTATAGGATGTGCAGCATCACAAAGACTTCATCAGTGGGGTTGGGAGTGCTTGGAGCTTTGTCCTGTGCCACTCTGGGATGTCATGAACCAGGACTTCACCTGCCACCAGCCCAGGTCACCCTCTGCCACCGCAGCTCCTTGGGCCTTGTGTCCCCAGAGCAGACACAAAGTGTTTCTGCTGCTCCCCCTTTGCACAAATCCACAGAGCGCTGGGATTTTTCCAAGCCTCGTGTCTCCATTGGGCCATATATTCCCAAAGAACCAGCAGCACATCCTGATGAATACGGCGAGTTACGTGGATGGTTGTCAGCTCCACTTCCTGCCTAGAAATCCTGAAATTCCTTCTAAATGCTGCTCCTTCAGTTCCTGGACACCTTCTCACACAGATAAGGGGAAAAAAATCTCCTGGCCACCGGCTAAAAGGTGAGTTATGCCCAAGTTAGAGCTCCGTGGGAAATCTCTCTCCCTCCCTGACGTTTGAATGTATCTGTACATGGGGGTGTGCATGGATGTGTCTTGTATACAAAGGAAGGAGCGTGCAAGCAACAGGACTGACACTTTCAGGGCCCATGCTATTCCATACCCATGGGCACAGAGACATTATGGAAACCCTGGCACAGACAGGGCCTTCTGTCCATGGGTACAGAGACATCCAAGAGCCCCTGGCACACACAGAGCCTTCTGTCCATGGGTACAGAGACATCCAAGAGCCCCTGGCACACACAGAGCCTCCTGTCCATGGGTACAGAGACATCCAAGAGCCTCTGGCACAGACAGAGCCTTCTGCCCATGGGTACAGAGACATCCAAGAGCCCCTGGCACACACAGGCCTGGCAGCACAGGTTGATTTCCCCACAGGCTGCAGGAGATGAGAACACAACATTTGCCAACACTGACTGCAAGCCACAGCTCCGGGTGCTCCCCATGAACCTCAGCTCTGGGACCACTGTCTGCCCCGAGCTCCAGGGACTGCAGTGGGAGCCCGGCCGGGCTCTGCCCTGGGGCCATCCTGCAGGGACAGCTGCAAACAGGGAGCATTCCCTTGCCACCAACAGCCAAGCCAGGGCTGCAGGGCAGCTGCTCCAGCCCGGAGTGCACTGCTGAGTGCTGTGCTCTGGGGCTGGGGCTCCCCGCACAGGGGACTGGACTGGTGTGCCACAGGAGACAGAGAAGCTGCAGCTTCAGCCTAACTGAGGGGGGTGCGTGGGCTGGGAAGAGTGGGGAGGCTCAAGGGGATTCACAGAGCTCATCCTGCTGCAAGGACGAGGAAAAGGGAGTGGGAACTCAGCAGTGAGGAGAGCTGAGGGCTGGAGAGCAGCTCTGAATGACACTAAAATCTCACTGGACCTCTGAGACACTGCTGCTCCTCAGCCAGTGACAGGATGAGTCCCTAAGCCTGGGGCTCAGCCTTCCTCATGGTGAGGGGCACCAAGGAAGGCAACAGTGTGATGGGGACTGCCATGGGCTGGGAACTCACTGGGGGAAAAGAGGGAGCAGTTGGGAAGTACAAGGCAGGTGGGGGAGAGAACTGTTCAGAGAAGGGCTGAGATACAGCTTGAGCAAGCTGCAAAACGTCATTTGGGGTCATCCCAGATTGATTTCCTTTCAGAAGCTATTGAACAAGTTTATTTTTGGGTGGTGTCATGTTTTCCCTTGGAGGTGTACACTCTGCAACCTTGAGCTGTGTTGCTGAAATGCTCCAGCAGGTCTGTGCTGCAGGTCACCCCATTTCTTCTTTGGCTGATTGCGGCCCGGTGCTGAGCTCCAGCAGAGCCCTGGCAGAGCCCAGAGCAGCCTCAGCACCCGCAGAGCCCGGCTGCAAGGAGAGAAACCAGAAAGCGCCCGTCAGCTGAAGGCTCCTGTCCCCTTGTCCCAGCCGCCCGCGGTGCCCAGGCCATGCTGGCCGTGCCCAGAGCTGTGCCCAGAGCTGCCCATCCCTGCTGCCTGTGGGAGCAGAGCAGGAGGGCAGGACATGCACCCAGCCTGCAGCCAGCCACGGCACATCCAGCCCTCAGCAGCTGCCCAGAGCAGGATGCTCCCGTGCTTGCTGCCATCTCCCCAAAGCTCTGATCCCACCATGCCAAGCAGACGGGACCCACCTGACGCCATCCCCCACTGGAAGAAAAGCTGGTCCCAAAAGATGTCCTCGGCCTTCTCCAAGGGCACGGCCCATCCACGCCACAGCTGCTCCCAAGCACTTCCCCATCCAGACTGGACCCCACCTGGAACGCTTCCTCTAGAAAAACACACAACAAATTATCGAAAAGATATTACAGACAAAAAGGGGAACAAGAAAAAAGGTGAAAACTCTTATCTCTGTCAGGGGCTTAAGGAAGGCCCAGCCCCTGCATGCCAGGGAAAAACCCACCCACAGGTGAGGGAAGCCCAGGCTTTCTCCCTTCCCCCCTGCACTGCCCCCCAAAATAACGGTGACCCCAAAGCAAACAGGGGCAGTGGAGCAGCCCAAGCCCTTACTTGCCTGCAAAGCAAAGCAGCCCCTGCACAGGTTCTGGAGTCCCACCTCTGCTCCCACCATGGGGCTTTGTTTGTGTCAGGCTGGCTGCCCCAGCCCCAGCCCCAGCCCGGGGCACGGTGGGTGCTGGGGGCTGTTGGTAGGGCCAGGAGCCCACTCCCATTTCATCACCACCCCAGCCCACCCCCCAGCCCTGCCCAAAGCAGCCTGGCAGCCAACTGAAGGATCAGCTGCATCCGCCCCAGCAAAGGGGGAACCTTTGGTTCCTGGCCAGGCTGTGCAATGCCCAAATCTGGGAGCATCCCCCTGTGTCTGGACTCATCTGCAAATTCCCTGTGGAGCCTGGCTTTGGAGAAGGTGCCAGAATCAAACTCCATCATCTTCAGCTTGCTGGTGACCAGGAGGAGGAAGAGGTTGTCATCCTTGATGTCATCCTCGCTGTCCCCAGCAGCAGCAGCCCCACCTGGTTACAGCTCCTCCAGGGGCTCCTTCTCCTTCCCTGGGGCCAGACCAGGCTGTCAGGGTTCTGCCCAGGGCCCCAAGCTGTCAGGGAACCAGACAAGCATAACCAGCTTGGATGGTGGCCACCAGTACTTGCCACACCAGGTGTCCAGCTCAGCTCCAGCCCAAGAGCTGCGTGTTCCCTTCTGCTGACCCCTGCTTAGAGCTACAGGCAGGACAAAACCAGTCTGGTTGGCTTTGCCACTGATTGCCAAGAGATGTGTGCAGCTGTTACCTGCCAGGCCCCTGGATCCAACTGTGCACGTGGATCTCTGCCATCCTCTAGGGCAGAGGAACACCCTGCACCCAAGGATCATTGAAAAGCTCTTCTAATGAGGGCCTGTCCAAGGGCTGCATGGACAAACACCTCCTAATGACATCCTGGCACTCTGGGGAGAGAAACCAGGAATCACCAGTCAGTTGGAGAAGTTGCCCCCCTGTTCCCATGCCCAGGCCATGCTGGGTGTGCCCAGAGCTGGGCCTAAACTTCCCCATGGATTCTCTGTTTGGAGGAGAGCAGGACATGTGCCACCTCCTCAGCAGCTGCCAGAGCAGGATGCCCACGAGCTGCTGCTGTCTCCCAGCACTGGTATTGACCCCGTGCCCAGAGATGAGGATCCACCTTGAGAGAGGCGTCGAGGGAACAAGATCCGCCCCCAGATGATCTCCTGGCCCCTCCTGAACGGGTGCTTCCCCATGACCAGGTGGCACAGCAGGAGGCCCAGGGACCAGATCGTCGCTGCCTGGCCGTGGTAGCGTTGGTGCTGGATCCACTCTGGTGGGCTGTAGGACAGGGTTCCTGTGGAACACAGACAGAGTTCAGCAGGGGGATGCTGCTGCTCCCAGAGTCTGGCCCCAGCACCCCATGGCATGTGGGGACTGCCCCAGTGGCAACCCGGGTGACTGCTGCCCTCTCGCCAGCACCAGGGCTTGTGTACAAATTCGGGGCTGGAAAAGAAGCAACTGGGGTTGAAGAGGGCAGCAGAAACCCTGGGAAGGCCAACCATGACACACAAAAGAAAAACTCATCCAGTGATGGAGAAAGCCTGCTCTACTCCCCGCCTGCACAGCCCCCCAAAAATGTTAACAAGCCAAGGCAAACAATGGGAGCAGAGCACTCCAAGCCCTTCTCGCCTGCACACCAAACCATCCAGGGCACAGGGTCAGACCCCCCTCTCTGCTACCCCCACTGGGGTTTTTGTCAGGCTGGCTGCCCCAGCCCCAGCCCCAGCCCAGGCCACAGTGGGTGCTGAAGGCTGTGGGCAGTGCTGGGAGCTGGCCCCCCTCACACCCCCACCCAAATCAACCAGGCTCCAGCATTAATCCCATCCCGGCTGCAATAGGGGGAGCCCCGGGGCTGCACCCTGGCTGGGCCATGAGATGCCCAGGAGCATCCCCTGGCAGGGCTCACCTGCAAACTGGGTGTAGGCTGTGTCTTGGAGGAAGGCGCCACAGCCAAAGTCGATCAGCTTCAGCTGCCCGGTGGCCAGGTCGAGCAGGATGTTCTCGGGCTTGATGTCCCTGTGCAGGACCCCGCAGCTGGTGCAGTGCCGCACGGCCTCCAGCACCTGGCGGAACAGCCCCCGCGCCTCCTCCTCCGGCAGCAACCTCCGCTCCGCCAGGAAACCCGACAGCTCCTGGCACCGCTCCGGACGCTCCAGCACCAGCACGACGCTGTCGGGGAGCTCAAGCCACTCCAGGAGCTGAATGACACCAGCACAGCCAGAGGACACCTTGGCCAGCAGCACGACCTCCAGGGGTGCGCTGGTGCCGTCGGGCTGCGGGAGGAGCGCGATGGTCAGTGGGGCTGAGGCCGTGCCGGGGCTGGGGAACCCCTCAGCCAGCCCGGGATGCTCTGCATGCCCCGCTCAGCCCATGCCCGCTCTCCCTGCAGGGCTCCCGGCGGCTCCCACCCTGCCAGGCCCCGGCTCCTCGCCGCCCGGCACGGCCCGGCTTCTGCCGCTGGCCCCGCTCACTCACCAGCTCGCCCCAGTGCCGGACGCGGTTCCGTGGCACCCTTTTGATGGCCACCTGCGAGCAAAGGAGAGCAGCGGGTTGAGCTCGCCGCCGGCCCCGCCGAGCCTCATCCTGCTTCCCCTCCTCCTCCTTCTCCTCCTCCGCCCCCTCCTCCTGCGCCCGCTGCCGGCCCCGCCGCTCACCGGGGCGCCGTCCGAGAGCCGCGTGGCCGCGAAGACGCTGCCGAAGCCGCCGCTGCCCAGCAGCGAACCCAGCCGGTACCGCTCCTGCAGGGCCTCCTGCGCCTTCCCTGCGGGCGGGACGCGGCTGTCAGCGCTCGGCCCGGGGCCAGGAGCGGCCCCCGACCGCCCCCCGACCGCCCCGGGCCGGCCCTCCCCAGGCGTTCTCTCCCCGGAACGGGACAGCGGCGGCTCGGGGCCGGAGGCCGCGATGCCGAGCGGCGGAGCTCGGGCCGGGCAAGCCGCAGCGGAGGCGGCGGCAGCGGCCGCGCCGCGTGTGTCCTCCGCGGGGCCCGGGAGGAGCCGGGGCCGGGGCCGGGGCCGGGACTGTAGCCCACGTCGGGGCCGGGGCCGGGGCCGGGGCCGGGCTCGGGCCAGGCGGAGCCAAAGGACGGCGATGCCGCCCCAGCCCCAGGCACTGATGCCCGCCCAGCAGCGCCACCGCCAGCACGGCCAGAGCCGGGCGGAGGCGAGACCCCGGCGGGACGGCCGGGGGAGGGGACGGGGACGGGGATGGGGATGGGGATGGGGATGAGGACGGGGCAGCCCCGCCCGGGGCCGGGGGCAGGCTGGGGACATGGCCCCGCAGGGGGAGAGTGAGACTGGGAGAGGAGGGGACACCGGGAAAGGGAGAGCGGGAGAGGGAGAGGAGATGCCAGAGGGACTCGATAGAGTATCTGTGTGAGCTGCTGCTGCTTTAGCTGCTGCTGCTGTTGCCGCTGCTGTCGCTGCAACTGAAGCTCCGGTCCGTTTGTCCCCGTGTCCGTTTTTCCGTTGCCCACTCACCCCCACGCCCAGCCCCCCGCTCCCCGGGGGCAGCCCCTGAGCCTGTCCAAACACGGGAACTTTGCCCTGTTCAGCCCAGATCCAGAGTCTGGACTCCTGCACGGGGGAAGAGGAATCCCCTCGGTCGCTGCCGTGCATTGTCCCCGCTGAGGATCAAACCCTATCGGGGCACATTCCCTGAATGCAGAATTTGTACCTGACCCAAGCACTGCACTTACCTCTCCAGCAATGATTAAAAAAAAAAAAAAAAAAAAAAAAAAAAAAAAAAAAAAAAGAAAAACTAAACGGGGAAGGCAAACTGTGTGTAGCTCATGGTATTTTAGAGTGTCTAAAATTCGCCAAGTCATGGATCTTAGAGATGAGATCTATTTGGATTAAGGGGATGGAGCTGTAGTTCAAGATGGAAAAGAGGAGCATACAAATAAACAGAGAAAAACATCTTCAGTTGTTTCTTTCCATTTCCATTTCATTTCTTAAAAGCTGTTTCAGTTTTCCCAGAATCTTCTCCACAGTCCTGTTTGCTCTTTCCAAGAACCTTTCCTGCAGAACGAGGTGCAGCTTCTGTCACAAGATGTGCCACCAACTGCAGCTTCTCTTGGCTTTCCACACCGTGTGTACAGCTCAACTCTTGCAGCAGGACAAATGTTTGAAGAACTTGACAGCTTGTTCTTTCTTTTCCTTGGGGACTGGGCAGTTGTGCCATTGGTAAGTTGTGCCACTGTTCTGCCCTAAGAAACCATGACGGGCTACCAGGAATTGTCAGGGAATGCAAGCCGGACTGAATGCAGAGAAAGAATCTGCAGAGCCTGCAGCCAGAAATGGAGAGCTGTGGGATAATCATTGCAACATCCCCATGGGCATCTTGAAAGTGATCTAGAAGATGAAAATGCTCAGACAGAGGGCATTTGTTTCTGAGTTCAGTGTAGAGGATTCCACATCTAGTGCATTGGTTCATAAATCAAGAGTTCAATCAGTTCATGGAAAGCACCAGAACAAGCTGGACCTCTCAGGAGATGAATGAACCGTGAGGGGAAAGGGGGCGAGGAAAGGGCGGAACCGTGAGGGGAAAGGGGACGGGGCCAAGGGGACGCGTGGTCCTAAAAAAGCCCGGTTTGGCCTAAAATCACCCAAAAGGGCATCACATGAAGCCTACATCCACATGGTTTGGCCTGAAATCAGCCAAATGGGATGAAAAGTATCCAAAGGGCTCTAAAATCCAAACAATGGGGACTAAAATTGCCTCAAATGTTTTAAAAGACGCATGAAATGGCTTCAAATCACCCTTAAATCTCTCAAATGCACCTAAAATCCACCCTGAAAGTACCTGGTTTGGCCTAAAATCAGCCTAAATGGCTTGGTTTGATCTAAAATTGCCCAAAGAAGCAAAAAACCTACTCAAATGGGCCCAAAATCACAAAAAACGTACCTAAAATCCCCCATACAGGATTAAGAGTCACCCATATGGACCTAAAATCATCCAAAAGGATCAGAAAACCCCCCTAACCCCACCAGAGTCGGCCTCAAATCAGCTGCAGGGGCCGAAAATCCTGCCGAAAAGGCTCGGGATCCCCGCAAGGGATCTGAAGCCCACCCTGAACCTGCCCAGTTCGGCCCAAAATCCCCCACAGGGGCCGAGCCCGAGGCTGAGCCCGGGATCGGCTCCGGGGCCGCTCCGGGACCTCCGCGTCCGCTCCGGGCAGTTTTGGCCGCGGCCCCGGACGGGCCTGGGCGGGACCGGGAGGGACCAGGGAGGGCTCGGGAGGGCTCGGGGCATTTGGGGCTTTTTTGGGCTTTGGGGAATTGTGTTGGGAGTTTACGGGGAATTGTTGGGGTTTCTGGGGAGAATTACTGGGTTTGGGGGGAGGTTTTACTGGGATTTTGTGGGATTCTCTGGAATAATTTTTGGGGTTTATTGGGATTTTTAGGGGATTTGGAAGCATTTTATTGGAATTGTGGGGGCATTTAGTGGGATTCTTTGGGGATTTGGGTTTTTTAGGAATTTTAGTGGGGATTTGAGGGGGGGTTTGTGGGGCTTCTTGTGGCTTTGGAGACATTTTGGGGGGGATTTGTGGGGTTTAATTGGGATTTTGTGGGCTTTTATTGGGATTTGGGGGTGCTGTAATGGGATTTTGTGAGATTTAATTGCAACTTTGTGGGATTTATTGGTACTTTCAGGGGGTTAAAGGAGATTTTGGTGCCTCTCAGCTCTTCCCTACACCCTGGGACAACTCCAAAGCCCCCCAAAATTCCACTAAAACCTCCCAAAATCCCCCAAAAATCCCAATAAAACCCTCCAAAACCCCAAAGAATCCCTGAAAATCCCAGTGAAACCCCCAAAATTAAAAAAAAACTCCCAAAAATTTCAATAACCCCCCCCAAAAAATAACCCCCCAAAACCCTAGAAAAATTCCCCAAAATCCAAAATCCTCAAATCCACAAAACCCTGCAATGTCCCATAACCCCCAAAACCCAGTAATTCTCTCCAAAATCCAATCATTCCCCCTAAACTCACAACAAAATCTGCCAAAACCCAAAAATGCCACCAAAATCCTCCCAAAATCCCCCCAGAGCCCCCCAGACTCACTGGAGGCCATCCTGGATCAGGGGGCACCTGCCGGTGGAACAGGAGCCACTTCAGGGGGCCCGCGGAGCTTTTTGGGGAGGGGGCACCATGGGAGACCCCCCAAAAACGGGGGAGGGGAACCCCTGCGCGGCTGCTCGTTACTTTTCTCAGCCCCGGTCAGCTTTCGAACGCCCGGCTTGGGCGTCTCAGCTTTTCGTCGGGGCCGGGGCTCGCCGCAGTTCCCAGGCGCTTTTGCTGCCGCGCTCCGGGGTGGGCTGTTGGCCACGCTTTGCCGTCAGCGCGAGGGAAGAAACAAAGAGGCAGGGAATTCGTCTAAATGCATCCGTGTGGCAGTTCGATGCTTTATTGGCTGCGAGAGCTGCGGTGGAAAGGCTGCAGCCGCTCCCCGCTTCGCACGGACGCAAATGGCCTCGAGCATGCCGAGGAGTGGGATGAAATAGGGAAGGGACAGGGCGCACGGGAAGCCCTCCCGCCCAATGGGTACAGACATCACGGTGATGATGTGTACTGCAGCGACCAATGGGAACACAGCAGGGGCGAACACGGGGCTTTGGGGTGAGTGGGACCGCGAGAACGGGGAGACGGGCACGGAAACCGCACTAGGGGAAAACCCGGGGGATGCACGAGGGCACAGAGAACTGGAAAACTAACAAAGAAAAAACCCATAATTTGAACCCAAACCCAGGATGCAACAGTTCTTCAGCAGAAACTCCACAAGAACCAAAATATTCACTTACAACCAGCAAAACCCTCAAAATGCAATTTTGGACTCCCATCGGAATTTCACCAGGGAGATTTGTCCCTTTTCCTGAAAAACATCTGTCCCTTGGACAAAGGCAAATCACACCTGCAGAGTCTTCTTCAAGCGCTGAGGTCGAGGTGGACCTGGATGTGGCAGGTGGATGCAAGGGACAGGATTCCTGCTTTTCCCCATAAAATCAGGTCTCTCCAGGGATTTTGCCCAGATTTTTGGGTTACTGATGTCTGCCACCATTTAAAAGTAAACCGGTGGGAGAAATGAATCCCACTCCGCTGCCTCAAGAGAGATTGCAGGTTGGAGTTACAATTTACTGAAGAAGATTACTGTCAAAAACGGGTTAGAAACTGTTGTAAAACAGTTGATAATTGTTAAGCATGTACTGTTGGTTTGGTTATTATAGTGTAAATGGGGTTAAAAGGGGAGTTGTAAGAAATATGGTGCTCAACTTACTGTATTACACCTAAAGTAAAGTGCATCCCACCAAGCGAAAACGAGCCAGCCTGGACAGAACTGTAAGGGCCAATCAGCGCCTTAACCTTCGTGCAAATGAAGGATCCCAACAGAAACCAAGCCGAAGGAACAAAAAACAGTATAAAAAGGGGGCATCCGCGTCGGTGGGACTGTGCCGCTCCACCTGGACCATCGGGAACATCGCTGCTCAAGAAAGGAAGATCCAGCACCAGCTCTGCAGCATCCTTGCTCAGGAACGCTCCTGCTCTACCCACGGGCCCCCTCTGCTTTAGGCCTTATCATAAATGCTGAAATCACTTTAGAACCGGGAGTGTGTTCCCGTTTTTAACAGTGTGTCACTTAGACACCAAAAGGGAAAACCTGCATCAGCAGCAGCTGAAAACAAAGCTAGAATCTAAGCTGACACATTTCAGATTTTAATTTCTGGGCTTTAAAAGTCATTTGGCTCAACCCAGAACTCTATAAAGCAGTTTAGTCTCTGACTGAAAAAATAAATATTGTCATTAGAACACATTTTCCAGTGATGCAGCTGCTGTAAGACAACGAGGGGAAACATAAAGGCAGGCAGATTCCTTGCTCCTGTCTCATCTCAATAAATTTGCCACCATTAGGATAAATCATGAGAACACAAAATTATCTTCAAATTACATACGTAAAAAGATTTTTTTATTTATTCTTCCCAAGTTAATTTGTAAGGTTTTCATAAAAGACTGGAATTATGGTCTTTTCTATTCCAGATGGACAATGTTTTATTAGACTAATTCAAGACAAGGCTTCACTTTCAACTCGTAACACGTGGGAATTTCACATGAGAACCAAGAAGCAGATTCTGGCCAGAGCACTGGTTTGAACCTGCTTCGGGCTGGAGTCACCTGACCGAGTTCTTTTGGCGTGTATTTTGAGTGTCTTGCATTTAAACCATGCAAGAGCAAGTCAAAGGCAGGAATCATAGAAATAGCCACTAAATACATAAAGGTTAACAGATTTATTTATAAAAACTGTGCTTTTCTAAGCGGAAAATCTTTTTCCTGAGCTTGAGACTGCACTGCGTGACTGACATGAGGCTTTGGTCACAGATTATGCATGAACAATCCAGAACCTCCTGACTTCGTGAATTTGTATCTTGTGTATTTTGTCCTTGCCCACACTAGCTAGAAAATTAAGGAAAACATGCACAACCATTAGGAAAACACAGTGCAATTTAGGAACCATTCAAGAAAATCGTGGTTAAATTGCCTATATGTTATATCCAGAGATGACCCAAACAATTGCTGCTGAAGAACTTACACCATTAACTTTATTACAAATTTTCAAAGGCAGGTGGAGTTGCTCTTCCTGCTCAAATAATTGAACAGGATTCTTGCTATTGGCAATTAAATTATTATTTGATTCCAGCTTAATATGCTTTCAGAGATTCATTATAGCTCTAAAACTGTAGAATACTGTGTGCTTTGTGGATGAAAAGACCAGAGAACTGTTAACAATTCTAGGGATTTATGTCTACTGTGTCCTCTTGTCCTGTCACTGTTCGTCCGTGAGGAGAGCTCGATCCCCATCTTACTACAACCTCCTGCCAAGCTGGTGTAGAGAGTGACAACGTTCCCTGTTGCCCTGATTTTTAAAAGTGTTAAGTTTTCCTTTATAGTCCTTTTGAAAGTTTTAATGTTCTTTTAACAGTTTTCTACGCCTTCTGATGTTTGCATATTTCTACTGGAGTTCTCATACACTGTTCATGTAAATAATGATTGTTTTGCACTCTTCCTTGTTGGAGGAGAGAATTGATGGACTGTTAGTTTGACCAGTGTGGCTAGAAAGGTAGCAATTTCACCCTCCAATCCACTGTCACTTTTAGAATTCTATTTATTGCAAAGTCAGAAATAAAATTGGTTCTTTTTCTCTTTTGAACTTACCAAGCTCCTGTGTACTCATTTCATGTCCAATAGCAACAGTTCCCCCTGGGCCTCCTTTGCTCAACACTGAGCCCTCCCCAGCTCCCTTCGTTCTCTCAGCCATTTCTCATCAGGCTTATTCTCTAGACCCTTAATCAACTTCCTTTCTCTTCTCTGGACCTGCTCCAGCACCTCAATGTCCTCCTGTGGATGACACCAAGCCGGACCTGCTGGAGGACAGGAAGGCTGCAGAGGGCCCCGGACAGGCTGGATCCACGGGCTGTCTCCACTGGCATGAGGTTAAACAGGACCAAGAGCCGGCTCGTACGCTTTGGCCACACTAATCAGCTGGGAAGCTGATTGACAAGGGCTGGACCTGAGCCCAGGTGTGCCCAGGTGGGCAAGAAGGCCAATAGCACCAGGCCTGTCTCAGCGATAGTGTAGCCATCAGGACCAGGGCAGTGATTGTCCTTCTGTGCTGGGCACTGGTGAGGCCACACCTCGAGGGCTGTGTCCCTCTCTGAGCCCCTCAATAATAATTAAAGTTTCTCTAGCTTTATTCATTATTTGCCTCCTTTCCCTGCCCGGCTGTGACTGGAACTACACCGAAGGGAAGGTGCCTGCAGCCGAGGGAAGGCTGTGGTTTGGTATCTGGTTCTGTTTGTCGTTGCTGTTGTTTGTTTGCCTAGTTGTACATACTGGTAAAGAACTGTTGCTCCTTTTTCCCATATCTTTGTCCGAAAGCCCCTTAATTTCAGTATTATAATAATTTGGAGGGAAGGGGGTCCCATTCTCCATTCCAGAGAGGTCCGGCAGACACCTGTCTTTCAAACCAAGACAAGCTGACAATTAACAATTTATTAACAATTGTTTATTAACAGTTAACTGGGAGGCAGGACTCGGCAATCAGGGTAAAGGGAATGCCGAGGGGATTGTCCTTGGGGTGTCTGCCCGTGATGTCAATGTAGAGCTGCTCCTCACATATCCCCTCCTGCTCAGCAAGGCATTCCACTGTGATCTTCTGCTGGCCCCAGGGATCGATGGAGCCAGAGCAGGGGGACACCGTGAACATGCCAACATTGAGGGGACTCTGCAGAAAAAGTTCCAGGAGAGGCTGACGGCTAATAGCTGTGCCTCGAGCACCCCACAAAGAGTATGTCCTGCCTTGGCCTCCAGCTGGGCCCAAGCACCCAGTCCCAGGGCAGGGAAGGATGACTCCACGGCCCAAAGGCAGCCCCAGGCTGAGAGCAACAAGCCAAGAGGAGCTGCAAGCCTGTCCCAAGTGGCAGAGAGAAAGGAGTTTGAGTGTGAAGATTGAAGGTGGTAGCTGTGATCCTTCAACCTCCAGAGGTAACACAGGAGAGCAGAAATAGCTGTGAGAAATGATGGGAGGGAACTGGGAAGAAGAAAAAGCAATGTTGTCTGAGCTCTGTGGACTGGGAGTTCAGTGGGGGATGTTTTTGCTTCTGTAGTGTCCACAGACCTGTGCTGGCTTGCAGCTACCAAACACAGGACCTGCTCCCCTCTGTTGACCCCACAGCTCCAGGTTAGAGGCAGAGTACAGGACTGCCAGGGGGACCGAGCAGATACTGGACTCCATCCTGCAGACCATGTCCCACCCTATGGCGACGAGCCCCCAGCCCGGGCACAGCGGCATCTTCTCACATCCCCTGCAGCAGCACTGCTGGGGAGCAGGAGCCACCCACCTGTGTTGTGCAGCTCGATTTCCTTCTCGCCGAGCGCTTTGCAGATTCCTCTTGCTTTGAACTGAGGGGAGAAAGCAGAGGTATCTGTGGATATTCTCAGTTCAGTCAGAGAGAAAAGGAGACATTTCTACCAGGCTGGGCCTGGGAGAGAGTTGGAAAAGAACGTAAATAATTCTCTATCTCTCTTGTTGTTCACATTGTTATATATATATGTTCTGCCATCGTGTGTCGTTCACTGTGCACCAATGGTGTGAGGTGTTTTTACTTTAAGACCAATGAAATTGGTCCGCACGATGTTCTCTCTAAACAGAGCAGTGCATTTGAAATAAATCAGTTTTCTTCTCGCCTTCTGAACTGGAGTTCTTTCATTCCCGTCCTGCCTCAACAGCGACAGGTATCTGTCATGCTGAGCTCCCCTACCTTCCTCTGAGGCCAAAGCTGGCCTTCTTCCTCACAGAGGAAAGCCTTCGTGCTCCTGATGGCTCCCAGAGAGCAGCCTGCAGCTCCCAGTGCTGGACAGAGCAGCTCTATCACCAGCTTCCTACTACACATGGGGATACCGAGGTGGTTTTTTGCTCCCTCTCCCCAGGCCAGGGATGCAAATGGACGATAGCCCAGGTCTCCTGGCTGCCTGCCACACTGCAGCCGTGGGGTGGTGCCTCCTCACACAGGAAGGGTGGTGCAGGGCTTCTCCTACCTTTTGCTTTCCAATGCGGATGCCTCCTTGGGTGCTCGGCGGATGCGGAATTTGAAGCTGAGCATGCCTTTGTTCTCCAGCATGATAGTCCGGGTCTTCTTGGTGCCCTTGATCACGGCTCCGAAGTCGATGGGTGAGGCAGGCCCAATGCTGTACTTGCTGTACACAGCTTTCGCCGACACCCTCACTGGGACGTCGGCGAGAGCCTGGCCTCTTCCACCTGAGCTGGCATCTATCACCTGCGTCCACAGGAAGGGTGGTAACCAAAGCAAAGAGGCCAGCCTGTACCCCAGCCCCCAGCCTCCACCCCAGGCCTCCATCCCTTTACCCCTCCCTGTTTAAGCACCTCCTCCAGAGTCAGATTCTCAGCTCCACTTAGGAAGTCTCCCAAATGGTTTTGAAAGCCTTTGTTTGTGTATGTAGGAGAGAGGATTCTCCAGTTAAAGCCCTCCTTCCATTAGACACCTATCCTGTTTACGCTCCCAGAACACCGTGTGATAACGCAGCCTGGCCCAGGCAGCTCACCTGGCAGTACAGGATGGGCTTGTTCTTGAGGACGATTTCACTTTTGGGGTGGAAGAGCATCTCAATATTCACACTAGGCTGGGAGGCAGTCAGCATGCCTGACTGAGGCTCAACAGTGAAGTAGGATGCCAAGTTTTGCATCCTGGGACCTGCACCCTTCACTGTGAAACTGGGGAGAAAGGGAAGGAATGGAGATCTCTGCAGTTAAAAGTACAGGTGCCACCAGCACAGCCAGGACTTTGCATAGGACCAGAAAAAAAGAAAGGGAGAGTCCAGCTCTGCTCAGGGAATCCTGGATCTTGACAGAGAGTGCAGACAATCACGAGGTTACTGCAAGAAATCTTGGCACTGAAAGTTTTCATTCACTCCTTTACAAAGTCTCAGAAAGAGAAAGGAGGTGACCGTCAAAGAAAGGCAATGCATCTCAGCATTTCAGTGGCTGAAATGTTGGGGCTTTCCTTTGGGCTCCAGCTGAGCTGTGCAGAACTGTTGGTTTGGGGCTGGATTCTCTGGTAAAATAATTGATATTAGAGAGCCCAGGGTTTGTATTTACCACGAGGCAGCCAGCATGGAAACAGGTTCTAGCCATTCACAGAGGGAGAATTCAGGCCTGGGAACCTGAGGAAATTCTCACTACCAGGCAGCTGGACTCACCTGTACCCAACGTTGTATACCCCTTCGTTCGTTAAAATCACGACTTTCTTCACATTATCCCGGACATTAATGGTTCCAAATTCCAAGCTTCCATCTGGAGCTGCAGAAAACCCACAGAGTGAGGTCAAACATGGTATTTGTGAGCTGCTGCAGAATACACCAGGTCACAAACTACACGGAGGTCTCGGCACAAAACCCTTTTCAGCAAGTTTCCATTCTTGGAAGTGTTTTCCAGCTACTTGTCTGCCCTTTCTCTTCCCACTCAAACTATCTGCAGGCTCAGTAGCTAAGGAGCCCGGCTCCCATTTCCTCGCTTCCGAGCACAAATCCAATTACTTTAGATGCTGTGCTGAGCCTGAGGGGGTTGCTGACTGCCTGTTCACGTCACTGTTGTTTCAGAGCCCCCAGATCCAATCTGCACAGGAAGCTGCACACTTCAAAGTTCAGAGGGGAGAGACTTAAGGCTGTCAGTGTCCTGACAATGCTTTATGCCACACAGCTTGCAGGGTATGTGCTTTATGTACCCATGCCATCCTTGCATGCTGTCCCATCCCATCCCATCCCATCCCAACCCATCCCAGTGCTTTGGTCACCCAAAGGTAATGCAGTGCACCTGGACTGCTTTGTTTGGGAGGCATCCACTGACCTTCAGGCATCTCAATGCTCAGAGAAACATCATAGACCTCTGCAGAGATTTTGATGTTTTCAGCCTGAACAACCCCCAGGATGTTTTCTGTATCTGAAACCTGAGGCAGCAAGAAACAAACACTGTTCAGATGATTCTTTTGGTAGACAGCCTGTAAGTCCTTGTCTCGGCTGGCTGCTTCCCCTGTGGCTTCCCTGGCTTCACAAGCGTTGGAGGACTCCCAAGCTTTGCTAACCTGTTCATCTCATGGGCTGCCCCAGCAGGATTCTGCTGCAATAAAAAACCCTATCAGCCCAGCTCTGCACTCTACAGCAGGGAATGCTCTCTTGGAGAGGCACAGAGATGTAAGAACAACCACAAAAAGTGTGATGTGTCTCAGAGCAGGTGGCATTGACAACCCTCTCCAATCACCTAGCACCTTCTTTGAAATGCAGCCCCTAAACCATGGGGAACAAAATCCCAGGGGGAGAGTTTGCTGCACTATGCAGGAGCTTCAGACAAAGTCCAATGTGGAGATCACGCTGCAGGCTGCACAAGCAAACAACAACCTTCAAGCACCCACAGGGCAAGGTTGTGGAACAGGCTCAGGGTGCAGCGTCTGGTTATCTGGGGGGACGTGGATGCACTGCACGTTCTGCAAACGCTGTGTAGAGGCAGAAGTTGGGGTCACAGCACCCTTGTTTCTGTCAGGTGCAGCTCTTCCTGACCCTGCCCCCAGCAGCACACGGCTGCTCACTGTGCCCTGCTCTGCCAGGCAGGGCACAGCCCCTCTCACCTCTAGTCGGAGGGTCTTCTCAATGATGCCAATCTGCCCGGCCTCAAAATGCACTGTCACTTCAAACTCTGAGCGGGGATCGATGGTGCCGTTATCTTGGGACAAGGAGAAGCCCTCAACGTCATCCAGCCCACTGAGCTGCCAGGCCACGGGCAGCAGGGTGTTGTTTCTCAGGAGCAAGGTCCTGCTGTCAGTCCTGCAGAGACAGGAAGGCACTTGGCATCAGCTGCTGGATGGCCACACCAGCCTCGCCACTGAATGCACCTTGGAGCAGCTCCATCCACACCCTGGAAACCAGAGTCAAACGTTTTCTCTTTGTCACAAGTCTTGGAGTGCCTGTGGGATGACTGACCTGTACCGAAATAGCTTGTCAAAAGACAGCTCCAGGGGGCTGACCTCCAGCTTCACGTGCACCCCATGGCAGCACAGGCTGAAGACCACTGGGTCCGGGTTCTTCCCAATGCTGCAGATGAGTTTGTCTTCCAGGAAGCCAGGGGAAGTGGGGTATGCCCAAATGGTCAGCTCCTGGAGCCAGCCCCACAGGAAGAAATCAAAGAGCTCTGTGTGAGAACAGGAGAAGCAGCCCCTGGGCACTTCTACGGTGCCTGCCCTGCCTGCCCTTCTCCTACCTGCTTCTCCTTTGGTTTCAGTGCCATGCTGGGAGGGTCCAAAAGGAACGTCTCTGCTCCCCCAGCATTCTCAAAGGAGAACTGGACCTCTATGTCCGCGGGGGAGTTGTTGAGGATGGTTAAATTCTCCGAGTTGCCGGGACAGTTCTTGGCCTTGTACCTGTCCACAAAAGGGGAAAAGGCTGCAGAGCAGACTGTTGCCTTTGCCACACAGCAAGGAGAGCACCATGTGTGCCGGATCGGTCCGTGTCTCACAAACGGGACGGGACCCTGATTGGTCTCAGACTTAGGATTTATTATCTGTCTGTATCATACAAACAAGAAGCAAGAGGCACAGGAAAATAACAACATCCATGTAAACACAGATCACAGATAAGATGGCAGCTTATGTAAAGCCTTTATCTACATATTCTTTGAACCAACAGCATAAAAGAAAAGGTCTAAAGTCATTATACTCTAACCAATTAGAAAAGGACCCACGTGGGTTTAACATTAACAAAAGGACTTCTATGAACCTCAAACAATACACAATAATTTATAATTTAAGATGGAAACTTTTTCTATATTTGCAAAGCATATATCTAGGACTTTTCACATCTTGAGCTAAGAGTAAGTTCTTGTTCTTTCTTGTTCCTTATGAGAAATATAAATGTATTTACTCGGTTCTTAACTTCCCAGCTTTCTCATGAGAAGGTTTAGAAATTTCCTAGCTTTTCTCAGCTTTATGTCTACTTTCTGGGGCCTTTCTGCACTTTCTAAAGTCTTTTACCTTTTAATATTCCTACACGTGTGCACCCAAGGAAGTGATGCTGCAAGACCCTGCTCTAAAAAACAAGTGAGGGAAATGGATCCCAGTCAGGGGCATGGGCGTGTGCTCATCCTTGCCCTACTCTGATGCCTTCCCCTGGACTTGGTGCCTCCAGCCCAGAAGCCTGATGATGCTCAGGCCACTGCAAGAGTTTTTATTACAATGTAAATTCAAAGGTGCCTAGAAAAATAACACTACACCAGGCACGTGGGTTCTTTCCCCTTCTTTTTTGAGGGGCCTTCCCTGCAGGGTCCCTAAAGAAAAGCTTTTGAAAAAAGAGTTTAGCTAATTTCTTTCATAAAAGTCATGAAACTGCTGTGGATTTTATGGGTTAGCTCAAAGTCTGAGAAAGCATCAATTCCCAAGAGGAACTGAGGCAAAAAGATAACAAATGATCCTTCTCTCAGGTGTGGAAACCACTTTGGAGTGAAAGGGTTAAAGAGGCAAAGAGAAATCCCAGACCATCCATCAGTCTGGCTAAAGATTGTCTGTTTTCTAAACTACTTTGATTTCATTTACTTGGGTTGTCAAAATAGCCCTAGCCCTCCAGAGCTCCCATGGAGACAAGAACTAATGTTAAATGTCATTAAAAAGAAGTGACAGTAAAATAGAAATACACAATAGCTTCAATGACAAGTGTTCAGGCAGACTTTATCCAGCAGTGAGGATGCAAGGTCATTACAGGAAAATGTAATTCCTGCTGTACGTTACCCCCAACACCTACTGGCAGGTCAATAATAAAGTCTTATTAATAATGACAGATTAATGAAAGGTTTACAAAACCATCTACAGAATGATTGCTCAATCAGGCTACCTGCAGAGCTCAAAGCACTTCAAAAACCACCATAAAGTTCATTTCCTAAGGGGTGAAGCTGAGACGTGGAGGGGGACAGAAGCTGCCCCCCAAGTCACCTTTGGACTGGCAGCAGCATGCGGCTCTGGCCACCAAGGCGGCCACCAAGGCACCCACTGGGTAGGCAGAGCAGCTCCTCCAAGGCTCATTTGCCTCTTGTCTGCTCAAGCTGACACATCTGTGGTCCTTCAAACCCATGTGTCTCCCAGCACTCTGCCGGGGACTGCCCTGGGTTGTGCCACCAGGACAGCCTGTCTCTCCAGGCGTGTCCACAAAAGCACAAGGCCCAGCAGGGAGCACATACCACTCTCTTGATTTCCCACACAGCAGCGGCCCAAAGTGGAATCGCTTTGTGCTCTCAACATATTCCTTGAAGATGACTTCATCTTCCTTCATGGTTTTCCTCCACTGTGGAAACACCACCCTGGGCACTTCCAACACAGTGGCGCGGAGGCGGATGTGAGACGTGGGGCCTTTTGTCACCTGGAGAAGGACAGAGAATTCAGTGGAGGGTGCAGGTGACATGTGCTGCTGTGCCCAGCCTGCTGCCTGCCCCAAGAGCTGTGGCACCTCTATGGGCAGCAGCACATCCACGTCACCCTGCGGCCAGCGGGCACTTTCAAAGCACACGTCAAACGCCGTGGTGTGGCTGGGGGGCAGGCTCTTCATCAGGCCCAGGTCCACGCTGAAACCTGGAACAGATGAAAACAAAGCAGCTGAGATACACGAGGAACACGAAATGTGCCATGAGCACGTTAAGGCCTTACAGGTGTCCTGGCTGAGAGGTCTGGGGAAAGCCCCACGCCGTGCTGTGACCTGGATAAAAACTTGGAGTGCACCTGAACACCCCTCAGACACAGTGAGCCACTGTGATGGAAGCGCAGCCTTGCCTCAAGGCCTCTTTTGGAAGCCTCTTTTGATCCACCAGAGGATCTCACAGGCTGTTTCCTCAATAAAGGCTGACCACAAGTGCTGTGACACTGTGAACTCCAAACAAAGCATTTCCAAAACACAGCAGACCCCACTGGTTGCCAAAACAAGCCCACAGAGTGCCCAAAGAAGCTTGATGCTCGTGGGAGCCAAGGGCAGAAGATGCTGAGAGGTCACCAGGGTGATGAGCCCATCTGGCCCCTGCACTGAAGCGTTAGGGCAATCACAGGCAGGCCAGGAGAGGTCCCCGGGCATGGCTGGCCAGGAGAGTTCTGCTTCTAGAGCTCCCAGCAGGGGCACTGAGAAGAAAAAGCTCAAAAACCTCCCCAGGTTAGTGGCTTCAGCTAATCTGTCTGAGACACCTCCTTCAAGGCCACAGGAAGGGTCTCCAGCACTGCTTACCTGTGTCCTGCAGGACAGATTCATCGACCTGGAAGGACACTGGCATCTGCCCAGGGTTGCTGATCTCCAGAGTGCTTCTCCCAGTGAAACCCTTTAGGACAGTGCCCATGTCCAGAACATACTCGGGCAGCTCAACTCTGCAAGGAGGAGTAAGGACAGTCCTTAAACCACAGCCTGGCTGCATGTCCAAGAGGACAGCCATATTTAAAGTGGCTATTTCTTTATTCACTGCTGTAAAAACTCAGCTCAAGCCCATGAAACCCATGGCCTGACCACCTGGCAAAGAGTTTGGGAAGCCAGGAGGAATACAGATGCTAGGTTGTATCAGCTACTAATGGTACCTGAAAATAAAATTATTTAAAATGGCCACAGCTGCTCTGCCATGAAAAACCAGCACAGGTTGAGTCCACTGGTCCTCCACTGCTCTCAGTGAAACTGCTTAGCCTGGTGTACAGCCTGAGCCTGAAATTGTTTTGGGCCTAGGAATATGATTTGCCTGCAGAGGAAATCTCCTTTGTTCTGCAACCAGATTGCATGATCTGTTCTGCAGAGCTTCTGCTTCCTGAATTGAAGCCTCTGGTGCTTGTGCTGCATCATGATGGTGCAAAGGGACCCACCAAGTTACCTAGATAAGTCCTGCCATCCCACCAGGATTCAAACCATCTGATTTTGGGGTTTTAAAGGGTTTGCTGACATGTGTGGTTCCCTTCTCCTTTTGTTGAGTGTGCTCTGTTAGTTGGAACCAAGACATCAGCTGGGAGCTGTCTGTTTCAGAGCTAGCCAGCAGGGACAGAATTTATGCTGTCTGGAAGGACGTGAAGGTCTGCACTGGGTCCCCCAGCTCCAGGGACAGAACCCCACACCTGTGGGGAGCTGAGCAGTCCAAAGCTCAGTGTGGTGCTGGGGAAGGGAGGACACTTTGCTGCTCCCACGTAGCGTGTCACAGCCACCGGGACCAGACCCTTTCTGGAGTCCAGGCTATTCCCAGCTCTGCAGGCCCAAGGAGCTCTCAGGAGAAGGGGACACGGCTGGGTGCTCCCCACGGGGTACCTGGAGATGGGGATGGGAGTCCCTACTCACTTGACAAGACTCTGGCACAGCTGCTTGTCAGGGAACCTGCTCTTCGGGGGATGGCTTGTGAGCTTTTTCTGCAGCTCCAGAGCAGCCTTCTCTATCAGCATCCTCACCGTATTCACCTGCAGCTGAGGGCTTGGCTGAGGAAAGGGAAGACAGTGGCTGCTTAGCAAAGGTCCTTCCCAACGCCCAGCTTGCACCTGAGAAAGGATCCCACCCTGCTCCAGTTGAGAGGGGGTGTGGGGTCCTCCTGTCTGGCTGCTCAGTGTCTGTGACACCTCCTGCTCTCTTAGGCAGGACCTCATCTCCAGGGAAGTAACTCCAGCATCTTTGCCTGCCCAGACACTGTTAGCAAAGCTGCTCTGGCCAGGCAGACAGACCAGCCAGGAACCTTCCAGAGCTCCAGACACTGGCCTGCCCCCAGCCAGTACCAAGGCAGCTTGGACAAAAACTGTCTTGAAAGGGAACCAGGACCAAGCTGGTGCCTCCTGGAGATGAGCACCGCCAGCACAGCCCCAGGGCACAATCAGGCAGCTGCTGTTAAGGTCTGTAACTCTGGCAGGGCTTGGGTTGGGACCAACAGACTCCCCAGCAATGACCTGCATCTCCTTCAAGGCACCATCCCTGGAACATGGCCCTCAGGACCTCTCCCTGGGGTAGCCAGGAAGCTGGTGCAGCCCCAGAAGAGACCATGACCAGAGTGGCAGCCCTAGGGGCAATGCTGAGGTGACACAAGGTTGTAGGTGGGCAGGGAGGTCCCAGGTGCCATCAGGGCACCGGGAAGGTGCTGTGGGCTGCAAGGGGCTCAGGTGACACGGGGAGGGTGGCGTGTGCCAAACGGGACTGCAGCTGTTCTTACTACAGTGCCAGAGCCAAGCACACGGGGCTTCAGGTCCTGAGTCTTTGGATCCCGAGTCACCGAGGTCTGAGTCTTTGGAGTCTGAGTTGTCAGGGTCTGAGATTTCAAGGTCTCAGTCTTCAGGCTCTGAGTCTTCTGAACAACTTTTGATTTATTCCTCTGACTGTACTGTTGCAGGTGTTTTACATGCTGTTTCAGTGGCTTCTCATCTTTTTCATTTTCTGAAGGAAGAAAACATCCACAAAGAGAAGCGTGAGCAAAGTGCCAGTCCCATTTAAGCTGGCAAGTCCCCACCTCCCAACATTGGTTTCTTCCAGAAAGAAGCCCTCAAGCCATCTACGGGAAGTGGATGCTGCTGCTGCTCTCTGAATCCTCACGTTCTCTCCCTCCCCACAGAGGAGCATCTCGTCCCCTGCAATGTCACACAAATCCAACCCTGCCTGAAGCCCTGCCAGCCCCTCTTACAGCTTTCCCAAGCCCTTCAGTCTAGCCGTCATCCTTCAGGACCCTGCCAGATGTGCTGGCAAGCTCTGCCGGATGGTTCCTGGGACAAAGCCCACATGGGATCCTCTGCTCAAGACTCATGAAGCAACCAGGGGGCTTGACTTGGTCTGGGAGTCCTGCAACCCTCCAGGCTCGGTGGAGGCTGGCATGAGCTGCCCCATGGGCATTTGGTAGGGAACAAAACCAGAGGGGCCCTTCCTGGGGGCAGACAGGCAGTGCCCACCTTTGGCGTTCCAGGGCAGGTTCACAGTGATCATGGGAAAGGACGCTTCTCCTTTCAGGAGGATGTTTTTTGGGTCCAGGTCACCCACTTTAAGCTGATAAATCCTGCTGAAAGCTCCTGGTAATCCCGGCATGTAAGAGAATTTCAGCACTTGCTTCTCGCCAGGTGCAATGGAGCCCTGCAGGGACAGGAGAAGAGGGAGGGAGTGCATCAGAGTGTTTGATGGGAGATGGCTCAGGGGACAGACAGGCTGAGGACACAGAGTCTCATCTAGAAGAAACCATCAGACCACATCACCTGTGTGATAAATGCATTACAGTGCTGGCTTTCACAACTCTTAGAGTAAATACTACGTGGTTTATAATGCTGACTTTTGTAAAAGAAGTTTTGCTAAAGTTTAGAGTTCTTTTAATGCGAATGTTGTGTTGTGATACCAATGTTGGTGAAGAGTTGTTGTAATATTAACATTTAACATTTATATAATGTTAAATTATAACATATATGTAATATATATAATATTTTATAACATATATTAAAAGTATATAACACACATAGATACAAATTATATCATATTAGTTTATAACATATATATAATATTAAATTTAACATTTAATAGTGAAGGAATGGAAACCTGTTGAATATGTTGAAAAGTAACAAATGACCACCACTAAGACAACTGCACATGCTCCATAAAGGTGGGACAGAGGAGGAACTATGTTAAAATTTTTGAATATATATAACCATTTGTAAATATGTATTAGGCTGATGCAATACCCAGGGGATATAAGGGGTGCTGCTGTGTGGACTGGTGTGCCTCTGGCTGCAGCTAAGCTGTTAACGCTGTTAAAGCTGTTAGCTAAGCTAACCCAGCGCTGTTACTTCTGCTTTACTGACTTTGTCCCCTGTTGTCCCTTATTAAATTTTCTTTAAATTTTAACTGGGGAGTGGCTGTTGTTTCTCACACCTTCCACCTTCCTTGTGCCCAAAAGGTCAAGCCTCCGACCCCGGGGTGCCGTGTGTCCTCCCCAGGGCTCACAAGGCTGCAGCCCCAGCACAGCCTGATGCCAGCACAGCTCTGCTGCTAATGGGCTTTGCCCTCTGCCAGCAAGAGCCTGCCTCATCAAAAAAAGGCTCTTCTGCTGCTGCTGGGGAAGAGAAGTCCCTGCTCTCAGCAGGGCCAGCAGCTCCTCTCGTTCCGTGTAGGAGACAGGCATGCAGAAATGGCAAAGCCAATTGGCTTCCTCTTCCCACTGCAAGGAGGGACAAAGGCAGGAGTGCTGCTTCGGCTCAAAGACATCCAGGCAGGACGGAGAAGCTTGGGCAGTGGTGGGATGCTGCTAATCTTTCTCCTTGCTCTTCCAGCCCCGCTGCTCCCTGGCCCCCTCACTGCCCCACAAAGCCGCTGCACAGCAGCAAAGCTGGAGGAGGCAGGGAGCAGCAAGCCTAGCAAGGGACACGTAAGTGGTGCTCAGCTGGCAGTGGGGAGGCAGGGCCAAGGACAATGTCCTGTGTGATCACACAGCCTGGCTAAGGTGACCCTCAGAAACGCTCCAGTGCCAGCACAGACTGAGACCTCAGCCGTCGGGGTCCCCAGAGTGACTGTGAGGAACCAATTAGATTTTTAGTTATGCCTCAGCATCTGCTATAAATCCATTTTCTGACATGGCGTGAAAAATTACTGTAGAGGCTGTCCACGTGCTGGGAGCCCTAACACATCCCACGTGTAAAGGAGGCTGCTGGCAGACAATGCAGGCAGGCTCCGTGTCTGGGGGGCTGCAAGCGACCTCCCCCTTGGAGGCGGGCAGACCCCGAGCCCAGGAGAACTTTGCCCATCTGACCAAGTCTTCCTAAAATGGCTGAGTTATGGGAGTGTGAAAAACACGTTCACTCTACTGTGAAGATTGAAAAAGTTTAATAAAGGACAATAAGAGATAAAGACCCCAGAGCAAAGGTTATTACAGGCGGGTGCCTGTTCTCTTTGGGGATCCCCCTTAAATACCTTTGCCCTTACATCAGCCTGCTGCATATTCATAACCCTTATGCGTATCCATAAACTAGCTTACATTTTCCAGGAACTATTTTACATGGCCCCTCCTTGGGTCTGCATTTTTAGGGCATGCGTGTTCCTTGGCTGGGGTTTGGCTCCTTCTCTTTATCCCTTCCAGTTCGGGCCTTGGTCCTCACTGTCTTCTGACGATGAGTGCTGATCGTTGGCAGATCTGTACAGGTGTCCTCATCCTGTGTTCAGTGGATGTTATCCCATCCAAGCAGGCATTTTAACACAAGCATAGCTATTTCACTACTATGTCTAAGCTTAAGTAGCAGCAGAAATACAAACTACATCTTTATAAGAGAGTGACTTTAACACCACACATATAAAATCCATTTAAATATGTGGTATTCACATTCTCTGAACAGAGAGAGACATGATTCTCTCTCCCAGGATTTTTCCTGGAAGTTGTGAGACGCAGTGAGAAAGCTCAGAGAAAGAAGAAAACAATTCTCTCTATTTGCTGCCCCTGTTGTTTGGCATGTGTGGAATGTGTTATGGAAATTGTTTACCGAGGAGAGATTTGTTAATTAGACACCGGTGATGGTTGTTTGGATTGATTGGCCAGTTGGGCCAAAGCTGTGTTGTGACTGTCTGGAGACAGCCACGGGGTTTTCTTTAGTATCTTTTTACTATGATATAGTTCTAGTACAATATAGTATAAGATGATAGAATAGAGCAATTATTCAGCCTTCTACAACACAGAGTCAGAGCGCGTTACTCCCCGCACGGGGGGGTCGCGCTCGATATTAATATTTGCGAAAAGCCAATATTATAATTTGTATCTGTAACAGGAGGAATCTTAGCACATAAAAGCAGCTACCACTGACAGTTTTCCCCTGCCATTTTTGGTTATTTTTTGTTGGGCTGGGAGCACCTGGAGGGCCTGGCTCCCTGCAGAGCCACTTCTTCCCTGTCTGTCTACCCTGCTGTCGCCGCTTCCCCGCTCGCCACGGCAAGCTGGCGCTCCGCTGACTCCAAGAAAAACATGAAAATGGATTTTATATGTGTCATGTTCAAGCAACTTTGTTGTAAAGATATCATTTTTATATCTGTTGTTAATTAAGCTTGGTGAAATAGCTGATTTAAGTGTGCTTGGGTTAAAATGCCTGCTTGGATGGGATAGCATACGATGAACATATGAAGGCACCTGCTACAGATCTGCCAACTATCAGCACTCACCGTCTTGCAGACAGCGTGGGCCAGGGCCAAAACTGAAGACGATGACAAAAAAGGACTGAAACCACAGCCAAGGAATCCACATGCTCCAAAAAGGGCAGATCCAAGGAGGAGCCATGCTAAGCAACTCTTAGAACATGTAAACTAGTTTAGGGAAAAAGTTTCCTATGCATTAGAGTCTATGAATATGCAACAGGCTGATGTAAGGGAAAAGGTGCTTAAGGGGGATCCCCGAAGGTAACAGGGTGCTCTTGGCTGAGTGCCAAGATGCACCCGGCTGTAATAACCTTTGCTCTAAGGTCCTTGTCTCCCATTGTCCTTTATTAACCTTTTTACACGTTCACAGGAGAGTGAACGTGTTTTTCACAGCGCGGCTGGCAGCACACTTGCTCCATCTGCCCAGCAGGACGCCGACAGAGCCTCCCAGGGTTCCAGCGGTAACGCTCTGTCCCTGTCCTCTGTTACTCTCTCCGTTTCTCATTGTCTCTCTCTGCTCTCTCTTCTATCCTTTCTGGTCAGGACCATACCCTCTCTTTATCAATACACAATTTTCAGATATAGTACTTGCTGCATTTGTGCCTTATTTTCATCCGAGAAATCTGCCAAAAAGAATTCTCCTCTACTCCCCTGACAGCAGGACAGGACAGTGACCAACACACTCGTGCCTCCCGCCGGTGTCTGCCTCTGACAGCAGAGCCACCCACCAGCCACGGCCGTGGGGGAGTCTATCAGGAGAGCCCTTGTTTGACCTTCTCTGCCCCCAGCAGAAATTGCTTACAGCCCTCTCTCTCTCATGGCTGGGTTTGTGTTTTCCCCTCTGACTTCTTTCCCCCTTTCCCCGCCCCTCTTTTCTCCCTTTAACACTCTCCTGGGCCACCTGGCACAGGGCTGGGGTCGGTCACTTGTGCTACTTACAGTGGTGGGCTTGACCAGAAACACGCCAGGCAGATGCTGGCTTGCAGGGCTAGGGTTTAGCACCCACTTGAATTCAATCCTGCCAGTGTTCTCCAGGGTGACCGTGCTGTGACCAATTTCGTTAAACATCTGGAGAGAAGGCACAGGAGCGGGAAGTTACAGACCCAGGCCTGCTGCTGGGAACCTCCTTCCTCTCTCCTGGGGTTGGAAGCAGACACATCGTGGGAGCAGGGACCAGGGAGGAGATGGGGGCACTTGGGAACCTGGGGAACCCCCAGGCACAGGGCACCTGCACAGGACCAGGGAGCTCTGGCAGTACACAGAGGTGTGGTAACAACCATGTGAGGGCCAGCAATGAATGAACCAGGGGACACAGGCCCTCTGCACTCTGAGGGGTCACCAACAGCCAGGAGAAACAGAGACAGCACCGAGGCATTCCAGGAGAAAAGGCACCTGCATGCAAGTATTGGCAAGCAACACCCATGCAACAAGGGAGTCACACAGGGCTACACAGACAGGGCCAGCAGCTGGAAATATCTGTGGGCTTTCAACTGGAAAAGAGTGAAGAGGGGATTATTCTGGGACAGTCTCTCCAGCTGTAGTGACTGCAAGCCCAACTTCTTCCCTGGATTATTTGTGGATCAAGCAAGAGCTTTGGACAAGAGCATCTCCTTGGGGGTCAGGCTTGAAGCGTGGATCAGCAGAGGGATGTCTCAGGGACACACCCCTCAGAGCACCCCCACTGGGACCCTGCCTGGCCCAGGAGGCACTGTTAGGTACCCTGAAATGAGGCATTCCCAACATTTTTGGAGATGGCCATTCTAAACCAGCTTGGATGCCGGGTGTGTCCCTCAAAGGTTGAACTTCCAAGCCCCAGAGCCAACAAAGGGGCTGGGAAGGGGAGGGAGCCCTGGGCCGAGGTGGGCAGGAACCCGCTGGCCGTGGTTCTAGGGCAAGGAGCTGTGCCAGGGGCCGTGTGTGGTACCTGAGAGCCACAGTTGATCTCCTGGAGGCTCAGGGAGTAGCTGACGCGTGAGGCGATCAGCCCCACCTCGTAGGTGGGGCCTCCCTCCACGTGGCACAGCGCCTTCACACTGCCGAGGACGTCGCGGTGGCCGGAGAAGCTGAAGGAGACCTTCTGGCTCTGTCCTGGCTGCAGCACACCTGACAGCGGCAGGATGCTGAAAGCCTGGATGGAGGACAGCAGAGACTGAGGTGTTGAGCACGGACATGGATGCAGAAGAGCATCTTGGAGCAAAGTGCAGCTGTAGCCAGAGGGGCCTATTCCCCAAACACAGCCGGAATCACCCTGATCTCATCCTGCTTCCGTGCCACTGACCAGTGGAGGGACCATGGGGAAAATCTTCTCCCATACTCACGGATCAATGCAATAACTAATACACTACATTAAAGTGAACCGGGATGTCTCCTGGCAGTAGAAATTCTCTCTGATGCACAGCTTGCCTTTAAAAAGCATTTCTTACTGCTTTTAGAAAAGGAGGAGACTCAGAGTGAGAGCTCTTGGAGCTGAGCAAAGGACTCCAGCCCAGCTCATCTGGCTCCTGAGGCTTTTCCCCTCTCTCTCTGATTTATAGCCTGCTTTCTCCAGGTGCCTCAGCAAAAGCTCCTGCGCAAATTTCCTATGGACCACCTGATGAGGTCCAGGGGGAGCAAAGCCCTCCACAGGTGCTGCACAGCATCCTTGGGCAGCCCTACATGTCCTGCACGGCCTCTCCAACAACCAGTGGCTTCAGCAGCACTTGGTGATGGGCCTGGAGGGACGTGAGGCCCCTCTGTGGGCAGTGCTGAGGGCCACCAGTGGGAGTGGGAGCTACAGCCCTGCTTGCCACACTGACAATGGGCAAGTGAGACAGATTCCCTCTTCTCCGCTTCGAGGGGAGCGTGCGGTACATCCACGGAGGACGCGATTCCTGCCAACCCTAGTGGGAGGTGAGGGGCTTCAGGAGCTTGTGGCAGCACCTGAAAAGCAAGCCATTTTCTACGCCAGGAGCAAGAGACAGCCAGGTGGCAAAGCCTCGGTTTGTAAGACAGCTTCAGGGCCACCAGTGCAATACCAGCTCTCGGGTGAAAGCAGAGACCTGGAAACAGGTAGTCTGGCTTGGCTGGGAAGAGGGTACATGGAGATCAGGACTCAGCACTGCTTGCTCTGGGAAGGAAGCTGGAGGTCTTACCATCATGATGCAGATAAAAGCCTCATCTTACATTGTGACGAAAACCAGGCCAAAAAAAATCCCACACTCAACACAGGTCTGTAGGATCTGAGCAGGCTTCTCCAAGGAAAATTATCCTGTTTCTCCCTCCCACACACCCCATACCCAGCCACAGGCACTGTCAGGGCACAGGACAGCAGGGCAGCAAAAGGGGAGGTCAGCACGAGGGTGACTTGTTGGTGGGAAGCTGGGGAGGCAACACAAGCAGTAGGTTTACAAGAAAATCTACCTCTGCTCCTAAAGACTGGGCAAAATCCTGCACTTCTTTCATGGCTCTGCCTGCCTCCTCCTTTCTAATCTTGAATCTCCTTTTATATGCCGAGCAATCCAAAGAGGTTCTCTGCTCCTTTGGTGGCTGGGGTTTGAATTTAGGTGGGTAAAGCTCATATCTGGAAAACAACAGAACTGTGAACAGGGACCTGCAGTGGGAGGGAGGAAGGGACACCTGCACGAGCAGCTCCTGGTCAGGATGCAGCCCCTGGGTGGGTGCTGGCCCGTTGAACTGAGAAATGGTTTGATCCAGCCCTTCCCACTCCAGGCTGGAGCAGGTCTGTTCTAAAGGCAGCCCAGGGATGACACTGAGGGAACAGTGGTGCAGCAGCTGCAACTGCTTGCATTGAGCAACTAGAGAGGACAGGGATTAACACCTTGTGGGGATGCAAAAAGCACAGTGGGAGAGGGAAAGACAGAGAAGGAAAGCAGAAAGGTGAGATTTGAGGCACCGAGGGGCAGACCCGGCCAGTGACGAGCCAGCCCAGCAAACCCCAGGGCCCAACGCCAGAAACTCTGCAGCTCCACCAGGTATTTATCAGGAATGTTTCCCTGACAGTGTTGGGGGGCTTGGTTGACATTTTCCAACACTCCCAGGTGACTCAGGTCACATTCCCCATTTTAAATTGAAGCAGGTGCTCGGGGCAACTCTGCTTGTGTTTCTAATGGCACGTGAGGGACACAGTCGAGCCGTGCCTGCCTGTCACCCTGCTGAGCTGCAAGTGCTCCCCACACAGCCAAACACGACCTGGGTGCTCCATTCCCAGACAGGCATTCAGGGCCTGTAATGACCTGCTCCCCAAAGATTCACTGCCTTTAGCTTTGTGGCTTGTTACCTAAGGCTGGGTTTCATTTCTGGATGAGGGGCAGTCTCACCATAACCCCCAAGAGATCCCTAATCATCTCTTCCACTGTCTTTAGTTTTAATGAATGGTTTGAAGCAACTTCCCAGGACTATGGTGCCCAGACAACGACATTTTTCACTCTAAAGCAGAAACTCTTTGGGAGGCAGGGATAGGAGATGATGTGATGAACAAGTCCTGCTGTCAAGCAGTTCAGAACCCATAAGGGACATGTTGCAGGGGAAAAGTCAAAATGAGTAACAAGTGTCACAAAAAAAGGGAGTGAAGAATGAAAGCTGACTCCTAGGAAAAAAATCGTTCTGCCAGTAAAGGAGTTGTCTCAGAAAAGAAGGAAAGGGAAGGTAACAAGATGTTCAGCATCAGCTCAGGCACCAGGTAGCTCTTTCTCTGGTGTTGGGACTTTCTGGGCATCCTCCAGCACAATGCAAGGGAGGAAGGCAAGGAGCAGAGAGCAGCTCCTGCAGAGAGGACCCATCCCAAAGCAGAGGGGCCAGAAGGGCCTCCAGCAGCACTGTGGGAGCTGGGACTAGGAGCCTTCATCAAGGTGGACATTGCCTCAGGCCACAGAGGTCTGAGAAAGCAGCTTTCACCCCAGCTTTCCTTCCCAGGGGAACCACTGTGGGGGCTAGGCAGCACCAAATTGGTGGAAAACCTCTTCCCTGAGCATCCAGCCTGACCATGGCTGGTCAGTGTTATTTGAGCAAGGAAAAGCCAGAAGCTGACAGACTTGTCAGCTCCTAGGCAAACAGCTTTGTTCTTTGCCAAGTACAAACAGGGCACCAGGAAGAAGAGCTTCAGGGAGAGGGCAAAGGTGCACATACCCCAGCTTGTCCACCGGACGCAATGACCAGCGGTACTTGACGGGAAGAGAGCTGCAGCTGGTCATCTCCAGAGAGCACACTTCTTCAGTGCCACCCGCAAACGCCAGGGTGCTGGGCTGGATTTGGAGATTCGGGAAGTGGGCTTCTCCCCGAAGGGCGATGTGGGACACCGAGGAGGTGTCAGTGAGGCAACAGGTCTTGGTGTGGAGAGAGCCTAGGAAAAGGACACAAATGTCCATTTAGGCACCAATTATGGCATGACTCCTGGTGTGAGTATCCTGGTAGGATGAAAGTGTGATTGGACTTTAGCTCTTTATTATCTGAACTACAGCTCACCAAGAAGCTGCACGAGGAGTTAATCATCACTTAGCTCCCTTCGACACCAATTCCAGACTGTAGCCTTGAAAATGCCCACTCTTAGCCCTGCTGAACACTGCAAGCTTGTCTCTCTCTGATGGGGAGGAGCTCCCTCACCTGCCCCAAACCAGCACCAGTTATCTCTCAGTGATGAGTGTGCACCCAGACTGAGCATTTACTCTGAGAATTCAAGCTGCAAAATTCCCTGTAAAGGCTGCCAACACTCCCACCGTTTTCAAGATACATAAACAGTGAGTCAACATGAGTTCACATCCATGCTGGCCACTGTGATTACTGTTGCTTTTCTTGTTTAATTTATTCAAAAGGCAACGTAACAAGTGCCTCAGCGGTGATGCAGGGTGGGGAAGAATCAGCTCACAAAAGGTAATTCGTTTTCTTAAAAAGTTCATTAACTTCGTTGTTATGGGGTTAGGGTTTGAGTGAATTTTCCCCTTGGTCTGGGAAGGGGGATAGGGGTTTTGGGGGGTTTTGGCTGTGGGGATGGGGTTTTCCATTCAGGGTTTTTTGGGAGCTGTGCTGTGATACCGTGGGCGGTTGTGAAGTCAGACTTGAGGTTCGGCAGGGAGGAGACCTTCCTTTCCTTCTGCTCGGGGATTGAAGGTCGGCCGCGTGCTGCTGCAGGAGGTTGTGTGCTTGGCCCCGGGACTGCCCTGGCTGCGGCTCAGCACCAGGATCCAACCTGTCTTCCTTTCCCTTTCCCTTTCCACTTTCCCCTTTCCCCTTGCCTTGCCTTCCTGCCTTGTCTCCTTCCTGCCTTCCCTGCCCTGCCAGAGCCCACAGCTCCTCCTGCCTGTGATCATAACTACACCAAAGGGGAAAACCAGTACTTGGCGGGTTGGAAACTTCTGTTATCGTGCTGTTGTTTGTGCCAATATATTCTAGTAAAGAACTGTTATTCCTTTTCCCATATTTTTTCCTGGAAGCCCTGTGATTTCAAAGGTGTAATAATTTGGAGAGAAGAGGTCATCTTTCCATTCCAGGAAGTTTCCCGCCTTCCTTGGCAGACATCTGTCTTTTAAACCAGGACAGGGACACCAGAAAACACTGACTTTCTATTCCTTGGTTCTATTTGATCCCACAATGGCAAAAGGCTACCTGAGGCACCAGCAGCCCTGGAGTTCACACCCTGAAGAGGCTGCTGTGGCAGACCATGAGTGAGGGATGCTTTTACGTTCCAGTGCTCCATTTTGGAACGCACAGATGCCCCACGCTGTGTCCAAGCCCAGGGAGCACTCACCAGAGGAGGTGTCCTTGAAGTAGAGCTTCTTGAAGTGTGTTGAAGAGCTTGTTGAAGTGTGTTGAAGTCTTGAAGTCTTGAAGAGCTTGTTGAAGTGTGAACTCCGTCTGGTGACACACCCCCTGCCATGGCGAGCACAGAGGAGGAAATGGCTTGGTTAAAGGGAATTAAAGCAAAGAGGAAATGGCTTGGTTAAAGGGAATTAAAGCAAAGTCTTGGCTGTCGTGGCTTGGGGGTGTAAAACCTGGTGTCAGGGCAGGTTTCAAACCAGCACACCGCCATGTGCTCAGCACAGTGCCCGTGTGGACAGGAGGCAGCTAAAGCCAAGCGGCCAGCAGCCACTGATGGGGCTTTGGGCACAGGGCAGGCAGGAAAAGCCCCCGGGTTGCTGGTGGTCCCATGAAGGACCCTGAACACACACCCAGACATGGTTCCGTGCCTCAGTTTCCCCATCTGTAAGGTGATGGACATAAAGGTGTCCCCACAAACCTCTGTAACCAGCCTTTCCTGCTTTGCTACTTCCTAGCTGGAACTGGTGCTCCCATGGAGGAGCTTTCTCCGGAGCTTTTGACCCACACAATCATTACAGACAGAGTTTTGAGACATGAAGCCAGGGGAGCCCCAAACACCCTCTGAAAAGAGCAGCAACAGTTCTACACAGCGGACAGATGAATCCTAGAGGAAAGGACCAGCTTGTCACCAGTGCACCAGCTGGCACAGCCAAGAGCAATAGCTTAAACAGCCAAACAAGGGTGTCCTGAATCTAGCACACCACCTCACCTGTCCTTGAGCTCAGCAGACAGGCTCCAGAAGTCACCAACATCCACTGAAATCAGCACTTGAAGCTGCACAACACTCACGAGTTTATTTCATGGCTGATGCCAATCAATGCCCACTGTGTCTTTTGGTTAAAAATCAAGAACTGTGCCTTCTGTTGTATTCACAGGACTGCCACTGGCTCTGCTCTGCACCTCTCAACAGAGGCACAGGCCCTTGCTCAAGGAGAAAGCTGCTTATGTAATAAAACCCCATGACCAATCTGGGGGAGGGACAGAGGAGAATCAATTATTTGATGGTGAAAGGTTCACTCTTGATTTCCAAAGTAAAAAAGCAGCACTTTTCCTCCAAAACCAAAGCCAGCATACTTGTTTCTCTACTGTGGGCAGACCTACTCACCACTTTTCTCTTGCTAAGTAATAACTTTCTTTTTCTTAATCCCTGTCCTTCATCTCATTGGTGAAATCCACTGCAGATTGCTTTGATTTCTTTGCTGCCTCGATTCAGTGCCTCTCAGCAGCAGCAGCCTAGCTCCAAAGCTCCAGAGCAGCCAGCATCAGCTCTCCTGCTTACCCTACGTTATCCTAGCAGCACGTGGCTCAGGCTAGCAGGGACAAGCCCTCATGTGCTGTGGTCCTGAGGACTGAGCTCTGCCTCCCCTGTCATCAGCCCTTCTCCCTTCTGCTGGGCCAGGATTATCTCTTGCCATGGCACCAGCCCACGGGATGACGCCCAAGTCCTTGGGACAGCTCCTGCTGCACAGCTCCCTGTCTCCCACATCAGCCCTTTCCCAGCTGTGGAAAGGAGGTAGCGGAGCACTCTGTGCACAGGAGCTGGGAGCACGGCTTGTGCCCCACAGCATGGCCGTGAGAGGTGAGGTGGGGCTGCTGCTGCCCATCTGGGATGGATTATTAACAAGATTTTTTACAAACACTGCTGCTGGTGCAGAATCACCCAGGCTGGCCCACCTCCAAAGCCCTGGGGACCTTGCTGGGTGTTCAGGGGGGACATCCCAGAGCAGCTACTGCCCAAAGCTGATCCATCCCACTGCCTGCCATGGCCCAAGGCAGAGGGAGATCCCTGCAGGGAGGAGTCGTTCCAGCCCCAGGTTACCCACACAGGGCAGGAGGCATCCTCACGCTAAGGCAATTCCAGGATCAAAGCAGAGATTAAGACCTCAGGAAACACCTGCACAACCTGCTCTGCTCAACCCCAAAATGAGGTAGGTGGGGGATGTCCCAGAGACAGCCACAGATGTGCCCACCAAGCTCCCAGAGTCCTTACTTGATAGTCAGGATCGCAGACATAGGAGATCCAGCCACACTGAACTGGAATTCTTCCTCAAACTTCCCCAGCACGCTGGCACTGAAGGAGACCTGAATCGTCTGGGTCCCACCAGGTGCAATGATGCCTTCCTCGGGCGCAAACTTGAAGCAGAAGCCCACGTTTGCAGTTGAAGGGATATAGGTGAAGGGAGCATCAATAGCTCCTTGGTTAATCAGCTTCACCTGCAGCAGCAAGAGAGCAAAATGGAAATACATGTGGAATCTTCCCTTCTGGTGAGTTGTTGTCTAATGATGCAATTCACACCCAGAAAAGGCAGAGGATGCTTTGTGCTGCTGAATGGCAGAAGCAACAAAAAAACCACAACAGGACAAGTTCTGCCTTTGGGTTTTCATGCAAAGCCGTGGTAACTCCACAGAAGTGGAGTCCATAACCCTGGGGTTTTCCCATGGACACAGAGCACTCCACCTCTGGTCAGCATCACCAAGCTCATTCAGACCTGGCCCTGAGAGCAACGTGGGGTGATTGCAGCTGCGTGGTGAATCACCTCAGAGCTGCTGCTGCCCCAGCCAGCACAGCTCCAGCAGTACCATCTACTCATTCACCTTTTCCCACGTCATGAAAACAATACATTGATAATGAGGGATCAGCATCTAAATGTATAGACAGCACCATCTTATGGTAGGAAAACTCAGTGTGTCTTTCCCTTCCACAGCCATGCTTTTGAAAGTGTCTGGCACGATGCAGTGCCTCATTTTCCACCTCTTTCAGTTGCTCTCTCTTTGTTGGTTTTTTTTTGTTTGTTTTGTTTTTTTTTTTTTTTTTTTTTTTTTTTTTTTTTTTGTTTTTTTTTTGTTTTGTTTTGTTTTGGTTTTTTTTTGCAAACTTGACACTATTGTGGGGGAGGCAAATAGGTAGAAAAATCCTTTGCTTTATTCCCAGGAGCACTTTTCTCTTTCTGGAGTCAGAGATGCACCAAGGTGAAGTGTGGTGAGGGACTGGCCAGCAAGGGAAAGAACTCCCAAGCCCTTTGCAAGGGCCAGCACTGAGCCAGGAAGCTGGATGGCTTTCCTGTGGCTTCCAGGAATAAGCAGGAGACACTTGACTGGAAGCTGTTTGCAGTGGACTGAAGCTCAAACACAGCCAGGTTGTTCCAGCTGCTTCTGAGCAGCCCAGTACAAAGGTGCCTTGTGTCTGCCACTGCCACAAAAGCCTCTGAACATGCAGCTTTTTGACCTAGTGTTGGTTTCACATGCCAAGGGTTGTTCTGCAGGAAGCCTCCCAGCTGATCCCCAGAGAAGGGACTGGGGCTTCATGAACAACAGACACACCTTTCAGACGGCCCCAGATCTGAGCAGAACATCAAATATTCCCTGCTCACAACTGCCCAGGTTGGCAGGAATTCCACAGCCCCACCAGGAGCCACCAGGATCCATCCCAAGCCCTGCTGCTCACCTCATAAACGTGGGGGGTGTTGACAGAAACGTTCCCAAAGTTCAGTGTACGACAGCTGAGTTCAACCAAGGGTCCTTGGCCCTCCCCTGTGAGGCGCAGGGGCAGCCTGCTCTCACAGCCTGGGGAGAGATGTCCATTTCAGTACAATAATTCCCTCCGTTACACTGCATTTTCCAGGCTGCCTCAATGCTAGTCCCTGACTCTGAGCTGGATGCAACCGGCTCCTGATGCTGCAGGAGAAGATATGGACCCTTCTGTTCCCTCAGGAGATAGCCCTTGCGGCTGACTTGCAATTTCTAACCCATTCCTTGGGCTGGTTTCCAATCCTAGCCACCAGTCTGCCGAGTTTCAAACATCTCTGATGTCCTCTAGTGACAGGCCAAGGAGTAACGGGTAGAAATGGAAAGAAATTTTTGAGAGGGTGGTGAGACACTGGAGCAGGTTCCCCAGGGGCGTTGTGGAGGTTCCAGCCCTGAAAGTGTTCACAGCCAGGCTGGATGGGCTTGGAGCTCCCTGACCTAGTGGGAGGTGTCCCTGCCCAGAGGCCTTTGAGGTCCATTCCATCCTGAACTTACTATGATTCTGAGGTTTCCTTCCCATGCACTTAGAGGAGCTCTGAATTCCATTCAGTGCAGGCACAAAGCTCATGAAGAGTTTGGCAATTGCCAAACTACCTGGCCCAGAAGCACACGACTTTGTTGCCAAAGTCCTCAACTTCTGGCACTCAGCATTGTGTTCTATTTCCACAGACTGAGCTGCAAGGTGACAACTCCCACCCAGGGACAGAAGCAGGTGCTGGCCAAGGGTGCTCCTTCCGCAAACACCCAGGGCTCAGCGGGGCTCAGCCACTCTGGTCTGGCGGTGTCTGGGCAGTGGGAGTGATCCAGGGTCAGGGAGCACATTTCTAACTCAGCTCCTACCACCTGATGATGGAGCCATGTCAAATGGACCCATCCTGGAGGTCAGTGGTCTCTAGAGGGGCTCAGTGCTTGTTCACTAAAGCTGTTCTGCTCTGTAGCTCTTTGGCCTTTGAGGGAATGCTGGCAAAGCCATGGCATGAAAACCTCTCCCTGCACTGCCTGGGTTGTTCTGGGGTCAGTAACCCACACACGGCTGTTCTGAGCCCTGGCCTTGCACGGGAGACTCCCTGGGAGCTGCAGGGCCAGTGGGGATGTGCCAGCACTGCCCTGCTGACCAGGGACTCTTCCCAGCAGTTACAGGGGAGCCCAGTGGGCTCAGGCTTGCACCGTGGCTGCACTGAGGGTGAGAGAGGCAGGGGAAAGGAGCTGTACCTGAGATGCTGCAGTAAGCCACACTTTGGTACTCCAGTGCCTCTAGGGGTTTGAAGGTCACCTTGATTTCGGCCGAACAATTCGGCCCAATTTCTCCCTCCTAAAACAGAAAGGGACAGCAAAACATTTATCTTCAAACTTCACATTCCTTGTTTTCAACCACAGTCCTGCAAGCCTTTATTTAGAGCATCAGTGATGAGTGAACAACACAAAGAGCCCAAGGAAACACTCCAAACCCAGCTCAGCACACCGCTGGAAGCTCTCAATGCTCAGCTGATCAGCTCCCACTCTCCACAATATTGCTACTGCTCTGACACAAGCCCTTGGTCACATCATGCTGCTGTCAGCTACAGTGGGATGTAACTGCCACTGTGCACTGGTGGCTCTTCACAGGAAGAGACCATGATCCCCTTCCTTGGAAATAAAACTATTCGTTTAACCTGTTTTGAAAGGAAGCAGAGGTGGGGATTATTCTGGGGTTTACTCCAAGATGAGAAGGGATTTTGCTCTGTGAAGACTCCAGGCATTTATTGTCTCTCCCAACGCCAGGACTCACAATCAGGGCTCTGGTTGGTGGGAGGATGTGGTGGTTTGCTTGCACACGCAGAAAAGGAAAAGGTTTTCTGTCTGTGTGTGCAGGAGAACTCAAAAGGCCCATTTAAACCTTCCACCCTTGTGTCCAGGCTCTCAGAGGACACTGGAAGGGACACTCAGAAATAGTGCAAGGCGTGGTTACAGGAGGGGATTGGCATTTCTGTGATCAACCTTGGGCTGGATTTGGCTTCCTTTTCCCAGCCAACCATGGCAAGCCTGAGGTCAGTATGTGAACTGGCAGAGCTCCAACACCCTCTGCTGAACCCCAGGCACCACGGGGGAGCCCCTGCCTACAAGAACTGCTCCCTGTGGGCACTGCAAGGACACGCACGGAGCGCCCTTGAGCTCGAGCCCTGGCAGCAGAGCTCGGCTTTGTCAGGCTCCCAGCCCTGCCCTGAGCCTGCAGGGCAGAAACGCTTTTAGCAGCGAGCTCTGCAGCTGCACCAAAACTCCACATCCTTCCTCCCAGCACATCGGGCCAGCTGAGCATCTGCCGAGTGACCGCATCCGGGTGGGTGGAAGGGGAGGGGGAGGAGGAGGAGGAGGAGGAGGAGGAGGAAAATGCAGCTACCACTTACCACTGGCTCAATGAAAAAAATGTCATCGGAGAACAGCATGGGGTCTTCTTGCACCTTTGCTATCTCCTCCTGGACCGTGTCGCTCAGGAGGGCAGTGCAATCTTCACAAGAGCCCTTCTCCTTCTCTGTTTTTTCCTCCTCCGTTAAGTTTTCCAGCCACGTCTCTGTCCACGGCTCCAGAAAACGACACTGCCTGCAGCCACAGGAGAGACAAGGCCAGCAGATAATTGAATAAGCCACATATTTGCAGAGGGAAGTGTGAGTGCAGGAGGGCAAAGCACTTGGGGGAGGAGCAGCAGCAGCTCCCCAGCAAAGGCTGACCCCAAGCCGTGGGGTCCCACACGGATCAGAGGATAACTTGCTGCTCACTGGCACAGCAGGTAGTTTTACTCCACACCTGCAAGCTCAGGAGAGGTTTCCAAAGCCAGCAGCCCTCAAGAGAACCTCCTGGCTCAAAGGTTCTGCCAAAACTGAGGGAGAATCCACCAGCCACTTCAAGTGGCTTTTCCTACCACTGAGCTGCTCGGGGGAGGCAGATAAAGATCTCGGAGCAGGACTTCCCTGGGAACGGGAGACGAAGCTGGGTTGCAGCTACATGTTACCAGCATCGCTCTTTGTTTCTTCCATTTTGGACCTGCCCTGTTCCCTACTCTGCCTTTCACAGGAGCATCCCAATGGAAATGGATGAATTCAGGCACCGCACCCCTTCAGTGACATTCAAGGTTTTATGCATGAAAGCAGAGGCTCTGAGAGGGGAAGGGACTTTGTTGTGCAGGAGGGAGACAGCAAACTCCTGGAGAGGCCTTTTCACAATCCAGAGCTTTTTGGGCCCCATCCCAGTGCATGGCAGCAAGAATGTCCTGAGAGGGAAAGGGTCCTGCACTGTCTCCTCTCATAAAAAAGTCCTCTCTGCTCTGAGATCTCAAGAGCTGCTCTGACAGCAGGACAGGGGCCTTGGAGCTACAACCATGCCTAAGACTGGAAGTAAGGAAGAATAAAATGTCCTGGTGGCAGTCTAGGACACAAACTGGCATGAAAACAGATGTAATTGGGGAAAAAAAAAACAACAACAAAAAAAAAAAAAAAAAAAAAAAAACAAAAAACCACACAAAACCAAAACCAGGTTGAAGTTTACTTTGGGGAAACCTAGTTGCTTCTGAGGGGACAGTGGATCACCTGGGGTCCAGGCTGAGGCAGGCAAGCGGGAAAAAATAGAAATAAACAGCCCAGGGAAGTAGCCAGAGAGGGTCATGGGGTTTTTTGTTAACACACAGAGTTTGTCTGGAAGTCAGACACTGTGTAAGGAGATAGAGAACACTGGAAAGCCAAGAAGCCCAGGGCACTAAAGGACCCTCTCACCAGCCATTCAGGTGGGCAAGGGTCGATCTCCTGGTCCTTTGCAGGCAATTTAAAATGGCTCTGGGGGCTGCAAGCGACCTGGCCCGCAGCAACCAGGGGCTTGCCACGGCAGTTTTGGCCCAGCAGTTTTGGCCCGGCGTTTTTTCAGTTTTTGCACAAGCAGGCTGAGCAGAAAGGGTGCAGCCACCCACCCTCCTTGTGTAGTGGCTTGTGTCTTTTTGCTGGTTGCGAGGTGCTTGCCTTTTTTTTTTTTTTTTCCTTTCTTTCTTTCTTCTTTTATATTTCCCCCAGCTATGGTTTACAAATGATGACAAGCCATTGCTGCTGCTGCTGCCAGCAGGAGTGTACTAACTCAAACAGAAGCTCCCAGGAAGGACGCAGCTCTCCAGGCCCCTGGCTGCAGGGAGGGTCTGAGCCTGGTGTTAATATCAGAGGAGGTGCAAAAGACACCTGCGTGTGGTGTGGGCAGGTGAATGATCTGCTCTGCCCGGTGGCAGAGCTTAAGGAAGAAGTGGAAAGGCTGAGGAGCATTAGGGAGAGCGACACAGAAATAAACTGGTGGAGTTACACCCGTCCAACCCTGAGAGAAGCTCAGCAGGAGCCAGAGGAGCCCAGCCCTTCTTGGGATCAGGCAGAAGGAGGAGGCCTAGGAGACAGTGGGGAATGGAAGTGGGTCTCTGCTGGGGAGGTAATAAAATTCCATCCTGACCCCCATCACCTACCCAGGTGCCCTGACAGAATAGGTATGAGGCCTGGCTCCAGCGGGGCAGGCAGATGACACTAAAGAAAAAATTCTGTCTGGAGAGTCTCCCAGCTGCACTTGGTCTGTCACACAGATCACAGCCTCAAGAGTTAAGAAGAAAAGAAGGGCAGTGGTAGTAGGTGACTCCCTTCTAAGGGGAGCTGAGGGCCCTGTACATTGACTGGATCCATTCCACAGGGCAGTGTGCTGCCTCCCTGGGGTCCAGGTACGGGATATCACCAGGAAATTCCCTAATAACTAAATGAACTTCATCTGTTCACCACTGTCTGGGGTACAGTGACCGTGAAATAATAAGAGTTCTCAATATTCAGTGAAACACGGAGGGGCATCAACGAAACTTCTACTCTGGACTTCTGGAGGGCAGATTCGGCCTGTTCAAGAGACTGATTTGGGGAGAACCCTGGGAAACAGCCCTTAAAAACAAAGGAGTCCAGGAAGGATGGACATACTTCAAGAAAGAAGTCTTGAAGGCACAGGAACAGACTGTCCCTGTGTGCTGAAAGGCGAGCTGGCAGGGAAGACAACCAGCCTGGATGGGCAAGGAGCTTCTGAAGGAACTAAGGGAAAAAAAGAGTGTGTATCACCTTTGGAAAGCGGGCGAGCTGTTTAAGGATGTTGCCAGCTCATGTAGGAAGAAGATTAGAGAGGCAAAAGCCCAATGAGAACTTGAGGAAATCCAGTCATTGCAACCAACCTTTCCTTCCCAAAATGCCATCCTTGGCTGGAGTTTAAGTGGAACTGGAATGCCTAGTGCTGAGCTCCTGAAGCCAGCAGGGACACACACCCTAGTGCCAGGCACGGTTTACTTGGCCCAAACCATTCAAAAGCACCAACACCCCCCCGAGGCCACACGTCAGTTTTAGCCTTGGGCCATGTATCTCAGTGAAATGCATCTGTCAGACTAACCTCCTCTTCTCTTTATTCTCTTCTTCCTCAGTAGGAAAAGTCTTCCACTGGAAGTGGGCCGTGACGTTACTTCTGTTTTCAATGAACACGGTTGTGTGGTTTGACATGGTGATGAAAGTCTTCTCAACCTCCACAAAATTTGTGCTCAACCCAGCACGGACAGCTCCAGCTTCTCCATGGAGCTCTGTGTGGATGCTTTCTTCACCTGGAACAAAGCAAAGGGGAGTCTTTGCTCAGCTCAGTTGCTGATGGAAGCACAAGGAACAGAGCAAACCACGGGTCACAGAAGAAAGTGTCACAGCTTTTAGCTGAACGAGCAGTTCCATGGATCAGTACATTTATCACATCCTGACAGCTCTGGGTGTACGGCGTGAGGATGTCCTGGGCACCTCCTTAAACACCTTATTTCTGAGAGTGTTTGTGCAGATTTGGCCCCAAGGTGACAGTATGTGCAGTGAGATTTGTCAGTGTGCTCCGGTGACCCACTCAGATCATGGGGATTTCTGCATCCAAGTCCTTCAGGTGACGCTGAGGAGCTCTGTTCAGTCCTGGCTTGCCCAGGGTCTCCCTGGGCACCCCACGAGACTCCTGTCTCTCCTGATCCCTTGGATCCCTTGTTGCTGACAAAAAAATACGCCTGGGGGCATGTGGGCAGCAAAAGGAGGCCCAGAGGAACAAGTGAAGTGACAGCCCACAGCAGAAGGGGACACAGGTGAGGAAACACAACCAGCCTGGCTCTGCAATATGCCAAACCACTACAAAACGAACACCGTGAAAATCATCATCATCTCCCTGTCCAAACCCACGGCCACATCAGTCTTGAAAGATTTTATATTGTTCTGATCTCAAAAACCAAGCTGGAGCATTTCAAATTAAATAAAAAAGGGACAAAGGAAAGATTAATAAGTACAGAGCAGCTTCTGTATGAAGGCTGAATGGGATTCCTCAGTCTAGAAATCAAATGGGAGATAGATGTGAGAGGTTTGCAATAGCATGAACAGTCTGGGAAATGGGGACAGGGAAAAATTTGTCTTGATTTGTCACCAAACAGGAACTCGAGGGCCTGGAAATGTTATTAGACAGAAACTAAATATATGTGTAAGGGCAACATAGCAAAAGGGTCTGTGACAAGCCAGTGGAGAAGCAGCATATGGGATAGAGGTGTGCAAGAAACACATTTGCATTGGAGAGAGTCTGATGGAAACCTCACACCTCACATACAGCACTGCCCAGGAATAAAATAAAATTAATAAAATTTCACCCAGGCACAGCCACACGGTCGTGGAGAGTCAGGGTTCCTCCTTCCTCCACTCAGCAACTCCCAGAAAAACAGGAGTCCAAACATCTTAGCCCTGTTAGAGGGGATCCACTTTATCAACCCCCTAAACACCAGGGAGTTCTCTGTTTTCTTTGGGGTAAAGCTGAACAGGGGAGGGACCTCTAGAGGGAATGGAGGGGGACGGGACACAGGGAGCACCGGTGGAGAACTGTCCTGTGCCCCGTGCAGGGCCCAGCACTCACCTGTGCTGCAGCACAGGGACCCGGAATGGTCACCGGTCGTCAGCGGGTGAAATCCCACTGTCACCTGCATGCTGTCACCAGCGCCCAGAGTTCCCATGGCCGGAACCACGGAGAAAGGACTGCAACACAGAGAGAGAGCAGCAGCTGCAATGCTCTGGTTCCTTTTGTTGCTCTTTCCCAGCCCTGTTATCACCCAAAGGTGTTTTGCACAAGGACAGATCCTCACCTCTGGGTGCTCAGCTGGTAACGAGCTGCCCGGTTACCGACATTGCGAACCAGCAGAGTCTTCTGGGTGCTGCACTTGACCGGACAGCCCGAGAAGTCCAGCTGCTCAGGGAAGTCCAGGATAGCTCGGGCACCAATGGCCCGAATTGGCACAACTATCCTTTCGCTTGGAGTGATGCAGACGAGCTCGTGGGAATAATCCTGCACGAAAAGAAACTAGCTCAACACGGGACATTTAGTGCCATCCCCATGGCAGAAGAAAAACCGTTTCCTATAACCCTTCAAGGGCATCAATTTACCTATTCCACCCTAAAATGAACACTGAGTTCTACTAATATGTCACATTTTAAAGGCACCAGTGCACTTTGCAAAACCTATCTCAGTGGCATTAAGTTCTTTTGTCACTTGGGTCATCCAGAGAACAGCCCTAGGACACCCTAATTTTTACTCTAAATTGTAATGATGTTAAATAATTCCTAAGCCCCTTCTAGGGAACATGGAGCTAGGGAACACAGGACATTCCTCTTTAGGTTTCTATATTCCCACTGTTGGAGAATAGGACAAAGTGTTATAGTGACTCTAAGCAGCAAAAAGATGAGAAAACAGCTGCACCCAAAAAGCTCCTGCACCTCTGGCCTGGTGTAGAAACATCAGTTGGCTCAGAACTGCCCTCTAACTTTGCCTCTCCAACCACGTCAGGAGAAGAACAGTGCTAAGAGGTGGCAGCATGCTGTTGGAAAGAGCCTCTCTTTGCTTCCCTGCAAGGCTTCCTCCCTTCCATGCCATGTCCTAAACCCTTCTGTATGAACAAGCCTCCAGATCACAGCACTGAGATCAGACTTGCCAGGGCCCCAGCACTGGTGTTCAAACCTCCCCACAAAAGCACCTTTGGCAGGGAACGGGTGCCAGGTGACAGAGCCACCACAGTGACAGGCGTGAAGACGGAGCCACAGCAGTGTCACTGCCACAGGCTCTGGGGTCACAGCTCTGCCTGCAGGTTGTGCCTGCCCTACACGAGCTCTTTCAGGGAGGTGACCAAGGCCCCTGCAGCTCACCAACCTCCTGCTGGCTAAGGGCACCTAGAGCCCCGTGTGCCTGTGCCAGGCCGGGCTCACGGGCACAGCACATCCTCTGCCCTGGCCCTGCAGCTGTATCATGGTCAGCTGTGCTCTGGGACAGCACAGCTGCAAGGCTGGAGAACACAGGGTGTGAAAAAGCACCGTCTTTGCTCCAGCCCAGGGTGAGGCAGGGAAGCTGTTGCCAGCCAGGAAGGAGGAAAGCCCTCTGACCTCTCTGTTCCTCTAGTGTTTTCCACAATAATGAAATCCCTTCCACTGTACCTAGAGATGGCGGAAGATCTATCAACACCCCTCTGTCATTTTCACTGTTCCCCGTGCTCTTCCCTTGGGAACGCTCAGGAATGTGCAGGGAGGGGCAGCAGAGCCTGTCAGGCCCGGGCGCAGTGCCTGACAGCGCGTGCCAGGCTGTGAGTGGCTGCAGGCTGCCTGCCCACGGCCTGGAGCCAGGCTCACAGCATGGAATGTGGGGGTGCACCGAGGGCAGGGAAAACAGTGGCTTCGGAGAGAATTCTGTGGCTTGGCTCCTCCAGTCTCACCTTGTTCTCGTCGGGGGTGAAGCGGATGCGCACAGGGGCGGACGCGCCCGGCAGCACGACACGGTACGCGTCGTTGGAGCACGTGAGCTGGAAGTAAGGCGAGCTCTCCATGGAGACCTTCACCACCCGACGAAACTGCAGGAAAAACATGAAACCATGGTTTTGCTGCTTGTGGAAACAGGATGAAAGGAGACCTGTCCGTGCCCTGGTGACATCCCTCCTTGACCCCTTTTCCAAAGCACTTTCAGCTGTGGAGGTACAGGCACATAATTCCCGAGGGTGAACTCGAATCCCTTCTGTCTGGGTCCAGCATTTTGGCCAGCACTGGGGCAGTAGGGCAGTGCCTGGTGGGAAGGAAGGGCCGAGCAGGTCAGCACCAGCGGGACGGAGACAGAGCACTTGAACCAAGTCCTCTGCATATTCAACAAGGCCAAAAAACCTGCTGGCTCCTGCCTGCACACAGCCATGCAGTAGTCGTGTTCCAGAGGGGGAATGTGCTGCCTGAAAGCAAAACAGCACGTTATCCTGGGGGAAGGAAGAAATTCCCTTCTAGCAGATGAGGTTTGGGTAGGGCAGTTCTGGGGATACAGTCATGCAGGCAGACCAGCAAGAGAGGAGACCAAACACTGTGGCCGTACTGGGAATAAAAGCAAACCTGAAAAGCAAAAGGAACACAGCAAGACAACCCCTAAAACAAGGAGATGGCAAAGGGAATTTAAATGAGCAGTAAAGCAGCAAGGAAGAATCATGAAACCATGAGAGCAATCAGCTTGCCAAAAGTGACAGAAACACAGACAGGCTGTGCCTACCAACTATGGACTTCGAAGGCATTTTCTGCCTGGAGAAACACGACCAGCACTGACTCACAGTGTGGTTCCAGTATTAAAAGCCAATCTTGGCTCTCCAGGGGTTCTTGCTGCCTGTGCAGGCAAGCTGGGCTGCTGGGCATTCCTGCCTGCAGCCAGCAGGCCAGGTTCTGCCCTCTGGGAAACACAGACACAGCAAACGTGCATTTTCTAGCACATAGATATCAACCCCTGAGCACCAAAATGCTCTCAGAAAGTCTAAACCAGATGATTTTGACTCCCTCCCGTCTCTTGCCATCAGCCTGCTTTTGGCACAAGGCTCATTTGAGAAAATGCTGCCCTGACTGAAATTCAAATGGTCTCAGTTTTCCTCTTTACAGCGGAACACAACTGCTGACATTTTTAAGCTTTGTCCCTCTCCACTCTCTTGGGAAACTGCAAAACAATCACAATTTCTTCAAGTGAAGGTGAAAACCTCCAGGAGCACGTGGCTTTGGATGTGCTGAGGTTCTCCAAAGGAAAAGCAGAGCACCATGGTGCTTTTGGAAAACCTGAGCAGAGCTGGATGAAGCCTAGCAGGAGCCCGAAGTGGCACCTGAAGCCTCCTGCTGCTTCTGCTACATCAGCCTGATTCCAGGGCTGTTTCAGAAGACACTTCCTGCAGTGCCAGTGCCATTAATGAAAAGTGATTCCAGCACAAAGTGGAGAAGACTCAGCCCCTGAGCTTTGACTGTGAGCTGCACAAAGGGAGCCAAACAGGCTGAGAGAGGCAGAGGAGCCAAGATGAACCAAGGAGACACAGGATGTGGTGTACACTCAAGGCAAAGCTTGAGAGCAGGTAAGAACTGTACAGCCCTCAACATTCCTATCAATCCAGAGCTTTCAAGAGAAGGCAGCTCCTTTGGGATAGATACCATCAACACATGGCCAAGATCAGGGGAGAATTCCCAGCACAGGAAGATTTCCACCATCTTGCAGAACAAAGGTGCTGAGACATTTTCTTGTGGATGTGCTGCAGCAGATAACTTGCTTTGCTGCACACTCTGGGAATTACACCACTCTCCTCTTCCAGCACAGTGTTAAAGCTCCACGCCCCAGCACTTACCTTGTCCTTATTCGTGACAGACAGCACCATCTCAGAGACCTCATGGGCGACAAAGTTCTGAAATACCACCTCTGGTGGGGAAATCTGAAACAAGTTCTGCTTCAGGGGAACTGACGACACCTGGAGAGGCGAGAGAGAGCAGGGAGAGGTTCAGCTGCTGGGAGGAAGGCTCATGAAGGATCCCTGACACTGACCCCCAGTGAAGTACAGGCCCTGGGTGAGCACCTCTGCCCAGCCCACACTGGGCAAGCAGTGGCTCACCCACCTCTGCTCTGAGCTGACCAAGAGCTGCTGGGCCACACAGAGCAGGCTCAAGCCAAGCTGCTCTTTTGGCATGTATTTCTCCAGGTTTCCTTCTCCAGAATGCCAGGCAGCACTTACCTTAAGCACAGCCCTGTGCCCATGTGGTCACAGAGCTCTGGGGCACTGAGTGAGCACTCATGGAGTAAGAAAAACCCACAAATTTACATCAGACTCCGTGGGAAACGATTCTGGGATGTCCTTTACTCTGAGACAGGGAAACCAAGGCCCACACAACTGCAAATACCTTTTTTGATCTAGAACTTAGACATCAGTAAGAAAAGAACAGTACCAGAGGAGGTGTGAGAGATAAGGTGATGTTTTGCTGCAGCCAAAAGGTTATTAAGTGAAATAATGGAATTTGTTGGTTCTGTGTGTTGTTTGTGGTTTGGATTTGTTCAGGTTGGTTTGCTGGGTGTTGCTGTGGGAGGGACGGAGACCTGACCAAAAGGAAGCAGGATGAGAGGGGAGGGGACAGAAGAGCTGGCAGTTGGACAGAATGGAAGTTCCCAAGTACCCATCCAAGGGGAAAGGGGACAGGGACCTCCCTGGCCAGGTATAAAGGGGATAGAAAGATTGCCTTTTCTATGAGGGTGTGTGTGTTCATGTCTCCAGGGGGAAGCAGACATGCCCAGCTCAGCTGAATCTTTACTAATAGATAGTTTTCTTTTGCTTCGATTATTTTTGTCCCCTTTAATTGTATTTAAAAGTTAGTGCGTTTCAAACAGAGGTAAAACAAAAATAAAGTAACACAGAAGTTAGGAAAAAGACAAATGAGGTGAAAGCTGAATGAGGGTAATGTTCAGTTATTTTCTCAGCAACATGGGTGAAAGGAGAGTTGGTATCTCCTTTTTCCATGTGCTTTAAATGGGTGCTTTCTTGTAATTATTGCTATCTTACATGATACCATTGTAGAGGCATGTCTGGAATGACACAACAGCAAATGCTTCTGGAGCAGAGGCATTGCTTTGAGAAAACTCTCCCTGCTTTGTCTGCCTTCTCCAGACACACTGCTGTCACTCCAGACACACAAGCAGGTCTCCTGTGTGACTCCACAGGAGACAGTCTGCTGATGGGAGTGGCTGCAGCCCCCTGTCCCTTAGCTGTGCCCTTCTCTGAGGTGTTCCCAACGCCCCTCTCCAGGGCAATCCTTAACCAGTGTGTCACATGTCTCTTGCTGCCAATTTCCTGCTCAACAGCCCACCTCGGTCACCTACCCCCTTGGACTGTGCTTTGTACTGAGCCAGTCCTGCCAGAAAAGCAGCTTTAAACACACCTCTACGTAGGCACTGATGCACATAAAGCACATCCATTCCCCTCTGCCCAGGGCGAGCCCCCTGTACATCTGGCAGCCTGCAAAATCTAACACCCCGTCAGGGTCCAACACATTGTTCCAACCCAAAGCACTCGTGCAATTCGTTTTGTTAAATCTGAAGTAATTACTGCAGGTCCTCGGCCTTCAGAGGCCAACGCTGCCACTCTGGAGGGAATCCTGTGACCCCGAGCATTTGATGGCGACCACACCAAAGCAAGAGGTGGCCACTTCAGCAGGAGAATGGCAAATGGCAACTTTGTGCCTTTGTGTCCCCAGCCTTCCCCCCATTGTTTTAGCAATGGCAGCTTCAGCAAAGGTTATTTGTGCTGGCTTAGTGCAGATCAGGACTCCCTGTCCACCACTCCCAGCAGTTTGCACTGACAACAGGACCTGGACACGGAGGTATTTTGCTGGAGGCAAGCCTGTCACAAGCACACACCCTCTTCAAACTTCACATCAAACAGAAAGGAAAAGAGCAGGAAAAGGCTACCTTTTGATCAGGCTCACTCATGTCCAGAAATGGGCTGTCAGTTCTGGGCAGAATACTCCCCCCAGTGCTGGCCTTCTTCTTCATGCTGAGAAACTTCTCCCGCAGGGACTTAGCTGGAAGCAGCTGAAAGGCAAAAATAAACCAGCTGGAGCCTCAGAGATGTGCTTGTTCAGAAAGGCTTTTCTTGAACGAGTGCCACTGGTGAACAACTTGTGATCACATAGTCTAGGACAGTCCTGGAAGCCCTGGAAGTTACTTGCTGAAATACTTAGCACCAATAAATTAATAATACAGAGTGGAATACACATACTCCAACCACAAGGCTCTGTCCCATTAGCTTCTCCGGGATTAAAAGTGACATCTTTGGGGATTTCTGCTCTTTGGGCATTGGTTTCCTCTTCAGTTCATTGGATTGAGGCAGTGACCTTTTCAGAGAGTGGGGAGGAGCTCTCAGAACTCCCCTAACTCCATCCCTGCACAACACTGAGAACTCACAGTGAGGAGATAGCACTGCTGGGCGAGTCCAAGAGAAGCAAGAAAGGAACGTCGTACCAAGAGTGAGGTGCACAGGAATGTGCCCAAGATTTCCTTCTCTCTGTTAATTAGCATTTGTTTTCTCTGTCTGGGCTCACAGGCCCCTGCACAGAAGAAAACAGAGGGATCTCCTTGACAGAGCCTCAGCAGTGGGGCATCTTCAGTCAAGTGAGCTCCAGACACCAAGGGACCTTTGTGGCCCTTACTCCAGTGCTGTCTGCAGGGCTGGATCTGCACCCACACGGGCGATGAGAGAGAGCAGCTGGCTTGGAAGCTCTTCCAGCTGGGACCAGCCGTGTCTCTCAAGGCTTTGGGCAGAGCTTGAGCTTCCCCCCCCTCAACATGCCCAGGTGCCCAAGGGCAGGTTGGTCAGAGCAGCACAGGTGAGTGCCCAGCCTGACAGGAGGAATTGCTGTGGCAAAGGGAAAGGGACAGAACACACGCTCAGGGCTTCAGCTGCACATTGGTTTCTCTTGGCTCCGGTGGCACGGCCAGGCAAGACCCTGAGTGTTGTAAAATGTAGGTGAACTTAATGGGAAGAAATGATGATGTTTAACATTAGTTTAGAAGGTTGAATGATTTATTATAACTATGCTATAATACATTAATATACTATGTAAAGGAAGATTTTAAAACGACATAATTTTCTAACTACTATATCTAACTAACTAACAACTTGTGACTTTGTTTTTGAGAGTCTAGACACAGGTGGATCTGATTGGTTATTAGGTGCAAACCATTTTCACTAGACTCTAAGTATTCACTGTAGGTAAACAATTTTCTGAACACATTCCACATAGGAAAAACAAGGAGCAGAAATAGAAATTGTTTTCTCTTTTTCTCTGTGCACCTCTATGAAAAATCTTGAGAGAGAGAGAAATGTGCTTACTACACAGCACAGGTGAGTGCCCAGCCTGACAGAAGGAACTGCTGTGGCAAAGGGAAAGGGACAGAACACACGCTCAGGGCTTCAGCTGCACATTGGTTTCTCTTGGCTCCGGTGGCACAGCCAGGCAAGACCCTGAGGCAACACACGGCGTTCCCTGCTGCACCAGGACAGCCCCCACCAACAGGAGCAGGGCACAAAGAGGTGGGGAGGGGGTCTGCAGCTTCACAGCGCTGCTGACAACAGGGGCAGGGAGAGGAGGGACACGAGGGGAGTTTCCAGCCTCAACACAGCCCCCGTGGGTACTTACAGTAAAAGACTTCAGCATTTCCCTGGACCAAAGACGAGGTGTCCGGATCTTTTTTGGGAATCCAGAAGCCATTTTGAAGGGAGGATATCCCAGATGAGCGACAATGCCTCAACGAAACTGGAAGGAGCAACAATGGAACTTGGAAAATCCAGAACCCAATTCATGGCAGATTCAAGGCATTATACTGGTGCTAAAAATTTTATAGTATTTGAAAGTAGCTAAATGCTTGTTTGGTGTAAGTAGCTAGTATTGTTAGGCCTCTAGTTGGACTTTATTTGGACTATATGGCTATGTTGTGCAATTCAGAGATGGATCACACTGAAACCTGGAGCTAAAAATCTGAACATTAATAGTTAGAACGGACAAAGCTGTAGCTTAAATATTAAATACTTCAAAATAGCTGGAGTGGGTCTCCTCTTCTTTAGGCTAAACCACCCCTGCTCTCTCAGCTGTTCCTCACAGCACTTGTGAGAGACTGGAATGTTATGGCTTAAGTGTTGTTATGAAGGACTTTCTGCCCATTGTGACAAAACTGTATAAAGAAGCTGCGACCACCCAAGCCCAGCCTTCCCTGAAAACGCCTCCTGACTGGAACTTTGGACTGTGAGTTAAGCTGCCTAAGGGAACGTGAAACAAGACAAAGGTGACACTATTGTCTGGTTATCTCAGGTCTGGGGAGAAGTAAACAAGGCTGAGGAGAAAAACCTATCCACCACAAAGCCAAACCCAGCAGCTGTCCTGAAAATCAGCTCTGTCTGGGTTCAGGGTGGGGAATTCACAGCCACAGACTCGTCTGCTGAGGCCAGGCTTGCACACAAACCTCCCATCAAAGACCTCCAAAGTGCCCCCAGACCCATTCCTGAGGCCTCGCACCAGGTGACTGCAGGGCATGCAAAGTAACACAACAGATCTGAAAATCCAGAACCCACTTCATGGCAGACTCCAAGGATATACTGGTGCTAAAGATTTGATATTATTTGAAAGTAGCAATAGACAGAGTCAGACTTGCCCTGCCCCAGGGAGGTACCTGGGCAGTCCCACCTTGCCCAAATCTGCATTAATCCATTGGAGTCTTACCTTTTGCAAGACCTCACCACAGAGAAGACCAGAAGAGGATTTTATGGTATGCTGATGGGATCCGTGGAATGGTGACATTTTTTACTTAATCTGTTTCTGTCACTCTCTTTCTCCTCCCTCTTCTCAACCCCCCATCGCCCCCACTCCCCCCCACCTTTTTCTCTTTCTTTCTCTCTCTCTTCCTCACATTTACTGTTACATAAAATCCAGACTATTGACTTTGGCACATGGTCTTGTTTGCACCTCAATTCAGAGGCATCTCCCTAATAATTTTAGTAACCAGATGATAACAACCCACTGAAACTTGACCAGAACTCATTCACCTTTAAGCTGTTTAAGCAATCATTATAGGAAAAAAAATGTATCGATTAGTACATTTAGAAAATGTTGCATTTCTTCAGTGAAAAAAAGCACAATCAGTAGACCATATGTCATTCATCCACTCAGTTGTGCATGCCATTGAAATGCTGCAGCAGAAGACTGGCATTATCACATCCTGTACTTCCCTTTGGCATTCCCTCTCAGAGCACAGATGAGACAAAACAAAAAAATTCAACTTTAGTCAATCCTTACCTTCAAAGGAAATTCAGGACTCTCTAGCAGAGATTAATGCTCTGCGTGTTCAGGAATCCCTGCAGAGACCAATGCTCTGCGAATTCAGGACTCCTGTGCAGAGACCAATGCTCTGCGTGTTCAGGAATCCCTGCAGAGACCAATGCTCTGCGCGTTCAGGACTCCTGTGCAGAGACCAATGCTCTGCTAATTCAGGACTCCTGTGCAGAGACCAATGCTCTGCGTGTTCAGGACTCCTGTGCAGAGACCAATGCTCTGCTAATTCAGGACTCCTGTGCAGAGACCAATGCTCTGCGCGTTCAGAAATCCTCCACAGAGAGCAATGCTCTGCGAACAATTCGCCTGGCGAATGGCGAGTGTAGCCGCCTGCACGAGCCCAGGCTGGCACACCCGAGCGGAGCGCGGTCTGCGGCGCCTGAGCTGTGCCGCAGCGCAGCAGCGCAGCAGCGCAGCAGCCCCGCACGTCACAGACGCCGCCGCCGCTGCCGCGTTCCCGGTTACCAGGCGCCCACGGCACCCGATTGTCGGGGCTGGGCGGGGCCGGGCCGGGCGGGGCCGAGCCGCAGCGATTTTCAAAGGAGATTGTCACTTGAGCTGCTGACTTTGGTGCTTTCTGAAGAGTTCTTCTGTTAAGTATTTATGAAAGCTTAAAATGAGGTGATAAAGGCACCCGTGTCAGGCCTCTACATTGCTCTTGGTGTAGCACTAGTATTCTGCCCTGGCTGGAACACCAGGAGGGGCTGAGGGAGCTGGGAAAGGGGATCAGCCTGGACAAAAGGAGGCTCGGGGGAACCTTCTGGCTCTGCACAACTCCTGACAGGAGGGGACAGGAGGGTGCTGCGAGTTCAGGAAGCGCCGGAGTGGCGTGGCTCCCCCTGTCCCCTCTTCCGCAACTCCCTACAACTCCCTTCTACCTCTCCACGTCCCTGCCCCCCCCCATTTCTGTGACCCTGAGACCCCCCTGCACTCCCATTCCTGAGAACCGAGACGCCCTTTTACCCCTTTGCCCGGCTGGCACTGAGACGCCCCTGTCCCTCGGCTGTGCCCTGTCCCTCGGCTCTGTGGGCCGGGGGTGGCAGCAGGACCCAGGGCAGCCCTGGGGGAGAACAACCCTGAGCCCCAGACCGACCAGTTCCCCCAGTTCCCTCCAGGTCATTCCCAGCCACTTTCAGTTACCCTCAGTATGATCCCAGTATCATCCTGGTCACTCCCAGAATGATTCCAGTTGCTCTCAGTGGCCCCTACCATAGACCCAGTCACTCCAAGTATGATCCCAGTTGACCTCAGCATACTCACAGTACCTCAGCGTACTCCCAGTCACATCCACACAGCCCAGTGAGGTTCCAGTTTCCACCAGTATGATCCCAGTCACTCTCAGTCGCTCCCAGTTGGTCCCACTATGATCCCTGTTGCCCCAGTTCTGGTCCTGCTGGGTCCCAGTGAGCTCTGATCCTGCTCCCCGTGTGTGGCGTCCCGGACCTAAGTCCCGCGGGGGAGCCCGCCGGTCGCAGGAGCCCCAGATGACTAAAGCTCGAATCCACCAAATAGGCGGGTCGGCACACGGAGCGCTGCAGTTCTCAGAGGTTTAGTCAAGGCAGGAAAAGGTAAAAGGAGCAAAGGGAGACAACCTCTTGAGAGGGGAGCCGCCCTGAGTGCCTGAACTCTGAAACCTGAGTGACCAGAGCCCTCGGAGCCCCGCCGAAGGAGGGGATAGGGGTTATATCCGAGAGAGAGGAGGTGGGGTCGGGGTACATACCTCCAATGGGGTGAGATCTTGTGGGAGGGATAGGGATAGTACAAACCAATGGGAGATAAGGGAAGGAGTGGTTACAAGGAGGGAACCAATAACAGAACTTAGAACAAAGAACTTTCCAGAACCTGGGATGGTACCATTGCTTAACTGACATTAACTGGGGAGGGTACACCAAATGATGGACATAGGGAACGGCGGGAATCTTACTACCATGCCCCTACACCACAGTAGTTTCCCATGGTAATCCCGGTAGATCTCTTCTGAGACCTCCTCCCACACCCGTGGGTCCCAGTCCTGGGTGCGTTGTTTCCCGGTGTATCCCGGTGTCCCAGTCCATCCCAGCCTGTCCCAGTCCATGCCGGTCCCTTCCCGGCAGCTGCTGCCACTTCCCAGATCCTGCCTCTCCCGCCCCCGGAGCTGCAGCCGGATGCCCCCCAAGGTGCTGCCAGGGCTCGGGGGCTTCGTGTTGGGCTTCGTCTGCTGGGCTGGGGCTCGGCCTCCCCTGCGGGAGAAGGGGAGGAGGGTCCGGGGGTCGTGTCCCCCCTGGGAGTGCGTGTGACTCCCCCATGTCCCCCCATGCCGGGGTCACCTCCTTTTCTCTCCCCAGAGTCCTGCCCCAGCTCCTGCTCCCCTCTGGGAGGGGCTTTGGAGAGCCCCCCCGGGACCCCGTTGGAATCCCCCCCGCAGCTCCTTCCCCATTTCCAGGACCCCCTGTACCCCCTTACCCTGCCTTGACACCCCCTGCACCCCCTTTGCCGGCTCTCCTCCTCTGGCAGCCCCTGGATCCCCCGTTTCCCTGACTCCGGGGACCCCCGGGCCCCCATTCCCGGCCAGCCCGGGGCACCTCACCCCCAGGCCTCCCTTTGCTGGGAAACCCGGCCTGGGCACGGGGCTCTGCAGCCGCTCTGGGACCTGTGACCGCCCCAAGGAAAGGGAGAGAAGAGCGAGAGAGAGAGAAGGGGATGGCCAGTCAGGGATCGCAGTCCCAGCGCCCGCTCCTGCTCCGCCGGGGCGGGAGCCGCGGCCGCAGGCAAAAATGGATCCGCGGATCGCGGGCCTTGCCCCGCTTCGGGCCGAAGCCGGCGGGTTCCAGGCACGGTTGGAGCGCAGGGCCCGGGAGCTGAGCCCAGCCCGGCCCGGCCCGGGGGTCCCGCAGGGCGCGGCCGAGGAGCTCCCGGGGGATGCCAGGAGGGGATCCCGGGGAATTCCCTGGAATTGCCCCGTCCCCTCGCTCCCTCGGGCACTTTCGCTCCGGCCTTTCCCGCCCTGCGCCGCCGGGATCTGCCCGGCGACCGGTGACATCATTGGAGGCTCGGGCTGCCATTGGCGGGCAGCAAAGAGCGGCGCCAATGGCGGGGCCGGAGGCGGCTCTGGGGGCGGGGCCGCAGCGGAGCAGCGCGATGGCTCCGGCGCTGGGGCTGGGGGCGCTCCTGGGGCCCGGGGGGGCGGCGAGAGGTGAGGGGGACCCCCGGCACCGGGACTCTTTGGTCGCCCATTCCGGAGCACCGAGGGGCCCCTGAACCCCCATTCCCGGGCGCCGCCATCCCCCCGCACCCCCATTCCCGGCATGGGTTCCACCCCGCACCCCCTTATCCGGCACCGGCAACCCCCGCACCCCTTTCCCGGGCATCCCGCCGCTCCCAGCCCCCAGAGCCCCCTTTTCCTTCTCCCAGAAACCCCCTGGACCCCTATTCCTGCCTTTCCCAGCGCCCAGCCCCTCCTTTCCTCAACACCGAGGACACCCGGGACCCCTATTCCCAGCCAGCCCGGGTTTTCCCACTTTTTGCTGGGAATGGGGACACCGGGGACCCTTGCAGTCCCCTTTCCTGACGATAGTGACACAATTAAGCTGGCCCAAACTCCTCCTGGATCTCCCCTAAGCCCCCAGTGGGAATTCCTGGGAGTTCCCCTGTGTTCCCTCTTTCCCAGGACTTTGGGGGTCCCCTCGACCTGTCCGTGCACCCCCAGATTTCTTCCACAGCCCCCTGTGATGGTGGGGGGTGGGGGCCGGGTGCTGGTGTCCCCCTGCCTGCAGCAGATCCAGCGGGGAGGGGAGTTTGGGGGGTCCCTGAGCATTTGGGGTCCCCTAGGGTTTGGGGTGACCTCGGGACCCCCAGGATCTCCCTGAACACGCTGACGCTGCCTGTGCGCAGTGAGAAGGTTCATACCCGGCACGGGGTCCCAGCTCTGTCACCGGCATCGCCCGGGAACCCCCAAACCCTCCTGGGAACCCCCAAACCCCCCAGGACACCCCGACCTCCCCGAGACCCCAAAACCATCCCTGAGCCCTCCAAAAACTCCCTAAGACCGCACAACCCCACACAGACCCCCCCCAAACCCTCCCAGGACATCAAAATTCCCACAAGACCTCCCAGCACCCCCCAGACCCCCCTGAGAAGGTTCATACCTGTCAGGGGGTCCCCATCTCTGTCACCGGCAGGTACCCCAAACCAGCCTTGGGTTCCCCCTGGGATTGCCCAATCCTCCCCTATGGGAATCCTGAAAACCCCCCTGGGAACCCCCTAAAAATCCACCGGGACCCCAAAAACCCTGGAGATAGACAAAACTCCCCCAGGAATTCATCATGAAATTTATACCCAGCACGGGCTCCCCATCGCCATATCGGCATCACCTGGGTACCCCCAGATCCTCTCAGGACTCCCAAACCCTCCTGGGACCCCCAAACCCTCCCAGGTACCCCTAAATCCTCCCGGGACTCCCAACCCTCCCTGGGCTCTGCTGCCGGAATCAGCGGGAGTGGTGTTGGCCTCTTAAGGGGAGTTAGAGCGGGACCCGACCAGAGCGGGGGCCCTTAAACCCCAAAAATCCACCCTGGGGGGCAAAACATCCCCTGCAGTGGCTTGGAGTGAGTCCCCCATAAAAATGTCACCTAAAGCTGTCATGATCACCCCTGAAAAGGGGCTTGTGGGGCTGCGGCCCCACAAACACCCGAAAATGGGGAGGAAAAAACACCCTTGGAGTGGTGAGGTCCCCCCAAAAATCCCTAAAAAGAGAAAAACTCCTCTTCAGAGGGGCCTGAAGAGCCTTCAGGGCCCTCGAGGAGGGACAAGATCCCCTCCTCTGCTGGGGCCTCTCTGAGCCGGGAGCTCTCCCGTTGGCGGCTGCCCTCGGGGGAGCCCCGAACGACGGCGGCTCCTGGGCTGAGCCCCCCTCAGCCGGGGCTGCGGAGGGAACTGGGGGGGTTGGGATGGGGCCTGGGGTGACCTGGGGGAGCCTCAGGGGGTCCCACCTCCCCCTGTGCCCCCTCTCCCACCCCCTTCCCAATATTGCACCCTAACAAAAGGTTGTGGCTGTGCCAGCGCCCCCACCGACCTCCAGCCCTGGGAACCTGGAGCAAGCGGAAACCACAACTTTGCAAATGCTACCTGTGCCTGAAGCAAATGGAAAGAGAACTGGGGTGTGAAAAATAAAGCTTGTTTATTTTCAGAAAAACAGCAAAGAAAACACAGAACACATTTACATTGTAAGAATATTTGTAACAACAACTATCTATGGAACGTATATACCTAAGAACATATCTAACAAAAGTCTATGAAACGTATTTACAGAAGACAAAAAGAAGCCCTAAAACCTATAGCCTAAAGACAACAACAAACTCTACAAGGTATGTACAAAAGGGTGGCATCTCTGTCTGGGATCTCCATCGGTCCTTGAGGAAAAGCAAGAGGCACAGTCACTCCAATCAGGCAGAGAGGGCTCTTCCATGTGCCCCCAGGCTGGCCCAGCAAGCGCAGCACAGGCTGGGGATGGCCACCAGAACCCAATGCACCGGGTCCCACATCCCTGAGCAGGGACCACCCAGCCCAGTCCCAGCCTGGCAGCAGGGGACCCGCTCTGCCTGTGGGGACCACATGCCTGTCCTGCTGCTGGTATTGCTCTTCATCCCAAGATCATGGCCTCTTCCTCATCTTTCTCATCAATGTCCATGTCCTCAAGGTACTTTTCCATTTCCACGTCCATCTCCTCTTCCACATCCACCTCCATCTCTTCCTCTCCAGTCTCTTCTCCATCCACTTCCATCTCCTCCTCTGTATCCATCTGCATGTCCACCTCCATCTCTTCCTCTCCAGTCTCTTCTCCATCCACTTCCATCTCCTCCTCTGTATCCATCTGCATGTCCACCTCCATCTCTTCCTCTCCACTCTCTTCTCCATCCACTTCCATCTTCTCTTCTGTATCCATCTCCATGTCCACCTCCATCTCGTCCTCTCCACTCTCTTCTCCATCCACTTCCATCTTCTCTTCTGTATCAATCTCCATGTCCACCTCCATCGCATTGTCTCCACTCTCTTCTCCATCCACTTCCATGTCCTCCTCTCTATCAGCCTGCATGTCCACCTCCATCTCGTCCTCTCTCTCGGTGACAGCCTGCAGAGGTAGCAACACCTCAGAGTGGGGTCCCTGTCCCACCCCATCCCCACAGAACTCCAGCCCAGCCGGGCAGCTGGGGGGTGTCCACCTCCATGGAATGGCACTGTACCTTCCTCAGGACAAATGTGAGCATCCTGCAGGGACGGATGACAAAATCCAGGCAACAGAGAGCTTTCAGGACTGATGGGAGTATCAGGGCGCAGGTGACGAGAAGAGTGACAGGGAGCATGGTGAAGGGTGAGCTGGCACGAGGGCTGGCACAGGGTGGGCTGACACAAGGGCCAGTGGTTGTGTTGTGCTCTTTGCTGGACGCTGGAAGTTCCTGCTGGAACATCACATCTGTGATATCACAGTGGATCTAAAGAGCATCTTGTTCCGAGCTGAGCAATCTTCCCCAGCCCATGCTGCTCACAGCCCTGTTGCCAAGGATGGGGCATCCACAGCCTGGGCCAGTGCCTCAGCAGCCTCCGTGTAAAAGAGCAGCTCCCTCAGATCCAACTTCAATCAGCCTCCTGCAGTTGAAAGCCATCCCCCCTTGTCCTGTTGCCACGGGCCCGGCTGAACACTGTCCCCGTCTTTCCTGTGGGACCCTTCCAGTCCTGCAGAGCTGCACGGAGGCCTCCCCAGTGTCTCCTCTTTCCAGGCTGAGCATCCCCAGCCCCACTTGGACGGCAGTCAGGTAGATCAGGGGGAGTCAAGGCTGAAGTCAAACAGCATCAGGAACTGAGAGGTGGAAGCTTTAGGCCCAGGTTTGCCTCTATAATAACAGTCGAGGGGAAGATGGTGGGACACTGGCTCTGTTCTAACCGGTGAATATTTTCTTTTTTTTTTTTTCCCCTTCTTTTCTGTCATGCTGATGCAGGTGTTGCTGTTTGCAAGGAAGCTTGGCACATTATCCATTGTCTTCTCCATTTGTGAAACACCGAGCAGAGTCTGGGCAGGCTGATGATGCAGAGCAAAACCTGCAAATACACCGGTGATCCTGAGCCTGGAGGATGCAGCTAAACCCGGCCAAAAATAATTTCTGGAAAGTCAAGCCTGGTTTACATTTTCTTGAGTTTGGCTATTCCTGAACCGGGGGAGAGGGCATTCGGGGGAGGGGGTACCACAGGGGTTCCCCTCCCCCGTTTTTGGGGGGTCTCCCATGGTGCCCCCTCCCCAAAAAGCTCCGCGGGCCCCCTGAAGCGGCTTCTGTTCCACCGGCCGGTGCCCCCTGATCCAGGACTGCCCCCGGTGAGTCTGGGGCGCTCTGGGGGGATTTTGGGGGGATTTTGGCGGCATTTATGGGCTTTGGGGGATTTTGTTGGGAGATTAGGGGGAATTATTGGATTTTGGAGAGAATTACTGGGTTTGTGGGGTTATGGGGGTTTTGTGGGATTTGAGGATTTTGGATTTTGGGGATTTTTTAGGGTTTTGGGGTGGTTATTTTTTGGGGGGTTTATTGAAATTTTTGGGAGGTTTTTTTTAATTTTTTTTTAATTTTGGTGGGTTCCACTGGGATTTTGTGGGATTCTTTGCTGTTTAGGAGTTTTTAATTGGGATTTTTGGGGGATTTTGGGGGGTTTTAGTGGAATTTTGGGGGGCTTTGGAGTTGTCCCAGGGTGTGGGGAAGGGCTGAGAGGCACCAACATCTGGTTTAAACCCCTGAAAGTCCCAATAAACCCCATGAAATCGCAATTAAATTTCACAAATTCCCATTAGAATACCCTCGAATCCCAAAAAAAGCTCACAAAATCCCAATTAAACCCCACAAATCCCCCCAAAAATGTCTCCAAAACCACAACAAGCCCCACAAAATCCTCACGAGACCCAAAGAAATCTTGGCAACACCCAAAAAAAACCCACAAGCCCCCCCAAATCCCCACTAAAATATCTAAAAAACCCAAATCCCCAAAGAATCCCACTAAATGCCCCAACAATTCCAATAAAATGCCTCCAAATCCCCTAAAAATCCCAATAAAACCCAGAAATAATTCCAGAGGATCCCACAAAATCCCCACAAAATCCCAGTAAAACCTTCCAAAATTCAAAAGAAAACACAAAAAAAAATCAATTAACCCCCAAATACCCCCAGGAAAAAAACTTCCCACTCAAAGCACCAAGAAAACCCCTCAAAATCCAAACTCCCAAAATTCCCAAACACCCCCACACCCAATAATTCTCCCCAAAAACCCCAACAATTCCCTGTAAACTCCCAACACAATTCCCAAAAGCCCAAAAAAGCCCCAGATGCCCAAACCCCTCCCGAGCCCTCCCTGGTCCCTCCCGGTCCCGCCCAGGCCCGTCCGGGGCCGCGGCCAAAACTGCCCGGAGCGGACGCGGAGGTCCCGGAGCGTCCCCGGAGCCGATCCCGGGCTCGGCCTCGGGCTCGGCCCCTTTGGGGGATTTTGGGCCGAACCGGGCAGGTTTAGGGTGGGCTTCAGATCCCTTGCGGGGATCCCGAGCCTTTTCGGGTGGATTTTCAGCCCCTGTGGCTGATTTGAGGCCGAATCTGGTGGGGTTTAGGGGGGATTTCAGACCCCTTGGGATGATTTTAGGCCCATGGGGGTGGGGCTGGGGCCCATTTGGGTGAGTTTAGGAAAAACTGGGCCCATATGGGTGAATCCTAATCCTGTGTGGGTGATTTTAGGTCCCTTTTTTGGGTATTTTGGGTGCATTTAAGTAGGGTTTTTTGCTGCTTTGGGCAATTTTAGGTTGAACCAAGCCTTTTTAGGGTGATTTTAGGTCTTCTTGTGTTGGTGTCAGGGACATTTTGGTGATTTTAGATACCTTTGGATGATTTTAGGCTGGACCAGATACTTTCAGGGTGGATTTTAGTCACATTTGAAAGATTTACGGGTGATCTTAAGCCATTTCTTGAGGGCTATAAAACACTTGGGGCAGTTTTAAGCCCCTTTGGTTGGATTTTAGAGCCCTCTGGATACTTTTAATCCCATTTGGTTGGTGTCAGGCCGAACCATGTGGATGTAGGCTGCATTTGATGCCCTTTTGGGTGATTTTGGGTCAAACCGGGCTTTTTTAGGTCCCCTTGGCCCCGCTCCTTTCCCCTCACGGTTCCGCCCTTTCCTCGCTCCTTTCCCCTCACGGTTCTGCCCTTTCCTCGCTCCTTTCCCCTCATGGTTCTGCCCTTTCCTCTCTCCTTTCCCCTCATGGTTCAGGATCCCGGAGCGGGGGAGGAGGAGGAGGGAGGGAGGAAGAGGCGCAGCGGCAGCAGGGAGCAGCCGGAGGAGAGGAGAGAAGGAATCGCATGACCCTGGCGCTGCCTGAGCTCGCAGCACCCCGGGAGCATCTCCCCCATCCTGCAGGTGCCCGGGGAGGGGGAGCTCGGCCCAAATATCCTGGGGCTGCCTGGGTTTGGGATTTTTTTTGGGAGGGATGTTTGGAGCTGGCAGGGCTCCAAAGCCGAGCCGCAGCTGGCCCTCGGGGGGACATCGGGGGGTCCCCGAGAGGTGTTTTCGGGGGATCCCAGTGTGGGTGGCGGCAGAGCCCCGTCGGGGGGACACCGGTTTTGGGGAGCCCCGGGAGAGCCGCGGCTGCCCTGAGCGGGAGCCCCGAGAGAGGAGAGCCCCAGAAGCCCCAGCGGGGAACCCGAGAGGGGGGGACCCCTGGCAGTGCCGGCACCCCGGCAATGGGGGGTGCTGGGGCTGGAGGGGCGGCATGGCCGGGAAAGGGGTGCGGGGCTCCCGGGGCCGCCAGGGGCTGCTCCCAGCAGGAGCCCAGTTGCTGCCAGTCACTCCCCATTATGATACAATTTGCCCCCAGCACTGTTCCCGTTGTTCCCACTTTCATCCCGTGTGTTCCCAGTTCTCCCACTTGCCCCCAGAATAGTCCCAGTCACTCCCAGTAAGATCCCAGTATGAGTCCAGTATGATCCCAGTCTCTGCCAGCAGGGCCCCAGTCACTCACCCTTGTCCCCAGTTGCCCCCAGCGTGGTCTCAGTTGCCCCCAGCACATTCCCAGTGGCTCCATATGTGTCCCAGTGCTAGTGCAATGATGGGGAATACCAAATGCACTTGAGGCATCACGTACGGTTAACACCAAAGCTGTGGCTATGTTTGTGATGGGGTCATAGGTAAAGTTCACTAGGTTCCACCGGGATTGGAATTCCTTTTCAAAATCAGCGGCACTGTCCCAAACTATTTTCCGAATCTCAGTAGGAAAAGTGCCTTCTTCACCTTCTCTTATAATCGAGGCAGCAACCGACTGCATCCCTAATTGAGCCTGGATACAGCTGAGAGCTAAAGAAACGTTCTTTTGTGTGGCACCGAGTGCATCAATTACCAATTTGTGATCATTTACGCTTGCTTCCTCCCAACTTGGTAATATGTTTGATAGCAAGCGCTGATGTCTTCCCAAGGCCAAGAAGGACGACTGCAGTGGTTGTTGGAATTTGGTCAAATCTAGTGGTGGCAGCCAATGTGTTCATTAATACTTCTGAATCAATGCTATTTAGAATTCCCAATCCTGTTCCCACAGCACCGGTTATGTCTCTTAGCATCCGTCTTTTAGAAGGGTTCCGCTGTCGCAACCAGGTCGTCCAACCCTGAAAAGAAGTTGACAAGAAAGGTGAACAAGCTGGCTGAATTTCTGAGACATTTTTTTGCATCAGCAAAATCAGGGGTATTTAACCCCATCGTTTGGGAATTGGGGAGTGTTTGACACCCCAGGATCTGGGATTTGGAGGGTTTGATCCTAAAATTTGGGGTTCGGGGCTGGGGGGGGGGGGGGGGGGGGGTTAGGGCTTGACATGCCAGAGTTTGGGTTTGAGGGTGTTTGACCCCCCTAGTGTTTGAACGCCCAGGATTTGGGGTCGGGGGCAGTTGACCCCAGGATCTGGGGTGTTTGACCCGCTGGGTTTGGGGTCGGGGTTGAGAGCAGAGCCATTTCCTGGAAACAGCGGCGGGACCGGGACTGGGAACAGGATCGGGATCGGGAATGGGAGTGGGATCGGGGTCGGGAATGAGATCGGGAACGGGAACAGAAATGGGAATGGGATTGGGATCGGGAACAGGATCAGGAACGGGATTGGGCTCGGGAAGGGGAGAGGCCCTGGCCCAATAATGGACCCCTCCCCCAGGGAGCGACCCTGCCCCAATCCCGGGATGGAGCAATCCCCTCAATCCCAGACCCCTCCCCAATTCCCAAACCCTCCCCAATGCCAGCCCCTGACCCAGTCCCAGACCCCTCCCCAGTCGCTGAACGGACCCTCCCTCAATCCCAGCCCGCCCCGATCCGGATCGGAGCCATCCCCGGAGCCTCCCCCATTCCCGGACCGGACCCTTCAATCCCTTTTTGGGGCGGCTCCTGCCACTTCCAGCCCATTTTTGGGGGATCCAAAGGGCTCCGGGGACCCTCCCCACTTTGGGGGTGTTGGGGTGGCCCCAGGGCCGCCCCGAGGGCCGAGGGGGGATGGAAACCCCCAAAGCCGGGGGGCTCCTGGGGGTCCCCAGTTCCCCCCGTCCCCACCCCAAAACAGCTCCTGGCCAATCAGAGCGCGCGGCGCTGCTGACAACTCAGTTGCCGGGCCGGCGATTTTCAGGCAATCAGCGCCTGCGATAGCGCTGCTCATCGGTTGCCAGGCAGATCAAAACGCTTCTCAATGCGCTAGCCAATCAGAGACTGCGCGGGGCCATTTCTAGCCAATCAGAGCGCTTGTTCTCGATGACTCCTCAGTCGCCAGGCGGACCCGCAGCGCCCAGCGCTCCCCGGGAGCGGAATTTGGGGAGGGGGGAGGTGACCCTGGGGATGGGGATGGGGCGTGCGGGGGCAGCTGGGGCCGGACTGGTGGCACTGGTGGTGCTGAGAGCCCCCCCGGCCGCGGGGGTCGCGGTGAGAAGGGGTTGGGGGCCCCAAATTAAACCAAAGAGGGATCGGGACCCCCCCACGGAGCAGGAGGGGCCTGGAACCCCCAAAACCAAACACGGGGGAGGGGAGCGGGGATTGGGGGAACGATGGGGAAGGCGGGGGAAAGAGGGGGATGGGACACCCAAAAAGGATCAAGACAACTTGAGGTGGCCACCTTTCTATGTGGATGGTAGCCAATGGTAGCCAATGCTTTTTCCCAGTCCATGGGATCCCAGTCTGTGCAATCCCAGTCCATGTGGTCCCAGTCCATAGAATCTCAACCCAGTTTATTCCAGTGTGTACCGTCCTGATCCCTATGGTCCCATTCCACATGGTCCCAGTCCATAGGATCTCAGTCCAGGTGATCCCAGCCCATGTTTGATCCCAGTCTGTGTGGTTCTGCACACACTGCCAGGGTCTGAAATTCCAGTCACCAGCCAGGAAAAAATGTTCCTGGCCTTGAATGTCCTTGCTGTCCTCTCAACGAGTTAGAATAAAACTAAAAATCAATAAATTTTAATTTAAATAAAATAGAATAAAAATGAAATTTAAAAATTTCAACTCTTACAACCCTCCTAGGGCTCCGCTGCCGGAATCAGCAGGAGTGGTGTTGGCCTCTTCAGGGGAGTTAGAGTGGGACCCGACCAGAGCGGGGGCCCTTAAACCCCAAAAATCCACCCTGGGGGGCAAAACATCCCCTACAGCGGCTTGGAGTGAGTCCCCCAGAAAAATGTCACTTAAAGCCGTCATGATCGCCCCTGAAAAGGGGCTTGTGGGGCTGTGGCCCCACAAACACCTGAAAATGGGGAGGAAAAAACACCCTTGGAGGGGTGAGGTCCCCCCAAACATCCCTAAAAAGAGAAAAACTCCTCTTCAGAGGGGCCTGAAGAGCCTTCAGGGCCCTCGAGGAGGGACAAGATCCCCTCCTCTGCTGGGGCCTCTCCGAGCCGGGAGCTCTCCCGTTGGCGGCTGCCCTCGGGGGAGCCCCGAACAACGGCGGCTCCTGGGCTGAGCCCCCCTCAGCCGGGGCTGTGGAGGGAACTGGGGGGGCTGGGACGGGGCCTGGGGGTCCTGGGGTGACCTGGGGGAGCCTCAGTGGGTCCCACCTCCCCCTGTGCCCCCTCTCCCACCCCCTTCCCAATATTGCCCCCAAACAAAAGGTTGTGGCTGTGCCAGCGCCCCCACTGACCTCCAGCCCTGGGAACCTGGAGCAAGCGGAAACCACAACTTTGCAAATGCTACCTGTGCCTGAAGCAAATGGAAAGAGAACTGGGGTGTGAAAAATAAAGCTTGTTTATTTTCAGAAAAACAGCAAAGAAAACACAGAACACATTTACATTGTAAGAATATTTGTAACAACAACTATCTAATGGAACATATATACCCAAGAACATATCTAACAAAAGTCTATGAAACGTATTTACAGAAGACAAAAAGAAGCCCTAAAACCTATACCCTAAAGACAACAACAAACTCTTCAACGTATGTACAAAAGGGTGGCATCTCTGTCCGGGATCTCCATCGGTCCTTGAGGAAAAGCAAGAGGCACGGTCACTCCAATCAGGCAGAGAGGGCTCTTCCATGTGCCCCCAGGCTGGCCCAGCAAGCGCAGCACAGGCTGGGGATGGCCACCAGAACCCAATGCACCGGGTCCCACATCCCTGAGCAGGGACCACCCAGCCCAGTCCCAGCCTGGCAGCAGGGGACCCGCTCTGCCTGTGGGGACCACATGCCTGTCCTGCTGCTGGTATTGCTCTTCATCCCAAGATCATGGCCTCTTCCTCATCTTTCTCATCAATGTCCATGTCCTCAAGGTACTCTTCCATTTCCACGTCCATCTCCTCTTCCACATCTACCTCCATCTCTTCTTCACCAGTCTCTTCTCCATCCACTTCCATCTCCTCCTCTGTATCCATCTGCATGTCCACCTCCATCTCTTCCTCTCCAGTCTCTTCTCCATCCACTTCCATCTCCTCCTCTGTATCAATCTCCATGTCTACCTCCATCTCTTCCTCTCCAGTCTCTTCTCCATCCACTTCCATCTCCTCCTCTGTATCCATCTGCATGTCCACCTCCATCTCGTCCTCTCCACTCTCTTCTCCATCCACTTCCATCTTCTCTTCTGTATCAATCTCCATGTCCACCTCCATCGCATTGTCTCCACTCTCTTCTCCATCCACTTCCATCTCCTCCTCTCTATCAGCCTGCATGTCCACCTCCATCTCGTCCTCTCTCTCGGTGACAGCCTGCAGAGGTAGCAACACCTCAGAGTGGGGTCCCTGTCCCACCCCATCCCCACAGAACTCCAGCCCAGCCGGGCAGCTGGGGGGTGTCCACCTCCATGGAATGGCACTGTACCTTCCTCAGGACAAATGTGAGCATCCTGCAGGGACGGATGACAAAATCCAGGCAACAGAGAGCTTTCAGGACTGATGGGAGTATCAGGGCGCAGGTGGCGAGAAGAGTGACAGGGAACATGGTGAAGGGTGAGCTGGCACGAGGGCTGGCACAGGGTGGGCTGACACAAGGGCCAGTGGTTGTGTTGTGCTCTTTGCTGGACGCTGGAAGTTCCTGCTGGAACATCACATCTGTGACATCACAGTGGATCTAAAGAGCATCTTGTTCCGAGCTGAGCAATCTTCCCCAGCCCATGCTGCTCACAGCCCTGTTGCCAAGGATGGGGCATCCACAGCCTGGGCCAGTGCCTCAGCAGCCTCCGTGTAAAAGAGCAGCTCCCTCAGATCCAACTTCAATCAGCCTCCTGCAGTTGAAAGCCATCCCCCCTTGTCCTGTTGCCACGGGCCCGGCTGAACACTGTCCCCGTCTTTCCTGTGGGACCCTTCCAGTCCTGCAGAGCTGCACTGAGGCCTCCCCAGTGTCTCCTCTTTCCAGGCTGAGCATCCCCAGCCCCACTTGGACGGCAGTCAGGTAGATCAGGGGGAGTCAAGGCTGAAGTCAAATAGCATCAGGAACTGAGAGGTGGAAGCTTTAGGCCCAGGTTTGCCTCTGTAATAACAGTGGAGGGGAAGATGGTGGGACACTGGCTCTGTTCTAACCGGTGATTATTTTCATTTTTTATTTTTTTTTTTCCCTTCTTTTCTGTCATGCTGATGCAGGTGTTGCTGTTTGCAAGGAAGCCTGGCACATTATCCATTGTCTTCTCCATTTGTGAAACACCGAGCAGAGTCTGGGCAGGCTGATGATGCAGAGCAAAACCTGCAAATACACCGGTGATCCTGAGCCTGGAGGATGCAGCTAAACCCGGCCAAAAATAATTTCTGGAAAGTCAAGCCTGGTTTACATTTTCTTGAGTTTGGCTATTCCTGAACCGGGGGAGAGGGCATTCGGGGGAGGGGGTACCACAGGGGTTCCCCTCCCCCGTTTTTGGGGGGTCTCCCATGGTGCCCCCTCCCCAAAAAGCTCCGCGGGCCCCCTGAAGCGGCTTCTGTTCCACCGGCCGGTGCCCCCTGATCCAGGACGGCCCCCGGTGAGTCTGGGGCGCTCTGGGGGGATTTTGGGGGGATTTTGGCGGCATTTATGGGCTTTGGGGGATTTTGTTGGGAGATTAGGGGGAATTATTGGATTTTGGAGAGAATTACTGGGTTTGTGGGGTTATGGGGGTTTTGTGGGATTTGAGGATTTTGGATTTGGGGGATTTTTTAGGGTTTTGGGGTGGTTATTTTTTGGGGGGTTTATTGAAATTTTTGGGAGGTTTTTTTTTTTTTAATTTTGGTGGGTTCCACTGGGATTTTGTGGGATTCTTTGGTGTTTAGGAGTTTTTAATTGGGATTTTTGGGGGATTTTGGGGGGTTTTAGTGGAATTTTGGGGGGCTTTGGAGTTGTCCCAGGGTGTGGGGAAGGGCTGAGAGGCACCAACATCTGGTTTAAACCCCTGAAAGTCCCAATAAACCCCATGAAATCGCAATTAAATTTCACAAATTCCCATTAGAATACCCTCGAATCCCAAAAATAGCTCACAAAATCCCAATTAAACCCCACAAATCCCCCCAAAAATGTCTCCAAAACCACAACAAGCCCCACAAAATCCTCACGAGACCCAAAGAAATCTTGGCAACACCCAAAAAACCCCACAAGCCCACCCAAATCCCCACTAAAATAACTAAAAAACCCAAATCCCCAAAGAATCCCACTAAATGCCCCAACAATTACAATAAAATGCCTCCAAATCCCCTAAAAATCCCAATAAAACCCAGAAATAATTCCAGAGGATCCCACAAAATCCTCACAAAATCCCAGTAAAACCTTCCAAAATTCAAAAGAAAACACCAAAAAATTTCAATTAACCCCCAAATACCCCCAGGAAAACAACTTCCCCCTCAAAGCACCAATAAAACCCCTCAAAACCAAACTCCCCAAAATCCCCCAACTGCCTCCAAACCCAATAATTCTCCCCAAAAACCCCAACAATTCCCCATAAACTCCCAACACAATTCCCAAAAGCCCAAAAAAGCCCCAGATGCCCAAACCCCTCCCGAGCCCTCCCTGGTCCCTCCCGGTCCCGCCCAGGCCCGTCCGGGGCCGCGGCCAAAACTGCCCGGAGCACACGCGGAGGTCCCGGAGCGTCCCCGGAGCCGATCCCGGGCTCGGCCTCGGGCTCGGCCCCTTTGGGGGATTTTGGGCCGAACCGGGCAGGTTTAGGGTGGACTTCAGATCCCTTGCGGGGATCCCGAGCCTTTTCGGGTGGATTTTCAGCCCCTGTGGCTGATTTGAGGCCGAATCTGGTGGGGTTTAGGGGGGATTTCAGACCCCTTTGGATGATTTTAGGCCCATGTGGGTGGGGCTGGGGCCCATTTGGGTGAGTTTAGGAAAAACTGGGCCCATAGGGGTGAATCCTAATCCTGTGTGGGTGATTTTAGGTCCCTTTTTTGTGTCTTTTGGGTGCATTTAAGTAGGGTTTTTTGCTGCTTTGGGCAATTTTAGGTTGAACCAAGCCTTTTTAGGGTGATTTTAGGCCTTCTTGTGTTGGTGTCAGGGACATTTTGGTGATTTTAGATACCTTTGGATGATTTTAGGCTGGACCAGATACTTTCAGGGTGGATTTTAGTCACATTTGAAAGATTTACGGGTGATCTTAAGCCATTTCTTGAGGGCTATAAAACACTTGGGGCAGTTTTAAGCCCCTTGGGTTGGATTTTAGAGCCCTCTGGATACTTTTAATCCCATTTGGTTGGTGTCAGGCCGAACCATGTGGATGTAGGCTGCATTTGATGCCCTTTTGGGTGATTTTGGGTCAAACAGGGCTTTTTTAGGACAGCGCGTCCCCTTAGCCCCGCTCCTTTCCCCTCACGGTTCTGCCCTTTCCTCGCTCCTTTCCCCTCATGGTTCAGGATCCCGGAGCGGGGGAGGAGGAGGAGGGAGGGAGGAAGAGGCGCAGCGGCAGCAGGGAGCAGCCGGAGGAGAGGAGAGAAGGAATCGCGTGGCCCTGGCGCTGCCTGAGCTCGCAGCACCCCGGGAGCATCGCCCCCATCCCGCAGGTGCCCGGGGAGGGGGAGCTCGGCCCAAATATCCTGGGGCTGCCTGGGTTTGGGATTTTTTTTGGGGGGAGGTTTGGAGCTGGCAGGGCTCCAAAGCCGAGCCGCAGCTGGCCCTCGGGGGGACATCGGGGGGTCCCCGAGAGGTGTTTTCGGGGGATCCCAGTGTGGGTGGCGGCAGAGCCCCGTCGGGGGGACACCGGTTTTGGGGAGCCCCGGGAGAGCCGCGGCTGCCCTGAGCGGGAGCCCCGAGAGAGGAGAGCCCCAGAAGCCCCAGCGGGGAACCCGAGAGGGGGGGACCCCTGGCAGTGCCGGCACCCCGGCAATGGGGGGTGCTGGGGCTGGAGGGGCGGCATGGCCGGGAAAGGGGTGCGGGGCTCCCGGGGCCGCCAGGGGCGGCTCCCAGCAGGAGCCCAGTTGCTGCCAGTCACTCCCCATTATGATACAATTTGCCCCCAGCACTGTTCCCGTTGTTCCCACTTTCATCCCGTGTGTTCCCAGTTCTCCCACTTGCCCCCAGAATAGTCCCAGTCACTCCCAGTAAGATCCCAGTATGAGTCCAGTATGATCCCAGTCTCTGCCAGCAGGGCCCCAGTCACTCACCCTTGTCCCCAGTTGCCCCCAGCGTGGTCCCAGTTGCCCCCAGCACATTCCCAGTGGTTCCATATGTGTCCCAGTGCTAGTGCAATGATGGGGAATACCAAATGCACTTAAGGCATCACGTACGGTTAACACCAAAGCTGTGGCTATGTTTGTGATGGGGTCATAGGTAAAGTTCACTAGGTTCCACCGGGATTGGAATTCCTTTTCAAAATCAGCGGCACTGTCCCAAACTATTTTCCGAATCTCAGTAGGAAAAGTGCCTTCTTCACCTTCTCTTATAATCGAGGCAGCAACCGACTGCATCCCTAATTGAGCCTGGATACAGCTGAGAGCTAAAGAAACGTTCTTTTGTGTGGCACCGAGTGCATCAATTACCAATTTGTGATCATTTACGCTTGCTTCCTCCCAACTTGGTAATATGTTTGATAGCAAGCGCTGATGTCTTCCCAAGGCCAATAAGGACGACTGCAGTGGTTGTTGGAATTTGGTCAAATCTAGTGGTGGCAGCCAATGTGTTCATTAATACTTCTGAATCAATGCTATTTAGAATTCCCAATCCTGTTCCCACAGCACCGGTTATGTCTCTTAGCATCCATCTTTTAGAAGGGTTCCGCTGTCGCAACCAGGTCGTCCAACCCTGAAAAGAAGTTGACAAAAAAGGTGAACAAGCTGGCTGAATTTCTGAGACATTTTTTTGCATCAGCAAAATCAGGGGTATTTAACCCCATCGTTTGGGAATTGGGGAGTGTTTGACACCCCAGGATCTAGGATTTGGAGGGTTTGATCCTAAAATTTGGGGTTCGGGGCTGGGGGGGGGGGGGGGTAGGGCTTGACATGCCAGAGTTTGGGTTTGAGGGTGTTTGACCCCCCCAGTGTTTGAACCCCCAGGATTTGGGGTCGGGGGGAGTTGACCCCAGGATCTGGGGTGTTTGACCCGCTGGGTTTGGGGTCGGGGTTGAGAGCAGAGCCATTTCCTGGAAACAGCGGCGGGACCGGGACTGGGAACAGGATCGGGATCGGGAATGGGAGTGGGATCGGGGTCGGGAATGAGATCGGGAACGGGAACAGAAATGGGAATGGGATTGGGATCGGGAACAGGATCAGGAACGGGATTGGGCTCGGGAAGGGGAGAGGCCCTGGCCCAATAATGGACCCCTCCCCCAGGGAGCGACCCTGCCCCAATCCCGGGATGGAGCAATCCCCTCAATCCCAGACCCCTCCCCAATTCCCAAACCCTCCCCAATGCCAGCCCCTGACCCAGTCCCAGACCCCTCCCCAGTCGCTGAACGGACCTTCCCTCAATCCCAGCCCGCCCCGATCCGGATCGGAGCCGTCCCCGGAGCCTCCCCCATTCCCGGACCAGACCCTTCAATCCCTTTTTGGGGCGGCTCCTGCCGCTTCCAGCCCATTTTTGGGGGATCCAAAGGGCTCCGGGGACTCTCCCCACTTTGGGGGTGTTGGGGTGGCCCCAGGGCCGCCCCGAGGGCCGAGGGGGGATGGAAACCCCCAAAGCCGGGGGGCTCCTGGGGGTCCCCAGTTCCCCCCGTCCCCACCCCAAAACAGCTCCTGGCCAATCAGAGCGCGCGGCGCTGCTGACAACTCAGTTGCCGGGCCGGCGATTTTCAGGCAATCAGCGCCTGCGATAGCGCTGCTCATCGGTTGCCAGGCAGATCAAAACGCTTCTCAATGCGCTAGCCAATCAGAGACTGCGCGGGGCCATTTCTAGCCAATCAGAGCGCTTGTTCTCGATGACTCCTCAGTCGCCAGGCGGACCCGCAGCGCCCAGCGCTCCCCGGGAGCGGAATTTGGGGAGGGGGGAGGTGACCCTGGAGATGGGGATGGGGCGTGCGGGGGCAGCTGGGGCCGGACTGGTGGCACTGGTGGTGCTGAGAGCCTCCCCGGCCGCGGGGGTCGCGGTGAGAAGGGGTTGGGGGCCCCAAATTAAACCAAAGAGGGATCGGGACCCCGCCCACGGAGCAGGAGGGGCCTGGAACCCCCAAAACCAAAGACGGGGGAGGGGAGCGGGGATTGGGGGAACGATGGGGAAGGCGGGGGAAAGAGGGGGATGGGACACCCAAAAAGGATCAAGACAACTTGAGGTGGCCACATTTATATGTGAATGGTAGCCAATGGTAGCCAATGCTTTTTCCCAGTCCATGGGATCCCAGTCTGTGCAATCCCAGTCGATGTGGTCCCAGTCCATATAATCTCAACCCAGTTTATCCCAGTGTGTACCGTCCTGATCCCTATGGTCCCATTCCATATGGTCCCAGTCCATAGGATCTCAGTCCAGGTGATCCCAGCCCATGTTTGATCCCAGTCTGTGTGGTTCTGCACACACTGCCAGGGTCTGAAATTCCAGTCACCAGCCAGGAAAAAATGTTCCTGCCCTTGAATGTCCTTGCTGTCCTCTCAACGAGTTATAATAAAACTAAAAATCAATAAATTTTAATTTAAATAAAATAGAATAAAAATGAAATTTAAAAATTTCAACTCTTACAAACCTCCTAGGGCTCCGCTGCCGGAATCAGCAGGAGTGGTGTTGGCCTCTTCAGGGGAGTTAGAGTGGGACCCGACCAGAGCGGGGGCCCTTAAACCCCAAAAATCCACCCTGGGGGGCAAAACATCCCCTACAGCGGCTTGGAGTGAGTCCCCCAGAAAAATGTCACTTAAAGCTGTCATGATCACCCCTGAAAAGGGGCTTGTGGGGCTGTGGCCCCACAAACACCTGAAAATGGGGAGGAAAAAACACCCTTGGAGGGGTGAGGTCCCCCCAAACATCCCTAAAAAGAGAAAAACTCCTCTTCAGAGGGGCCTGAAGAGCCTTCAGGGCCCTCGAGGAGGGACAAGATCCCCTCCTCTGCTGGGGCCTCTCCGAGCCGGGAGCTCTCCCGTTGGCGGCTGCCCTCGGGGGAGCCCCGAACGACGGCGGCTCCTGGGCTGAGCCCCCCTCAGCCGGGGCTGTGGAGGGAACTGGGGGGGCTGGGACGGGGCCTGGGGCTCCTGGGGTGACCTGGGGGAGCCTCAGTGGGTCCCACCTCCCCCTGTGCCCCCTCTCCCACCCCCTTCCCAATATTGCCCCCAAACAAAAGGTTGTGGCTGTGCCAGCGCCCCCACTGACCTCCAGCCCTGGGAACCTGGAGCAAGCGGAAACCACAACTTTGCAAATGCTACCTGTGCCTGAAGCAAATGGAAAGAGAACTGGGGTGTGAAAAATAAAGCTTGTTTATTTTCAGAAAAACAGCAAAGAAAACACAGAACACATTTACATTGTAAGAATATTTGTAACAACAACTATCTAATGGAACATATATACCCAAGAACATATCTAACAAAAGTCTATGAAACGTATTTACAGAAGACAAAAAGAAGCCCTAAAACCTATACCCTAAAGACAACAACAAACTCTTCAACGTATGTACAAAAGGGTGGCATCTCTGTCCGGGATCTCCATCGGTCCTTGAGGAAAAGCAAGAGGCACGGTCACTCCAATCAGGCAGAGAGGGCTCTTCCATGTGCCCCCAGGCTGGCCCAGCAAGCGCAGCACAGGCTGGGGATGGCCACCAGAACCCAATGCACCGGGTCCCACATCCCTGAGCAGGGACCACCCAGCCCAGTCCCAGCCTGGCAGCAGGGGACCCGCTCTGCCTGTGGGGACCACATGCCTGTCCTGCTGCTGGGATTGGTCTTCATCCCAAGATCATGGCCTCTTCCTCATCTTTCTCATCAATGTCCATGTCCTCAAGGTACTCTTCCATTTCCACGTCCATCTCCTCTTCCACATCTACCTCCATCTCTTCTTCACCAGTCTCTTCTCCATCCACTTCCATCTCCTCCTCTGTATCCATCTGCATGTCCACCTCCATCTCTTCCTCTCCAGTCTCTTCTCCATCCACTTCCATCTCCTCCTCTGTATCCATCTGCATGTCCACCTCCATCTCTTCCTCTCCAGTCTCTTCTCCATCCACTTCCATCTCCTCCTCTGTATCCATTTGCATGTCCACCTCCATCTCTTCCTCTCCACTCTCTTCTCCATCCACTTCCATCTTCTCCTCTGTATCAATCTCCATGTCCACCTCCATCGCATTGTCTCCACTCTCTTCTCCATCCACTTCCATCTCCTCCTCTCTATCAGCCTGCATGTCCACCTCCATCTCGTCCTCTCTCTCGGTGACAGCCTGCAGAGGTAGCAACACCTCAGAGTGGGGTCCCTGTCCCACCCCATCCCCACAGAACTCCAGCCCAGCCGGGCAGCTGGGGGGTGTCCACCTCCATGGAATGGCACTGTACCTTCCTCAGGACAAATGTGAGCATCCTGCAGGGACGGATGACAAAATCCAGGCAACAGAGAGCTTTCAGGACTGATGGGAGTATCAGGGCGCAGGTGACGAGAAGAGTGACAGGGAGCATGGTGAAGGGTGAGCTGGCACGAGGGCTGGCACAGGGTGGGCTGACACAAGGGCCAGTGGTTGTGTTGTGCTCTTTGCTGGACGCTGGAAGTTCCTGCTGGAACATCACATCTGTGACATCACAGTGGATCTAAAGAGCATCTTGTTCCGAGCTGAGCAATCTTCCCCAGCCCATGCTGCTCACAGCCCTGTTGCCAAGGATGGGGCATCCACAGCCTGGGCCAGTGCCTCAGCAGCCTCCGTGTAAAAGAGCAGCTCCCTCAGATCCAACTTCAATCAGCCTCCTGCAGTTGAAAGCCATCCCCCCTTGTCCTGTTGCCACGGGCCCGGCTGAACACTGTCCCCGTCTTTCCTGTGGGACCCTTCCAGTCCTGCAGAGCTGCACGGAGGCCTCCCCAGTGTCTCCTCTTTCCAGGCTGAGCATCCCCAGCCCCACTTGGACGGCAGTCAGGTAGATCAGGGGGAGTCAAGGCTGAAGTCAAATAGCATCAGGAACTGAGAGGTGGAAGCTTTAGGCCCAGGTTTGCCTCTGTAATAACAGTGGAGGGGAAGATGGTGGGACACTGGCTCTGTTCTAACCGGTGATTATTTTCATTTTTTATTTTTTTTTTTCCCTTCTTTTCTGTCATGCTGATGCAGGTGTTGCTGTTTGCAAGGAAGCCTGGCACATTATCCATTGTCTTCTCCATTTGTGAAACACCGAGCAGAGTCTGGGCAGGCTGATGATGCAGAGCAAAACCTGCAAATACACCGGTGATCCTGAGCCTGGAGGATGCAGCTAAACCGGCCAAAAATAATTTCTGGAAAGTCAAGCCTGGTTTACATTTTCTTGAGTTTGGCTATTCCTGAACCGGGGGAGAGGGCATTCGGGGGAGGGGGTACCACAGGGGTTCCCCTCCCCCGTTTTTGGGGGGTCTCCCATGGTGCCCCCTCCCCAAAAAGCTCCGCGGGCCCCCTGAAGCGGCTTCTGTTCCACCGGCCGGTGCCCCCTGATCCAGGACTGCCCCCGGTGAGTCTGGGGCGCTCTGGGGGGATTTTGGGGGGATTTTGGCGGCATTTATGGGCTTTGGGGGATTTTGTTGGGAGATTAGGGGGAATTATTGGATTTTGGAGAGAATTACTGGGTTTGTGGGGTTATGGGGTTTTGTGGGATTTGAGGATTTTGGATTTGGGGGATTTTTTAGGGTTTTGGGGTGGTTATTTTTTGGGGGGTTTATTGAAATTTTTGGGAGGTTTTTTTTTTTTAATTTTGGTGGGTTCCACTGGGATTTTGTGGATTCTTTGGTGTTTAGGAGTTTTTAATTGGGATTTTTGGGGGATTTTGGGGGGTTTTAGTGGAATTTTGGGGGGCTTTGGAGTTGTCCCAGGGTGTGGGGAAGGGCTGAGAGGCACCAACATCTGGTTTAAACCCCTGAAAGTCCCAATAAACCCCATGAAATCGCAATTAAATTTCACAAATTCCCATTAGAATACCCTCGAATCCCAAAAATAGCTCACAAAATCCCAATTAAACCCCACAAATCCCCCAAAAATGTCTCCAAAACCACAACAAGCCCCACAAAATCCTCACGAGACCCAAAGAAATCTTGGCAACACCCAAAAAACCCCACAAGCCCCCCCAAATCCCCACTAAAATAACTAAAAAACCCAAATCCCCAAAGAATCCCACTAAATGCCCCAACAATTCCAATAAAATGCCTCCAAATCCCCTAAAAATCTCAATAAAACCCAGAAATAATTCCAGAGGATCCCACAAAATCCTCACAAAATCCCAGTAAAACCTTCCAAAATTCAAAGAAAACACCAAAAAATTTCAATTAACCCCCAAATACCCCCAGGAAAACAACTTCCCCCTCAAAGCACCAATAAAACCCCTCAAAACCAAACTCCCCAAAATCCCCCAACTGCCTCCAAACCCAATAATTCTCCCCAAAAACCCCAACAATTCCCCATAAACTCCCAACACAATTCCCAAAAGCCCAAAAAAGCCCCAGATGCCCAAACCCCTCCCGAGCCCTCCCTGGTCCCTCCCGGTCCCGCCCAGGCCCGTCCGGGGCCGCGGCCAAACTGCCCGGAGCGGACGCGGAGGTCCCGGAGCCACCCCGGAGCCGATCCCGGGCTCGGCCTCGGGCTCGGCCCCTTTGGGGGATTTTGGGCCGAAGCGGGCAGGTTTAGGGTGGGCTTCAGATCCCTTGCGGGGATCCCGAGCCTTTTCGGGTGGATTTTCAGCCCCTGTGGCTGATTTGAGGCCGAATCTGGTGGGGTTTAGGGGGGATTTCAGACCCCTTTGGATGATTTTAGGCCCATGTGGGTGGGGCTGGGGCCCATTTGGGTGAGTTTAGGAAAAACTGGGCCCATAGGGGTGAATCCTAATCCTGTGTGGGTGATTTTAGGTCCCTTTTTTGTGTCTTTTGGGTGCATTTAAGTAGGGTTTTTTGCTGCTTTGGGCAATTTTAGGTTGAACCAAGCCTTTTTAGGGTGATTTTAGGCCTTCTTGTGTTGGTGTCAGGGACATTTTGGTGATTTTAGATACCTTTGGATGATTTTAGGCTGGACCAGATACTTTCAGGGTGGATTTTAGTCACATTTGAAAGATTTACGGGTGATCTTAAGCCATTTCTTGAGGGCTATAAAACACTTGGGGCAGTTTTAAGCCCCTTGGGTTGGATTTTAGAGCCCTCTGGATACTTTTAATCCCATTTGGTTGGTGTCAGGCCGAACCATGTGGATGTAGGCTGCATTTGATGCCCTTTTGGGTGATTTTGGGTCAAACAGGGCTTTTTTAGGACAGCGCGTCCCCTTGGCCCCGCTCCTTTCCCCTCACGGTTCTGCCCTTTCCTCGCTCCTTTCCCCTCACGGTTCTGCCCTTTCCTCGCTCCTTTCCCCTCATGGTTCAGGATCCCGGAGCGGGGGAGGAGGAGGAGGGAGGGAGGAAGAGGCGCAGCGGCAGCAGGGAGCAGCCGGAGGAGATGAGAGAAGGAATCGCGTGGCCCTGGCGCTGCCTGAGCTCGCAGCACCCCGGGAGCATCGCCCCCATCCCGCAGGTGCCCGGGGAGGGGGAGCTCGGCCCAAATATCCTGGGGTGTGCCTGGGTTTGGGATTTTTTTTGGGGGGAGGTTTGGAGCTGGCAGGGCTCCAAAGCCGAGCCGCAGCTGGCCCTCGGGGGGACATCGGGGGGTCCCCGAGAGGTGTTTTCGGGGGATCCCAGTGTGGGTGGCGGCAGAGCCCCGTCGGGGGGACACCGGTTTTGGGGAGCCCCGGGAGAGCCGCGGCTGCCCTGAGCGGGAGCCCCGAGAGAGGAGAGCCCCAGAAGCCCCAGCGGGGAACCCGAGAGGGGGGGACCCCTGGCAGTGCCGGCACCCCGGCAATGGGGGGTGCTGGGGCTGGAGGGGCGGCATGGCCGGGAAAGGGGTGCGGGGCTCCCGGGGCCACCAGGGGCTGCTCCCAGCAGGAGCCCAGTTGCTGCCAGTCACTCCCCATTATGATACAATTTGCCCCCAGCACTGTTCCCGTTGTTCCCACTTTCATCCCGTGTGTTCCCAGTTCTCCCACTTGCCCCCAGAATAGTCCCAGTCACTCCCAGTAAGATCCCAGTATGAGTCCAGTATGATCCCAGTCTCTGCCAGCAGGGCCCCAGTCACTCACCCTTGTCCCCAGTTGCCCCCAGCGTGGTCCCAGTTGCCCCCAGCACATTCCCAGTGGTTCCATATGTGTCCCAGTGCTAGTGCAATGATGGGGAATACCAAATGCACTTGAGGCATCACGTACGGTTAAGACCAAAGCTGTGGCTATGTTTGTGATGGGGTCATAGGTAAAGTTCACTAGGTTCCACCGGGATTGGAATTCCTTTCAAAATCAGCGGCACTGTCCCAAACTATTTTCCGAATCTCAGTAGAAAAGTGCCTTCTTCACCTTCTCTTATAATCGAGGCAGCAACCGACTGCATCCCTAATTGAGCCTGGATACAGCTGAGAGCTAAAGAAACGTCCTTTTGTGTGGCACCGAGTGCATCAATTACCAATTTGTGATCATTTACGCTTGCTTCCTCCCAACTTGGTAATATGTTTGATAGCAAGCGCTGATGTCTTCCCAAGGCCAATAAGGACGACTGCAGTGGTTGTTGGAATTTGGTCAAATCTAGTGGTGGCAGCCAATGTGTTCATTAATACTTCTGAATCAATGCTATTTAGAATTCCCAATCCTGTTCCCACAGCACCGGTTATGTCTCTTAGCATCCGTCTTTTAGAAGGGTTCCGCTGTCGCAACCAGGTCGTCCAACCCTGAAAAGAAGTTGACAAAAAAGGTGAACAAGCTGGCTGAATTTCTGAGACATTTTTTTGCATCAGCAAAATCAGGGGTATTTAACCCATCGTTTGGGAATTGGGGAGTGTTTGACACCCCAGGATCTAGGATTTGGAGGGTTTGATCCTAAAATTTGGGGTTCGGGGCTGGGGGGGGGGGGTAGGGCTTGACATGCCAGAGTTTGGGTTTGAGGGTGTTTGACCCCCCCAGTGTTTGAACCCCCAGGATTTGGGGTCGGGGGGAGTTGACCCCAGGATCTGGGGTGTTTGACCCGCTGGGTTTGGGGTCGGGGTTGAGAGCAGAGCCATTTCCTGGAAACAGCGGCGGGACCGGGACTGGGAACAGGATCGGGATCGGGAATGGGAGTGGGATCGGGGTCGGGAATGAGATCGGGAATGGGAACAGAAATGGGAATGGGATTGGGATCGGGAACAGGATCAGGAACGGGATTGGGCTCGGGAAGGGGAGAGGCCCTGGCCCAATAATGGACCCCTCCCCCAGGGAGCGACCCTGCCCCAATCCCGGGATGGAGCAATCCCCTCAATCCCAGACCCCTCCCCAATTCCCAAACCCTCCCCAATGCCAGCCCCTGACCCAGTCCCAGACCCCTCCCCAGTCGCTGAACGGACCTTCCCTCAATCCCAGCCCGCCCCGATCCGGATCGGAGCCATCCCCGGAGCCTCCCCCATTCCCGGACCGGACCCTTCAATCCCTTTTTGGGGCGGCTCCTGCCGCTTCCAGCCCATTTTTGGGGGATCCAAAGGGCTCCGGGGACCCTCCCCACTTTGGGGGTGTTGGGTGGCCCCAGGGCCGCCCCGAGGGCCGAGGGGGGATGGAAACCCCCAAAGCCGGGGGGCTCCTGGGGGTCCCCAGTTCCCCCCGTCCCCACCCCAAAACAGCTCCTGGCCAATCAGAGCGCGCGGCGCTGCTGACAACTCAGTTGCCGGGCCGGCGATTTTCAGGCAATCAGCGCCTGCGATAGCGCTGCTCATCGGTTGCCAGGCAGATCAAAACGCTTCTCAATGCGCTAGCCAATCAGAGACTGCGCGGGGCCATTTCTAGCCAATCAGATCGCTTGTTCTCGATGACTCCTCAGTCGCCAGGCGGACCCGCAGCGCCCAGCGCTCCCCGGGAGCGGAATTTGGGGAGGGGGGAGGTGACCCTGGAGATGGGGATGGGGCGTGCGGGGGCAGCTGGGGCCGGACTGGTGGCACTGGTGGTGCTGAGAGCCTCCCCGGCCGCGGGGGTCGCGGTGAGAAGGGGTTGGGGGCCCCAAATTAAACCAAAGAGGGATCGGGACCCCGCCCACGGAGCAGGAGGGGCCTGGAACCCCCAAAACCAAAGACGGGGGAGGGGAGCGGGGATTGGGGGAACGATGGGGAAGGCGGGGGAAAGAGGGGGATGGGACACCCAAAAAGGATCAAGACAACTTGAGGTGGCCACATTTATATGTGGATGGTAGCCAATGGTAGCCAATGCTTTTTCCCAGTCCATGGGATCCCAGTCTGTGCAATCCCAGTCGATGTGGTCCCAGTCCATATAATCTCAACCCAGTTTATCCCAGTGTGTACCGTCCTGATCCCTATGGTCCCATTCCATATGGTCCCAGTCCATAGGATCTCAGTCCAGGTGATCCCAGCCCATGTTTGATCCCAGTCTGTGTGGTTCTGCACACACTGCCAGGGTCTGAAATTCCAGTCACCAGCCAGGAAAAAATGTTCCTGCCCTTGAATGTCCTTGCTGTCCTCTCAACGAGTTATAATAAAACTAAAAATCAATAAATTTTAATTTAAATAAAATAGAATAAAAATGAAATTTAAAAATTTCAACTCTTACAACCCTCCTAGGGCTCCGCTGCCGGAATCAGCAGGAGTGGTGTTGGCCTCTTCAGGGGAGTTAGAGTGGGACCCGACCAGAGCGGGGGCCCTTAAACCCCAAAAATCCACCCTGGGGGGCAAAACATCCCCTACAGCGGCTTGGAGTGAGTCCCCCAGAAAAATGTCACTTAAAGCTGTCATGATCACCCTGAAAAGGGGCTTGTGGGGCTGTGGCCCCACAAACACCTGAAAATGGGGAGGAAAAAACACCCTTGGAGGGGTGAGGTCCCCCCCAAACATCCCTAAAAAGAGAAAAACTCCTCTTCAGAGGGGCCTGAAGAGCCTTCAGGGCCCTCGAGGAGGGACAAGATCCCCTCCTCTGCTGGGGCCTCTCCGAGCCGGGAGCTCTCCCGTTGGCGGCTGCCCTCGGGGAGCCCCGAACGACGGCGGCTCCTGGGCTGAGCCCCCCTCAGCCGGGGCTGTGGAGGGAACTGGGGGGGCTGGGACGGGGCCTGGGGCTCCTGGGGTGACCTGGGGGAGCCTCAGTGGGTCCCACCTCCCCCTGTGCCCCCTCTCCCACCCCCTTCCCAATATTGCCCCCAAACAAAAGGTTGTGGCTGTGCCAGCGCCCCCACTGACCTCCAGCCCTGGGAACCTGGAGCAAGCGGAAACCACAACTTTGCAAATGCTACCTGTGCCTGAAGCAAATGGAAAGAGAACTGGGGTGTGAAAAATAAAGCTTGTTTATTTTCAGAAAAACAGCAAAGAAAACACAGAACACATTTACATTGTAAGAATATTTGTAACAACAACTATCTAATGGAACATATATACCCAAGAACATATCTAACAAAAGTCTATGAAACGTATTTACAGAAGACAAAAAGAAGCCCTAAAACCTATACCCTAAAGACAACAACAAACTCTTCAACGTATGTACAAAAGGGTGGCATCTCTGTCCGGGATCTCCATCGGTCCTTGAGGAAAAGCAAGAGGCACGGTCACTCCAATCAGGCAGAGAGGGCTCTTCCATGTGCCCCCAGGCTGGCCCAGCAAGCGCAGCACAGGCTGGGGATGGCCACCAGAACCCAATGCACCGGGTCCCACATCCCTGAGCAGGGACCACCCAGCCCAGTCCCAGCCTGGCAGCAGGGGACCCGCTCTGCCTGTGGGGACCACATGCCTGTCCTGCTGCTGGGATTGGTCTTCATCCCAAGATCATGGCCTCTTCCTCATCTTTCTCATCAATGTCCATGTCCTCAAGGTACTCTTCCATTTCCACGTCCATCTCCTCTTCCACATCTACCTCCATCTCTTCTTCACCAGTCTCTTCTCCATCCACTTCCATCTCCTCCTCTGTATCCATCTGCATGTCCACCTCCATCTCTTCCTCTCCAGTCTCTTCTCCATCCACTTCCATCTCCTCCTCTGTATCCATCTGCATGTCCACCTCCATCTCTTCCTCTCCAGTCTCTTCTCCATCCACTTCCATCTCCTCCTC